>NC_140589.1:1172593796-1173193796 GCF_964204655.1 Triturus cristatus | reverse complement strand
ATGGAGTTCTCTGCACTCTTCGCTGCAAGCTCCACAGATAGGGGAGGCATAGGCAGAGTTTTCTGAAGGAATATTTGTGAATTGCATTTGTAAATATGTAAAATAGCACTATTTTAAGTACTCAAAAATGCTTTAGTGAGTAGGCCTCTTTAGGTATTTTTTTAATTTATCCTTAAACATGGGAAGAGAACATAAAATCTACTGGTGCCCCGTACAATTTTATCATAAAACTATTTCATATTAAATTCCAAATAGTACAACCCATTTCATTGTGGCCCTCGTGAGACTACAAGTTCATCATAATGGTTACATTTTAATAGTTCTGCTCAAAATGCAACCAGAATGCCTAATTTCGGGTTAGAACAACTCAATATAACAAGCAAAGTCAATAGAACTCAACCATACAACGGTTTTAATTAGACCTGTTCAAAATTCGTATTACCTTTCTAAAATTGAAATATTTACCAATGCATAAAATTTGCATAATTCATGAAATATGCAGGTGCACAATTTCACACAATTTATTTTTACAGGGCCTTGTTCAAGAAGAAAATATTTTGCAGAAAACCAATCTCCTTGCTGGTGTTTGGTGTGACACATTTTAACATGAGTCTACAGTTCAGTTTTTAGTTTTCAGGCAAGATACTGCAAAGGAAGTTTCACAAAAATTGCAGTTAATATGTGCGTTTTTTCACAATATTTTGCAAAAACAATTCAAATATTTCTAAAATGTCTTTATTTAAAAATGTCAACCTTTTTACGTAGTGATGGACATGACCTGTACCAAAGCAAGTCTTTTAAAGTAAAGAAGGAGGCATCCCTCACTTTAATGTCACAAAACAAAAAAATGATGGTCATACTTATGAAATTTGTGGCACCAGGCAGCACAGCCATGCATCACAGGGAAAGGGCAAGACTTTGCTGCATTTATCCAATACGGTGCATTCCTGTCCTTTCCCCCTGCACTGCTGCCATTTTGACAGCCTCGCGCCAATGCAGGCACCCTTTCCCCATGGAGGATTTTTTGGGCGGCAGGAAGAGGCACCTTCCTGCACAAAAACAATCCTGAGAGGCTTTTTCCTCTTTCTATGTGATTTGATGAATGCAGCAGACATAGAAAGAGGGAAGAATGAAGAGAAATAAAGATATTTCTCCTCGTTGCGCCTCTCCTGAGGAGTCATACCTTTTTGGAGCATTCCTTGGTTTACAAGTCCTTGTAAATCTGTGATTGCATCAAAAACCATGAGGGTCGCATGGGAACACTCATCGCAAAGCCCATGGAATGCCTCCCTTGCACAGAGTATGGCAACTCAGCAATTTGGGCTGCGCTGCCTTACTCCAGATTTTTGATTTCAAAGGATTTTATTAGGCATTTTCAAAAGAAAAACACAAAGAAACGGCAAACGGTGTACAGAGAAAAAAGTGTTGGAATACATCGGCTGGACAGAAATGTAACAGCTTCAGCAATATGATAAGAAGGGGGTATTGTCACAAACAGTATACAAAGTTCAAGGTACGAGATGATACAAAGCACTGTACACTAATGAGCAATCAGTGGATAGTTCACTCTAGATTTTTGAAGTCGTTCAAAGTCACGCAAAGTGGCTTTGCGTGGCATCATAAATCTGACTCAGAAGCTTGTGTCACACATGTACCACGTTGAGTGGTGCAAGCATGACGCAAAGCTCTCACAAATGTGCCCCTCACTTTTTAACTATACTGAACAGCAACTTCAGTATCATGCTAGTTTCTGTAACTTTCAGTATAAATACATGTTTCCAAAAAAATATGCAAGCACGCATCTTCCCACAATGGCGGTGGAAGAGGGAGGGGAGATGGTGGGGGGGCTGAGACTGATTTCATGCAGATCACGGCATAACAGCTTCTTTTGAGAGCATATTAATACTTATATTAGATTCTTGGAATCACTAGCAGAAGGGAATATAGTCAATTATTCGGTTGAAACACTTGGTTAATCATAAGTAACATCTTCAATTAGACATAATAAAATATGTTGCACCATGTTCTGGTGATTATGAAAGTGATTTTATTGAGTACACTCCAATGAATAATTAAAGACTCAAATGAAAGGCAGAGGCAGATTGAAGAGGTGCAGGCGAATGATTCTATTGATCAAAGAAGGGTGAAAACTACCTTTTGGAATTTTGAGGCATTTTGATGTTTACTTGCAATTGTGCTGCTGTTCACCCTCTACCTGACTTATAACATTTCCAGGAAATTAACTGACGATTTCTGGGAATCAAAAGCTCGGGGCTAATGCACGGGATCACTCAGTGGGTCACAAGTTCAAATCGCTGCAAGGCCCACTCATCATTTTATATGACGAAGGTTGGTAAATTAGGTACTATTAAGTGAGATAGTCATAACACCTTTTATGTAGAGCACTGAGAATCCGAAGAATTAAAGGTTAAAGCACACTAAAAAACTGGTTGTTTTTCATGATACAAACCTTCACTTAGAACAAGCGTTTTTAGCATAGAGGTAGCATACAGCGAATTTCTGCACATAACCACATTTTCACTAAAACTTAGGGGCAGATTCACTCATTTTAGACCAGGCTAAGCAGTACAAAATGAAAATCTGGGATTCACTTTCTTTTGCACTGGAATGGGTGAGAGATTTGCGATGCAACCTATGTACTAACAGGTTACATCGCAAATTGTCCATTTCCAAGGGGCTGTGATGCAACCTAGCTAACGAATATTAATAAGGTTGATTGCAAATTGGGACCCTCGGTGAGCGGCAGCCAGAGTACTAATGGAGGCTTGGGGGGGGGGGGGACAGAAGAACTCCTTTTTTTCAACTACATTCTGAAACGGGAATTTTTATTTCTAAAGTCAGGCATGTCCATGCAATGAACAGGTGAAGATTTAATTTTTAAACTTTACCATTTGAGAAGACATTGTGGGGAACAGGCAGTAGATCACTTTCTGTTTCCATTTAAGACCACTAGACACATTTCCCGAAGAGGAGGCTTCCTTAGAGCACAGATTCCCTTTTGTGAATCAGTACCGCCTCAATTCGGAGGGCAATTGCAGTCATAAAACATCGATACAGAACCTTACAACTGGCCAGTAGAGAGAACAATACTTTCACACCAACTCCTATTTGCAAAGTCTGAAAGGGTTGCAAAAGCCCTTCTACCAGTTGGAAAAATCTTTCCAATTCCCAGCGAATTGCAGGGCTTGTGACTGCCATAATACTTTGTACATCAATCCAAGAGTTTTTCCTAAATGACCTCCACCACTACAATGCTTTACATCTTCCTCCTGCATTGAGCTCACTAAGGGCCATATGTATGATCAAGTCACACAGTGCAGTGCAGCAAGTCACCTTGGTGCGTTGCACTGCGTGACAGGTAAAAGGCAGGAATGTGTCATATTTAAGTCAATACGGAGCATTCCTGCATTTTCTCTTGCGCTGGCACCCTTTTGGCTACCAAACGCCAATTCAGGCATACTTGCACCATAATGCAAGTGTGCCTGTGTTGTAAGGCAGATTGTTTTTGTGCAGGAAGTGGCACCTTTCTGTACAAAAGCAATCCCCTGAGGCTTTTTTCTCTTTTTATGAGTGCTGCAGAATGCAAAAACAAGGAGAAATAAACATATTTCTCCTTGTTTTACCTCACCTGAAAATGCGTAGGTTTTTGACACATTCTCAGGTCTACCACATCTGGCAAATTTGGGAATGCGTCAGAATCCACACCCATGCTACTCCGATGGAAACTGGAAAAGCTTCCCTGGCGCAGAGTAATGCAACATAGTGATTAGCGCTGCTTTGCATTGCTCAAGATTTATGAAGCCATTCATTACCACGCAAGGTGGCTTTGCGAGGATTTATATATCTCATTATTCAATCGTGTCACTCTTGCACCACGTTGTGTGGTGAAAGGGCCACGAAAAAGGGCTCATAAATATGCCTCTGAGTTTCATGAAAAAAACCGATTTACTTTGGAAATTATCTTCGCTTTAAAGTCGGTTGTGTTGACCTTGCAAATGAATGTACTAGAACAAATTAGGGCAAACAGCAGCACTCCAGGATCATAATTTCAAATTCTGCTCCCCTATAATTAGGGCTATGGGGAGATGAAATAGTTATTAAATTGAAAATGCGACAGAAAACAAATTATGGCACAGGCAGAATGAAAGGCAACCATAAGGGCGAGTTGGAAATAACGGTGTCAGTAAGTTAATTCGAATACACTGCTGTAAAGTACTCACGCCAACCTGCTGCATGTAAAAGTAACCACACAAGTCAACGACTAACACATGGACACTGGTGTAGATGGTTCAGGGCTGCGCTTACAAATTCCTTCTTTGGAGCTTATTCACAAGCCCTTTGCTGTTCAGTACTTCACTTTTAATATGGGAAAAAGTGACATTCCAGCAGCCCAAGGGCCTTGTAAATAAGACCTATTTCTAAACAATCACGCAGAACCAAAAGCACAGGGCAGTGGTGACAATGCAGACATGGGCAAGCAAATGAGAACAGGCTTAAGAAGTATCACCTGAACTGCACAGAGTAAGTGACCTTTGCCCCCTCAAGTCTTCCTGTTAAAATTGCATCATCAAGAAGTGCCAGGTTTGTGTTGTGCGCAATTTCCATTTTAATTTAATAATATCCCTTTTCACCTTACTTTGTGCCCTTTTGGTCAGCTTTATATGATAATGCGCATTTATTCATTCTGTGGACCTGCCAGTAGTGGATATATATTTACAGCAACAATCAGTAATGTTCACATCTGTTTCCAGAACGAGGCATTTGTGTGGAATTGTTAAAACAATTGCTGTACAACGGACAACACTTTTTATGTATGCGTGCTTATGTGAGTTAATGTGATACATTCTATTTAATAAAACATGTTGCAATTCATATTTAAAGCCTATACTAGTAAAGGATAAATAATGCATATATTGCCCATTTGCTCGTTTCAGAGTATTTTACGAACGTTCAGGTTTGCATTTATTTCCATTTCAGTAAGAAAACATAAAAATAAATGCACTATAAAAAGAAAACAGTGGTAAACAAATAACACGCACGATTAACAATAAATCCGAGCTATTTACAGACAGGTTTTACATAATTTGTATAGTAAAAATAATCGCTATCTTATATTCAAATTCTCACCTTCCCGAATACTAATACATATTAAAATTAATACAATGTGCAGCTAAAAATTAATCAAAACACCACATTCAGAAAATATTCCAACTGCCCAAATGCAGACATTATCCTATAATAGTAACTGACCAATACAATAACATTATAATGCATGGACTGAGTTGCGAGGACTAAAGTGGATTGAAAATGTGATGCACATTCTATCATTAACTCCTAAATCTCCATGCAGATGGTCCATTACTCGACAAACCTTAAACATAATCTCAGGATCAACAAAAAGCGTTGGCACAGCCAATAGGTTTGACTTTAGTGTGCTAATGCATGCAATACAGGTATGCACAAATGTGCTCGGGACATTTGTGCCATATCTCTGCACAACCTGCCTCTTTGTTTAACTCCTGTATCTGTGCCATATGTTTTTCATTTCCCAAGTTTGCAGTGCTGGCGAGCACCAGCCTTCACAAGCTTAGGAGTAAATAGCAGCATCACATGCTTGGGAAGTAAGAAGAGATATGGCAGAGAAAGAAAACACACTAAAACAGATAGATTGTGCTGCCCCAACAGTTTGTGGCATATTTACTAATGTTCATGCGACGCAAGGCAGCAAGCAAAGTTGCTACACTGCAGTGCCAGAAATGGAGAGAGCAGAAATGTGCCATCTCTATCAAGTTATGGCACACTTCTGCTCTCTAACGCATTTCAGACCACCCTCAGGCCTTGGTCACAGGTGTAATGATTGGTGAAAATCTGACCAACCAATTTGAATGCAGCCGTGATGCAATTTTATAGCCCCAATAGACTGCAATGACCAGCAAGCGGCGCAAGCACAAAATATCCAATATCCATGTGCAAAGTTCAAATTACAGTGAAATACCATCATGTTCTGCAGTGGCTAATTATTCAATTGAATGCAATGCTGGTGAAGTGACTTGGTGCATTACAAAATATAAAAATAGCCTGTTTTCAAGTGCCACACTGAAGTAATCGCGAATATTGGTAAAAATATATATTTTTTTATATTTGTATACACTAGTCAGTGACAGTCACAAACTTATATACCTACTCACATATTCACTCAGATACTCATGTACCCAGTCACGTACCCACTCACACACTAATATATCCAGTCACATACCCATCTAGATGATTGTCACTGTTAACGACGTCCTTGCGACATCTCGAATAACCACAAAAACAGAAAATAGGTCTGAAAGATGGTTTTTAAAGAAATTTACTACAAAAATATGAGTTTAAACATGCTTTAAAATTAGTATGTTTGTAGCAATATTTATAGTGCAATGTTCAGAATGGATTTTTTTATATATTATTATTGAATGTGCTGGTGGTCTGCTTTTGTTTTCTGTTTTCGTGACGTATCTGCGGGATAGCATTGAAGTCGCAAAGTTAGTCAAAAACTAAAAAAAACTTTCGAAAAAATATTTTAAGAATTAGGGCGGCTCTGACAAGAGCTGTTGGATTGGCTGTGGGTATATGGCTGCTACACAGAAGACCAAATGCAGAGTTTCAGAATACTTAGAAGCACCCTGTTGCCTTCATCTGTACAGTGCACTTCAAAATTTCTATGATTTCCATGCCTGTCAAAACGTAGATTGTTGTTAAAGATACCATGTGATGGTCTGTGAGGATTGCAGAGACTGTTTTATTAAAATGTTTCCTGGTTTTATCAATCTGTGGACAGAATTGATTTGAGCACATCCATTTCTGTCTTTGGCATATACTAGAGTACACCAAGGCAGTGTAAGGGAAAAGCGACATCCGTTTTGCAAAAGTTTGTTTCATTGAAATTCCCAGCCCTACCCAGTTGCATGGCTGGGGGGTAGAGGGGGGCTGTCTGCCCTGGGCTGCATGAGTTTTGGGAGCTCTTACCTGCTGTCTCAGGCGGCAATAGCAACAACCCTGGCTCCTCAATGCAGGTGCCTCAGGGCAACAAACACACGGACTGCCATGGGCATCCAGAGTGCTAGCTACTCAACTGGCTTTACCCCAGTAATGTGTCTAGGTCATTGCCACCACAGTGCATAATTATGGGGTGAGGAGCTTGGAAATCCACAATGGATTTAACCAAAGCCATTAACTGTGGACACATTAACCCTTTCTGGCCAAATCAAGTAATCTGCACATCTGGCAAACCAAAGTACCTGTCAATACCTCTCTTTTTTGCAGCCTCTTTGGCCCAATAGATGTAGCTGTGGCCAACAATTCATACGTTTGAAGTAAAGGAGCAATAGTAGTCAAGAGAAGGCTGGAGCTGAATGAGGTAGCTTTCCTAAAGAAAAGCAGTTAATAATGAGGGTTTTAAAAAAATGCATATTTCATTGGATGCTCCCAGCATGAAAGTGAATAAAAATAGGTAGTTTATTGGATGCCTTAGGAAGAAGTCTTATTATCAGCTGTTGATTAAAAAAAAGAAATGAAACACAAACATGGATATGCTTTTGAATCTGTGGAGTAAACCACACTGGCTGTATCTCATTTGGAAGTAGAATGTTCCTTTTAGAATGTGCTGTAAACTTGCGGTCTACTTACTGGTTTCACTGGGTTGTTAGGTACATTGAGCTAAGAGTGTTTTGGGGCAAGGGTGTTAACGAGACAGAACATTTTTTTAAAAGTTGAGAAGTGATGACAGAAGTTTAGTAATGGCAAGCTTTAATTTCCTACTCAGGACTATGTAAAAACCTGTTGTGTGAACTCTTGTTTTTTCCGCAATTATTCCGCAATCATCGCGAAAAAATCACGAAAACGCGCCGACAGGAACCTTGTTTTGAAAGAGAGGGAAAGGGTTAACAGATGCTAACCATTCACAAGTGGAGCTAGAGTACTCTAAAATGAAAGACATTATTTAATTTGCTGCCTTTCTCATGATGATAGTGTGGAAAGTTGAAGACAATGCCATTTTATAGTTGCTTTATATGAGAGTGGTGTATCATTCTTGTGCTTACTTTTTACAAATCTTAACAGTGTCAAAACTGTCCAGAAAGAGCTAAAAGAACAATATAATCTACAAGCCAAATTCACTGGTATGTATATAACTTTTCAATTATATAAAGAATGCACATTAGAAATGAAAATGTGTATGGAAATTTGATTAAAAAGAGTATCACAGTGACGTGAAAAAACAATTCTCAGATGAACTGTATCTGGCAGAGGGTATGTGTTTAAGGTGTTAGTACTGTTGAAAATTACCATGAGCAATGCCTTTAACAATTACATTGTTTTAAATGTCTAAGCATTATGTGCAGAATAGATTTATCTATATTATTTGCATTCTGGGAGTTGTGGTAGTTTTAGTCATATTATTAAACAGGAGTACTGTAGTCATAAGAAAATGGGCTGTGCCTGTATATACATTATCAAGTAGTAATACTTGTTAGGTATGTATAAGGAAGTGTTTGTCAATGTGGTTTTTAATTTATATGACCAGATTGCATATGTTTAGATGGTTAGATTTGGTTTTTCTGGTTGAAGATAGTTATATGTACAATGAGACTGTTGAGGTTACCTAATGATGCCGAGAAATATATATTTTTGGAGAGATGGCTTGAAGGTGTATGTCTTTTATGAAATCACATATATGTTTACATGGTGATCTATGTTCTTAAAGGTTGTTGAAAATTTCTTGTATAGAGTGAGGGTGGTGCATTTTTTTCAACATGCTCTGTTTAACATCGGGGAGGCGTAATAGTGCAAAATATCTTTTGAGAGTTTGTGTTCTAGCTTCACTTGGCATGTAACTTTTCTTTGAGAAATTCTGAATCTATGTTTTAAAAACACAAGAAATATTTGCAAAATTATGTAGGTATGTCATTAGGAAAAGGTTTTGTGCTTTCAAATGAAGAGAACTGTTGTTTCAAGTTCCAGAAACTTACATATGTATGCAGGGGTGGTCTGGCTGTAGCTGACACCGGGCATTTCCCCGGAGGGCCAGAGTGGTGGGGGCCAGTTGTCTGCCCGCTGGAGCACTTTTCTTACTTGGGGCCAGTTTTGTAGCAGTGCTGCAAAATCGTCCCCCTGTAAGAAAAGCAGCAGCAGTGCATTTTGCTAGCACCCCCCGCTCCCAGGACCGGTCGAGCAGTAACCTGCAAGGGCTGGTTGCTATTCTCAGTCTGGCCCTGGATGTATGTGGGCGCTGAGTAACAGAGCAATGTATACTCTTAGAGAGCTATGTATGCAATTATATATCAAGTGTGATTTCTAGACTTATTCAATCACCCAGGTACTACCCATTCACTCTTCCAATCACACAGGCATTAATTATGTATTCTTTGAACTAAGTTGGCAAAACCCATGCACTCATCTAATCACCCAGGTAGTAACAATATAGTTATGCGAATAAACAGGCACTAACTATGCAGATATGGAACCACTGAAGAAGTTCCTTTATACTCTGGGAATCATGCAAGCATTACCTATATTCTGAGGGAATTACGTAAGCACTATCTATGCACTCATCCAATCATCCTGGGAGTATTGTTGTACTCAACCAGAAACAGGGAGTATTGTTGTAATCAACCAGAAATACAAGTATTTACAAGTTTTAGTGAGGAATATGTACTCTTTTAGAACTATTTGGTGAATTATATATATAACCTGTCACCACGCTTTGCATGTACTCAGAAGAATTAGTGAGCTATGGGCCAGATGTACGACTTTATTTTGCCATCACAAACAGGATATCGGCCTGTTTGCAACCGCAAAATAGGTTTGGTCTATGTACAAACCCTATTTTGCGAGTTGGCAGCCTATTACCGACTTGCAAAATGGGGTTTGCGACTCGCTTTTAGGAAGGGGCGTGCAAAGGGTGTCTCCTAGTAGCGAGTCCCAATGGTTTGTACCATTGCTATGCGACCGCAATTGCAGTCACAAAACACTCACAGTTTACCACCTACTTCAAGTGGGTGTTCAGCCACTTGCATTGTTAATTGACCGCAATTGCGGTCACAAAACATGTGCAGTGTATCACCTACTTCAAGTAGGTGGTAAGCCACTTGCAAAAAGAAAGGGGTCCCCAGGGGACCCCTTCCCCCTTGTGACTGGCATTGAAATATTTCTTAAGAGCAGGCAGTGGTCCCACAGACCACTGCCTACTCTTAAAAAATGAAATAGTAACGTTTAATTTTTCTTTTTTTAAGTGCATCCTGTTTTCCTTTAAGGAATAAGGACTGAACTTAAAAAAAAAAAACGGTGTATCGAAAAAGCAGTCACAGGCATGGTAGTCTGCTGACCCCAGCAGGCCACCATCACTGGGAGTGCTCGCCATTCCTAATGGGGTCGCAAATTGCACCTGCCTCATGAATAATAATGAGGCAGGCGATTTGCGATCCCATTAGGGATCGCAAACACTGTCTGAAACACAGTTCTGCATTACATTTTGCGAGTGTCAAATGCGAGTCGCAAAACGACGCAATTTGCAACTTTCAAATTGTAAGGGTCGTACATCTGGCCCTATATGCTGTGATACACATTAATATGCATATATTTATATGGAGTGTTTTCTCAAAATTCAAATCTGACACATCTATGTAGAAAAGTATTGAAGCACTAAATGTACCGGTGACACAGTTGTTGAGAGGCACAGAAATAGGTTATGACTTATGTAATTTTTTAGATTTACAGTATTGAGACACTGTATGTACTTTTACACTTTGGTTGATGTTTATTTTAGAATTGAGTACATAAGGGATAACGTGTTGTTTTAGTGTGTATAAGTGAGAACTGAGATATGGTGTGGCTGTTTTGTAGGAGGGAGTGCTATAATATTAAAAGAAAAGTAATAAATTGAGTTTTGTGTTTTAGTTTGGGATTGGTACATTGAAGTAAGGCTTGTCGTTATGTAGGTAGGTTGATTTGTGGATTTAATACTGCAACATAACATAACAATTATTTTTGTATTATGTGTAATTCAGTTGTAAAGTAGCTGGTTCATTGGCTTGAAAAAAAATTCAAATATAGTTTTGTTTTTTTACAGAACCGTATCTGCATAGTTACAGACAGATTGCATACAAAAGCTCATAGGGAAAGGGAACAGAAGCAAGAACAACATCTATACAGAACTGAGACTCGAAAGGGACAAAAAGAAGAAAAAGTAGTGACCGAAAAAGCTATTGGTAAGAGGAAAAACTAATTCCTTAAAACTATAAGTGGAAATTTCCAAAGATTATGAAATAATGAAAATAACATTCAAACCATGACAAAGATTAACAATGGACAAAATCTATATAGAAAGACCAGGAAAGAATACAACAAAGATGTATACAAGTTGAGAGAGTAGTTGATAAGGACTTTGAAGGTGAAGGTTTTTATTTTGACTATAGATATAATGAAGACTCTTGACAAAATGGTGCTGTACTTGAGGAGACACTCTGCAAATGTGCCTCCTGCCACAGTACTGGTTAGGGGATGAAGTCCATTTTACTTCTGAGGTACTTTGGGGGGCAAGTAACCCTCCTGGTATCTCCTGTAAGTCAATGCAGCAGAATTCCTGAGCGCTGATCGGAGGCCTTGTCCCCTTTCTGCACCACTCTGAAAAAGTGACTACTATGTTATAGTTACAAATTAGCATTCAAAAAACCTTAGAACTTCAGTGAAAAGACCGTAGGTTTCAGGGATAATATAGTTAGAATTCAGCATTTAAAAAACCTTAGAAATTCACTGAAAAAACCACAGGTTTGAGGGACATTACAGTTAGTTGGACATTTCACTCGCACAAAACCAGAGAAATTCAGCCGTTATAGTTAGTTGAGCTAACTATAACTCAGCCCCAGCAATGCACTGCTTGATCTCGACAAACACTCGTGACCAAGTGGCGCAAGCTCCAAAACACGTAGGGTGTTTGTCGAAGCTTTGAAATAAAGACTGCTTTGCAACATTTGATGTCCACGGCATGCTGTTTTTGTTGGATATCAAGGATTCAGTGTTGATGCATGTTCAGGGACTCACCATCCCGCCGTGGAATGCCGTCGTTTGAGGCTGGGGTAAGGCGACAGTGCTTTGCTTTGATGTGGAATAAATGTATATATGTATTAATATATATTTTCTTCTCAATGTGGCTTAAACCGGATCGCTCAGCAGCGGGTGTGGGTATTGGGCCAAGCCAATGGCCGTAGTAAATTTTGAAAACAAAGGACACCCGCACTCTGGAGCCTTGTAAGTTATTTATTTAACAGAGCCCAGTCTGTCACAGCAACGCGTTTCAGCGTAGCGGCCTTGCTCACGTGAGCAAGACCGCTAGGCTGAAACGCGTTGGTGTGACAGACTGGGCTCTGTTAAATGAATAACTTACAAGGCTCCAGAGTGCGGGTGTCCTTTGTTTTCAAAATGTTAATATATATATGTATATATGTGTGTGTGTATGTGTATATATATATATATAGCCTCATGTGATCAAGGCCGTTTTCCGGCCGAAACGGGTCATGGCAGATAGAAGGGAGTCACCAATACAATAAAATTAATATGTATTGACCGACGAAGAGGAGTTCGTACATTCTTTTTCAAGTGAAAGTCGCTGAATGCTTTAATCTCATATATATATATATATATATATATATATATATATATATATATATATATATATATATATATATATATATATATATGTATATATATGTATATATATTATATTTATGTATTACCTACTGGCAATTGCCAGTAGGTAGTTATAGTTAGCACCATGTTTCTATTCAAAAAGCATTTCTTCTTTTGCCAATATCTTTGGCACTGGTTGACGAATCGTAGTGAATATATATATATATATATATATATATATATATATATATATTACCTACTGGCGGTCGCCAGTAGGTAGTTATAGTTAGGACCCTGTTTCCATAGGAAAAGCGCAACATTCTATTTTGAATAACTTTGGCGCCGGTCGACGAATCCTTGCCAAATTTTCAAAATAGGTGGGGCGCTGAGCTCCGCTCCTAGCCTGAAAGTCTCGGGGGGATTCGTCAAGCGGGGGCTGAGATAAAAGGGGGGTCCCAAAACGCGTTTTTCCCATGCATTTTTCCATAGGACCTTTAGACACAGCTACAGCCCGAACGACTGAACAGAGTTCCTTGAAATTTGGCAGAGAGGTAGTCCTCAGGTCAAGGAAGTGCCTTTTGTAGGTCTGGTGTAAATCTGTTCAGTAGTTCCTGAGAAAATAGCCTTTAAATCAATATATATATCTGAGCCAGCTTACGGTGCGCTTACGGTGCGCTTACCGTACGCGTACGGTGACGTGCGCGAGCGCGATTCTGATTGGCTGATAGATCTTAGTAAACATTTGAATCGGTCGAAACCAGGAAGCGGCGGCCGCCATTTTCTCTCTCGCACTCTGACAGGGGATTGAAAAACAAAGGGGAAAAACATGTAAAGGGGCTGTTTAGACAGCTCCCAAGCACCTAGCCATATTGAGGGAGTCCCCAACGATCCCCCAAGTGAAAAAAGGCAATTTTATTTTTTTCGAAAATTTCGCCGATTACGCTCACCGTACGCGTACGGTAATAAATAATAAAAAAAATAAAAAAATATCCACACTCTCCCCACCCCATGTGCAAATGGTGCCCCAAGGGCACATTTGTGCATGGCACGGCACAGCAAAGCAAAACATATATTTTACCTGTCACAACGATGCTCATCATATGTCCTCCATGTGCGCACGGTGCGCGAAGCGCATCATGCGTTCATGGCCCATCTAGCGTAACGTGGGCACGCGGTGCGCGAAGCTCACTGTGTGCGCACGGTGCGCGAAGCGCACTGTGTGCGCACGGAACGAACTGCGTTAAGTGGGCGCGCACGCCACGAATGGCGTAAAGTAACTTAGCATTTAAAAAAACGTACAAATTCACTGAAAAAACCATAGGTTTCACACACGTTATAGTTAGGAATTAGCATTTAAAAAACCTTGCAAATTCACTGAAAAAACCATAGGTTTCACACATGTTATAGTTAGCTGGACATTTTACTGATAAAAAACCAATGAAATTCCCCCGTTATAGTTACTGTAGGCAACTATAACTCACGCGACCGTAATCCTCTGCTGATGACATATGTGTCTTTATGAAAAAAAAATATTTGTAATATATGTATAGCTAAAATTTAATGGAAGAAGACATGGGCAAATAAGTGTCTAAATACAGTATTAGCATCAGCAGAGGATTACGGTCGCGTGAGTTATAGTTGCCTACAGTAACTATAACGGGGGAATTTCATTGGTTTTTTATCAGTAAAATGTCCAGCTAACTATAACATGTGTGAAACCTATGGTTTTTTCAGTGAATATATATATATATATATATATATATATATATATATATATATTCCCCAAATTTAGCTCTGTTTGCTGGAGTGTAGCGGCACTCAACAAAGGTGCGGGATCCCACGGTTGAGCCAAACCATTTCTTATTTGTCACCAATCCTTCCAGGTAGGAAGAAAAAAGGGGGTTGCACTCCGGTAGGTTTTTGCTATTTTTCTTTTTCTTTTATTTTGCTCATAGCAGGGTGAAGGCAATTGACCAACACGTTTCGGTCTTCCCAAAAGTCCTTGATCATGATCGTAGTTTGAGTTTGAAAAGTAACCAATATAATATATTTTCAATTCATTGGGTCATTTCCTGTTTATAACCTCAAACTCCCCTAAGCATTGTGGGAGATGTAGAACCACATAAGCAAATTACTTTTCCTCCTTGTTTACAGTGCTATATACATGTGAAGCCTTAGTATATACACAAAAAAGAATTGTTTTATAAAAATGGGAAAATATACCACAAGTGAAAATACTTAAGTTACAGTGCAAATTCATTTCTTGTAATGGGTTCCTCAGTCCACGATATTTAGTGTTGTTTATTCAGATTTTAAACATTTCTTAGTTTCAAAGCCCTCCAATGGGCATTGATTCAGATCAGTCCTGATTCACTTTACATTCCTTTTCCTTTTTTATTTTATTTGGACTCGTTGGGGCCATTGGAGAATATTATTTATTACCATCCTTTGTGTTTGTGTCTGTTTTAATTATAATTAAGTTCATTGATTTTCAATGAAATAAGGGAAGTATTCCATGTTTCTTTATAAGTTAAAGTATAACTCCTCACTTTGATTTAAACCGTTAGGTGTCAATGTCCTGAGATTTAGGATGTGGCGTGATTCTTTTTGTCTCAAGATGTTTTCTCAGTTTCCTCCCCGATTGTTTTGTGCCACTGATTCTATCCTGTAAATCTTGAGTAATTTCCAATCACTCCGATGATGTTGTTCCATGTGTTTTGCCACAGCATTTGTTTTAGCTTTATTGATAGTAGCAAGGACATGCTCGAAGATTCTTTTTTTAAGTTCACCTATCGTGCTTCCTACGTATTTCAGAAGACAAGGACATTCAATCACATACACTGTGAATTGGCTTTTACATATAATCAACTATTTTATTTTCCATGTTTTGTTGTTTGCAAATTGTATTTCTGTGGTTGGTTTTGCTATTTGGCACACCTTGCAATTGTGACACTTCAAGAAACCCTTGGTTTTTAACCATTGATCATTTTTCTTTTTTCCTTTCCCCTTGAAATGGCTATGAATTAAGCGATCTTTTAGATTTTCAGCTCTTTGGTATGTGATATTTGGTTGGTTTCCGACGAGTTTTCCCACAGTAGTGTCTAGTTGCAAAATGTTCAATTTTTCCTGAGGATTTTTTGTATCTCTTTGGATTCCTTCAAGTAATCCATGATTAGCCTTATAGTTTCAGGATCTTGTGTCATATTTTTTTGTTTTGTTTGCAAACATTCTTCTCTTGAATTTTCATTTGTTTTCTTCCAACATCTCTCAACAATGCTTGTGTTGTACTTTCTCTGTACGAATCTTTCTGCAGTTACTGCGCTGTGTTTGTGCCATTGCTAATTTTGGGTACAAATCCTTTGAATTCTCAGGAATTCACCAATTCTAACATAGTTTTGTTAAAATTGTGTTATTTTTCTTATTTTTTTCTTTGCCTTTTTTTCATTATTTCCATTATTCTTGGTGACTTTTTCTGCTTATATCTTAGTAGTTGGAATCTCAAAGTGCTAGTGCTGTACAAAGTACTCAATCACATGCTTCAATGTGCAAATGGGCAAAACATACAGTACAGAGATAAATTGCATAAACACAATAGAATAAATATATATCATCAATGGTTAACTCTAAAGCTGGCTATTCTGTCAATGGTTGGAATCTACTGTCTATAGGTTGGAGATGAGCTGCCAGACTGGTGAATATACAAATAAATGAATAAATAATAGAAATCTCAAGTGAGCTATATTACTTAAATGAACTAAACAGACTTTTGCAGTGTGGGTCTTCCCAAGTGGGTGAATTCCTTCCCCCTCCACTCTATGTCTTGGCTTGCTTCAAATTGATGGCCTTGCTCTGATAATCATTACCCTTCAATTACTACCACTGCAGATGGCCATTGAACATTAGACCCGTTGCCTAATATAGTAATTATGTTTTACTCCTATTTGTGTTGTATTCCACTACATGTACTGTAAAAATGTTATACTCATTATTGCTTTGAAACCACAAATCAAAAATTCAACACTTAATACAAACCGTTGAACTCACCTAAAGTGCCGTAAAAAGTGCATATTATTTATGTCTAAAAATTAAATGCAACAATAAATTCAACTAAAACTGGTCTATTCCTAAACAAAGAAGGTATATTGTGGTCTTCTTAGGGTTTTTAAATAATGAACATATAGTTTTTCATCTAAATTCAAACCGTTTATTATTTTAATATTGAGAATTACAGTGTACTTGGAGTTCAATTGCATCAGTTAGAGTTCTCAATTCCCTTCCCTTCTACTTTTGGGAACTGCGTCAATTACAACATATACCAATTCATCTGACCTGTAATTGTGTGTTTCATGCATGTGTTTGGCAACCAGGTAGCATTTGACTTCACTTTTTACATGCCTTACGTGTTGCAAAATTCTCAAATGCGCCATATCTATGGTGCTCCCCACATACATCTTAGGGCATGGACACTTTAATATATAAAACACATGGTCACTCCTGCAATTAAATGAATTGTGTATCTTGAATAGTGTTTTAAATAGTTGTGATTTGACTTCTTTTGTATTCTGGCCATGTTGGCATGCCTTACACCGAAAACATTTTCGAATATCCAGATTGCCTCTTAAGCAGATGTCAGATTGTTGTAATGCTGGCCTGCTGACTACCATCTCCTGATGAATAGACTTAGCAAGCCTGAATGATAGTAGAGGCTTTCTATGTACCACATGACCTATTACATGGTCACTTCTTATGAGGTTCCAATGCCTGGGCAATATACCTCTCACTTTCCAATGGAAAGTGTGATACCCTATGATTAATCTGAGTTCATTTCTGTCACCTTCCTTCTTGCTTGCTTCTTTCTGTGAAAACAACAAAGTGTCCCTTGACCAACCACCTGCTTTTGACTTGATTTGGCAGTTGCGGACTATACCCTCTTTCAGCAAATCTATTCTGTTGTTCCATCTTTTGCAAAAACAACCAAATCTGGGAAGCAAACTTCTGTGATGCTAATGCTGGAGGTGAGATTGAAAGTTAAATAGTTATTATTCAATTCTTGTGAAAAGCCTTCACAGACTCAGGGGTGCCATTCCAAAGAATAAATAGTCAATAAACCTTGTCCAGAGGGCGACATTCTCTGACCACTCTCATGCATGCTTCATCATGAACACCTGCTCCTCTCACCACCCCATGTGAAGATTGGCATAACTTGGGGTGAAGCAGGTGCCCATGGTGGTACCCTTCAACTGCCTGTAGGTGTCTTTCTCAAACATATAGATGTTGTTCTTGAGACACCATTCCCTGATTTTCAAGAGCATGGCTGTGTGCTGATGGAGATGTATTGGCCTAGAGCCTTAAATGTGTGACATTGCCCTGAGTTAGTCTCGATGGGAGATACTCTTGTACAGGGAGGTAACATCTAACATCATAAGGACGTATGTGTTCTCCCAAGTGATGTCATTAATCCTTTTAAGGAAATCTCCTGTGTCTTGAATATAAGAAGGCAAATTACATGCATGTTCTTGCAAACAATAATATATGAACTGAAGGTAGTCTCAAATAGATGCCCTATGGCAGAGATGATTGGTCTGTCTTGAAGTTTCTGATAATTCTTATGAATCTTTGAATCAGGTGTAAAATGTGAGCTATCGGTGCATCCACTTGCACATTGAGATACTCTTCCAGGATAATCAAGCCTGTCCCTCTCCATTTTGAAACCTCAGCTAAATATTTGTCTTTAATTTCAACCATATTTGATTGAGACACCTCACAGAAGCAGGTGGCATCTCTCAGTTGGGGCTTTGCCTCTGCCACATATTTATCTAGGGGCCATAGCACAATATTTACTGCTTTATCCAACTGTCAGACTACTATATCTTTCCTGTTTTTGACTTTGTTGATAACTTGTTGTTGGTATCTGGCCCCCTGTGCCCCATTAGCAGACAAGAATTCCTCTCTCAATGTCACAAATCACCAGTTCTGAAAATATGGCCAATGAGTCACTAGGTAGAATGGGAAGGAAAACCAATTTTGTTTTCAATAGAGTCTCAACATTTCCATAAATATCAGTTCCCAGGGCATCTGTTGTTTCCCTGGCAGAGGGAAATAGATTTATTACTTCATTGTCCCTTTTGATCTGTCCTAAATCAAACAAGAGTTCCATTTCAGTGACTGCTAAGTTTGTTTTTGGTGCTTCTCCCCTACCACTGGGACCACTGTTTCTTCTGTACTCATTGCTGAAAAATGTCCTGAGTTTTAGCTTTCTCGTGAAATGAAAAAAGTCAATATGGGTCATCCATAATAGAAGTTGATTTGAGTACAGAACAACAATCCTAGTGAAAGTACATCCTCATCTTTCCTGGAAAGTTATAAATCCAATAGATTGACCACAGTTTGGGCATTTTCCATCCTTTTTGTTTGAGCCTCCGCGCTTGTCTGGCTTTGGTTCCCAACCTTAATTCCATGCCTCCTCCTTCTTCTTTAGTGCCTCCTCTGTTAAACTTTGCTCTTTGCTGAAGGTGAGACCTTGTGTTTAATGTGCAATCCAGCTATGAAAAACTGAGCTCTTCAATGACTGTAGGTGGTTCTCGGTTATTGTCCATACCAGCAGAAGTCCCTGCCCCCTCTTTTGGATCTGTCTCAACTTCTGAACTAAGTTCAGAACTTGTCTCTGTTACTACAGAATTTCCTTGGTCAGATGCTGTGTTGGAAAGTTTTTGTCTGCGTATGTTGTCAAATCTACACGCCAAAGTGTACATCTGCCCTCTTTGGCACTCCATATTGTCTCTCAAGAATTTCACTGTCTTGCAGTCTTTGATTACTTTTTAAATTTGCTCTCCATTTCCTACTGAAACTTTTGAATTACTTCTTGTTTGGTATGCTGACACAGCTCTTGATGTATTACTTGTATTTCTCCCATTATCTTGTTTCGATCCTGCTTTACATATTTGACAAGTTTAGTCCTCAAGTTTTTCGAAGATTCTGCACCATTGGCAACCCATTTTTGCAACATTTCCGGTTCCAGATTTTCAAAGGTAGGGGCTCTTAGCACCTGCAGTCCCCTCAGGACTCTGCCCATGTCTGGATACTTTTGGAGCAATTTACACTCCCACCATTTTGAGATCTCACTCTTGCTTAATTTCTCCAGTCTCTGCATTTTAACTTGTAGATCAATTTCTGGAGTGGCCATGTTGGAAGGGCCATGCATGGAATCTGAAGCAGCCGCCCTCTTTTCATCAAACATAACCTCCTCAGCCTCCTCTCTTTCTTTCAAATTTAGGCTGAATGGATTTAGATTAAATTTAGCAAAAAGCTAGATCTTGATTGAGAAAGTGTGCTTTTTGTGATTTGTTGTCAATCTGTACAGTAATTTTTGAGACATCAAGGCTCAAACTTTGTATATTTAATGCGGTGCAGGATCTGTGGAGCAGACAAAACTCATGATGATACCTGATTGACAGCTACTGCATCAACAATGATGTGGCGGCAGCCATATTAGTACTCGGAACTCAACATAAAAACAGATATAAGGTAGAAGGGTAGGGATACCCAGCCTCCCAGGGCCTGGTGGGGGTGGTCCGAGAGCGACCCATCCAGGATCAAGACCTTTTTTATTATCATAATGCATATTTGTGGTGAATACCCAAATCTGCAGTTAAAAATAAATCTTTCGCTCCAGTGCTTAAAATAAATAAACCCCCAGGGGTGGAGAAGGACTAGGGAGAAAGGCAAACAATTTAATAGAGAGGGGGCACTTAGCCCCTGTCCTGGAGCTATCTGAGTCCAGATGAGAACTTTCCGATGGGGCTGATTCTAACATAAGGAAGAGGGGGCTTGCAACCCCCTTTCAGCGTCTCTCTGAGGCCCTGCGGACCCATACACACTGTGGCTGATACTAAATTGAAGAGGAGGGGGCTCAAATTCCACCTTTCTAGATGCTCCAAAGAGCCCTGGGACCACATCCCTGGGAAGAAATTCTTGAAAAGTGGGAAGGGTGTAGGGCCTCCCTCCAGGATCCTCACCTAGACCCTATGGGAGGTGACTCAGTGAGGTGGGCCACATGCCTCCCTCCACAGAATTAAAAAGAAAATAATAATTGCAGGCTCCCGCCAGCACCCAGACTGGATGCTGGTTTTGGAGAGGCTGAGTAAATGAATAGCAGGAGCTGCACATTTATTATTCAGTGATTCTTGCTGAAAGTGCCCCATTATGCTCTTAAGGTGCTTTTTAAACATATTTTTCAGCCAGATGATGTCTCTAGAAAGGGCAGGGGCACCACCCAACATTCTTTAACATGGTGTGGGAGGGCTGTAAAGATTGCAGCAGTGCACCATTAACATAAAAACAGCGAATCTCATGAGTCATTAAATCCATGACCCCAGGACAGCTTACATTATTTTTGTAAAGCAATACTGGCTGGAGCTCTAAGCTCTTCAACTGGAATGCACAGCGAATTGTGGTCAGGTCCATGACTGCACTTTGTAGCTTGAAAAATTGAAAAAATCACTCAAAGATATTTTAATGTTTTCTTTTAAAAAAAGTTTTATTACATTTTTAATGACAATCAATTTTATTAAAGATTGTTCTAGGCAAACATGCATTTCATTACATTTAGTGGTCTAAGACAATACATGTGCTTTCTATATGTCGATATTCTGACCCCTTCATAAAGCCAATAGGCTAACGTTTTTGGTGTTCTGAACCTTTGACAAAGCCAGTAGCTCTGTCTTACTTAAAACAACACCTTATCTTAAGCCATGTTCACCCATGGGAGTTTGGATGCCAGGCTCTACGTCCAATCCCCTGGTTTCACATCAGGGGCTTGGGCGTAGGGCCTCACCTGCAGCTAACTCCATGCCAGACATGGCCAAATGCTAGGTATTGCATAAGGTTGGCTGCCTCAAATGGGTTGGATGCAGGGCCTAGCCACATGCCGGGCCCTGTGGTCAACTCCATGATGGGCATGGCTGAAGGCTGTGTGCAGTGTGGGGTTGTCAGCCCACAAGTGGGGCACGCATGAAAGATGCAACAAGTAATAATTGCATATCTCTTTACCCCCAACCTCATTATAGCAAAATGCTGCATCTGCATAACTTTGGTAATTGTTGCTGCTCTGTGTTATACAAAAACCCTTGCAAAGCAAATATAGCGAGCTCCAGCGTGTTAACACGCGTTAAAAAGAATTGTACATGCCAGTTTGTTCACGTTTTAGCTTACTAAAGCCAGAATAAATGGTTTTGCTAATGGTTGCTTTAAAGATTGTTACAATGTGCTCTCTTTGATGTGGCTGACTTCAGTCACATTTCTTCCTCTGTTGTAAACTAATATTGAGAAAGACTACTTATCCCTACGTAAAAACAGACCAACGTAAATTGATTTTCATTAGAGGACACTGGCACCACAAAAATAGGAATGTTTTGTTTTACCGTAGCAACAAGTACAACATTGCTTCAGGAAATCAAATTCATCACTTGCAAACGGGACGAGCAGTTAGACTGAATGACCTCTAGGGTGGCATCATGTTCGGGTAATGGTCATCAAATTCACATTTAAAAAGTTACAATCTTAGATTATGCCCAACAAGTTTCAGGGTGTAGAAATATAAGAAAAATATTCATTCAAAGATAAACGTCAAGGATTGGAATTATTGCTTTTAGGATTTACACATTTAGTTGTTCACTAAATTTGATCATTAAATCAATCAATCAATCAAGCGTTTGTTAAGCACGACTACTCACATGTAAGGATCTCAAGGCGCTGGTGGTGGAGGGGTGCAGGTTCCAGTACATTAAGGAGGGTGTCCATCGAAGAGACAGGTCTTGAGGTCTCTTACGAAGATAGGAAGCGATGTTTTCTGTCTGTCTGTCATTGTTAAAAATATGAGCAAAAGGGAAGCAGTGCTTTGTTTCATTTACAGCTACAGCGCGGTTGAAATGACCGATATAAGGAGGTAGCAGTTTTTGAGAGGGTGAACAGGTAAAGAAAACCTCATGGTTAAATTGCAAAAAAATAGTGGTTTAAAGACATGAAATTTGTCACTAGACTCTCATGAATTCTAATTTGAACTTCATACAGAGACAAGATGAATGGACATTGTGGTATGCCATTCAGAATTATGAGGAAATGTAATATTATTGCTTACCTGCGTACGTAGGTAAATAGTAAATCACCAAGGTTCATTGTAGATCAAGTTAAAGTAGAGCAAGATTTGAGCCTAACAAACTTGAAATTATGATGATCTTGGGAGAATGAGACAAAGCAGATTGGTAATAAAGAAATGGTGACGGACTGTAAAGGAAACATTGGCAAAGTCAGTAGGTCTCAGCTCTTAAAAGATGTGTTATTGACGTTGACAATACTATGTTGTTTGTCATTTGCATGCAAATGCATGTTTTATGACACATTGCACAACCATGGTGGACAATCATAGCGCAGTGTATGATAACATAACACAATATAACACAGCATCAGATAAATAGCATTTCATAGCATTATTTAGGATAACCTAACTTAACATGAAATAACAGAAATAGAGCATCCTCCAACACTGACAAAATGTTGTGGAAGATTAGCCTTGTTGTGTATGCATGAAGCTCCACAATCAATGAATACCTTATGTTTTCTCTTGGTTTCAGTTTTCTGATCCCTTAGGGCACTGAATAAGAAAGTTCATCAATCCCTATGAAAGATTCAGTGCTCCTATTAGCGCTAAACTAACTCGAGCTGCCTAAGATTAAAGAGGTAGGTGGTGATGCTCCTCACATTCAAGCCTGCTTTTGTGTGCCAAAGGATCATTTGGCTTTGCTGAACCACAAAACGTTACTCCCTTGCATGATACAGATGTATAAGGGCTTGTGTTTTTGAGGCTCAGGCAGGCTCCCTTGTTTTGGAAGAAGGACTTTAAGGCTATCTAGCAGATATCTAAACTTTAACCTCGTATTATGTTAAAAAATGTGTTACTTAAAGTGGGCAAGCAACAAAAAATACATAGTCCTCTCTGTTGGCACCTGCCACTAATCTCTTCGACTGGAATGGCCAGCACTGCGGCAGCGCTGCGGCAGAATTTGCGCCGCAGCGCTGCCGCAGTGCTGGCCATTCCAGTCATGGGCGTGGTCATGACGTCTCCCGGCCATCGTCCGCACATGCCCATCATGACTCATGATGGCCGGGAGACGTCATGAGCATGGAAGAGGTTAAAGGTGGTAGAATGGAAACAACAATAAAGAATAAACATATAACCAGGAAGATGAATGGACAAGGGTTCTGTATACAATGACTCAAGAAGGCCATAATGAAAATGCATAACTGATCCTCGATTCGGAAATAAGGATGTAAGAAAGGAGAACAATAGGAAAATGTAGGTTAGTTCTTACTATTCCTGACGCCTATCCTTCCCTTCCCTGACGTGCAACACACAAACGTGTGGAGCCAAAAGCGGGAAAATTGAAACCTAATGTAAGAACAGTGCCACTGAGGTAAAAAGTACATTTAACTGCTGTATCACATTTTATACTGAATGAAAATACGCTTCACTGCTACTACAAGACATAAGTATTATCGCCTAAGTATTGTTTATAAATAGGGCTCCCGGTTTTATGGTATTTATTTTTTTGACATTTCCATCTGTATTTATCCATATTTATTTTTTGCTAATTTTATCTGTATTTATCCATATTTATTTTGTGTTTTGTGGAGAAATTAAGCTGAAATTAGTATATTTCCACATTTATTTAACCAATAAATATGCACTCATGCTTGAATGCCTGTCAGGTTTCAATGCTATGAACATCCGCAGAAGATAAGTCAATGCACTTATATGAAAATATGATCAATTTCAGTATCAACCTTGTGCATAGCTACTGCTGTTAAATCCTCTTTACTAAAATTCCTTTCTTTTTTAACCCCTTACCTATCAATCCATGCAGCTATTGGCCTGGCAGTCATGGCAGACAGCATTTATAATGACTCCAAGAGCAACTCAACCGGAAAACAGGGAACCTTATTTATAAAGAGTCATAAACAATATTTAGGGGACAAAAAATATTGTTTTCCAAGTACGGTTTACAAACATTTGTACATGGCATTTAAGACATCATACTTCTGTTGGACAATATTTTGGTTGCATTACTCTGGAACAGTATCACCTTTGGGTTAGTTATATACAAAGGGCCTGGGCACAGGTTTTCCACAAATCCAGATTAATGTGCAGACTACCATTTGGAATCCAGACCAACATTTTAACTAATTGCTCACTCTGAGTGTGTTTGCCTACACAATTTTTAGAGTTCAAAACCTGGTGCAAATCATTCTGGCAAAATATGCACATTACAAGTTAGATCACCATCAATGGGGAACAACATGTGCCATGAATGAGTTATCCTCCTTCTGAGGCCCAAAACCATGCATCCACTGTTGTATTCAATGGGTTCACAATTGTCACAGGGACTGCAGGACATTCATGTTAACTCCCAAAGTGTTGGATAGCCTGCCACTATTTCATATTGGTGAAATTAACCACTCGCAAGCATTCTTTCAGGAATAAAGCAGACTTACTATTGGCTAATCCTTCTCCTGTTCGATATTGGAGACAAGAAGTAGCATCGGATCCCAGGAGATCTGGATCGCTAACTTCTCTTATGTGACTTGAAACAAGAAATAATACGTGATCTCATAAGGAAGTGTGGTTCAGCTAGGCATTTGCAAACTAGGACAATTACATCTCTAAACCTAGAACTTGGAGTTGCGAGGGCGCTCAAAACACTCATTTTGAAAAACTTTTACTTATTTTCACATTTTGTAAAAGACATTCACTTTGCAAAAACTGAACAATTTGTTGATTACCACCTTTTCATGTTATAACAAAAAACGTGGATTTACCCTTTGGTCTTGAAAAATCTTAGGAAATTGCAATCCTTACGATGAGCTAAACAAATTGCCAGGAAGTGCCTGCCAGCTGAAATAAACAACTTCAACAGATGTCTTAATGTGACTTCAATCTCACTTGATTATTATATTAAACATGTGCTCCTGTCGAGAGGATTGAAACATAGATTGGTGCACAGAATCTGTAGAAAAACATGGACTGCATCACAAAAGAATACAGGCAACCATCTGGCTTGGAAACTAGAAGTGGGCATAGCTTGCAGAGTTTTACTCTGTGGAATTCTGCAGAGTTACATAAAAACTCTGCAAGATTCCTCGGAGTTCCACCTGGTGCTGCTTGTGCTGATTTTTAGTACTGGAAGCTTGTTCCATGCTGTAAAATCAGCTAGAAACCTTTCCTAGGATACTTGTTTCCAGTCCAGGGAGGATGAGGCTTGGTAGTTTGGGCTGGACAGTTCCTATGAGGAGTAGGGTAAAGACTGATTTGCACATGGCTGGGTCCGAATTGGGATGGTGTGGTGAGCAAAAGAGTGATGGATTGAACCAAGATCCTTGTGACTGGGGGTGAATGTTTACATTGTTCAGCATTCCGTCCATCGTTTGTTCCTTTTACTTTTAGAAAGTGGGCATTTTCTTGTTTAACCATCCTTTGTGCCTTTGCCATTTGTGTATTCACCGTCTGGGTTTGGAGGGCAGGAGTTGGGGATGTACATTCACACTAGACAGACACAGAAGGGAGGTTGAGGTGTGTTCTGCCTTTTCTGAGTGACTCATACACAGACTGAAAAGACCTGGCTTCATTTAGAGTAGTGGGAGGAGTTGTTGTTTGCACCTAGATGGACTGTGGCTGCCTTCCACCAAGCTGTCTCCATTTCCTTTATTGGACAGGGCCTGTGCCAGGCAGAAATGCTTTATGTGTGCCACAGGAACTTTGTAACAATGTCAAAGGAAAATGTGATATAAATGTTGGGGCCCTGATCCCAGAAATAGGAAACCTGTGAGGAGGAATAGCTGGAAGATCTGCCAGGAGGTGTACTGCCCCTTTGCTGTTGGTGCATTTTTGGGGTTGGGCTGCAGTTGCCTCTTGTGTCTTTGGCAGAGAAAAGACTGGTTGGATCTTTCTGCATGCTAAGTGTCTCCAAGGGCTTGATTTAGAGCTTGCCTTCTGTTTGAAGTCTCAGGGATATCACAGACTTCAACATCTTCTGGTTACCAGCTTCTGGAACTCGAGGTTTCATCTGCAACAGAGGAGAAAGATAACCTGACACCATCAATGACTCTGCTGCCGGCTCTGTGACATGAAGGCACTGCCGCACCTTGCACCACGACCTGGGTCTCAGCAACCACACCGTCCCACACCACCATCGAGCCACTGTGGGCACTGCACTCCGTACCGCCTCACTTCACACCGCTGCCCTGGTATCCCCGACAATGCTACGACACAATTACTGATGCCACTGCTTGCATTGTAATCTCTGGACACAGAGCACCATCCGGCTTCGCACCGTAGCCCTGATCTCACTGACACTGCCGCTCCAAGCTGACATCGATGCCACTGCCTTCACTGGGGTTTGGGGGCACCACTTGTAAGTTACACGACACACCGCCCCAACTCACACTGACCAGTCCCACGCCGAATCCTTGGCACTGCCGACATCAGCGCCACTGACTTAAGATCATCAACTGATGCCTCTGTCTGCACTACGACTTGTGGGCCCCACACACTGTATCGCTCCTTCTCGCACTGCAGCTTTGGGTCTACTCTACCAACAACAACGCTTCAACAACAATCACAACACTGCCTGCACCATGACCTTCAGCACAACAATGTGCACCGCAACAAACACTGCCCCACTTGGCAACGCAACCTTGGTCTCATCAGTGCCACTGGATAACTGTCACTCAGCTGCTGCCTGCACGGCGATCTGAGGGCACCACACGTCACACCGCTCCATTTCACATTGCTGCATCGACGTCTGCTGACACCGGCGCTCCTGACTTCAAACTCATGGAGTTCGACCTGCAATGCATGTGGCTTCATGAGCCTGATGACTCCTGCCATGACTTACGGAACTGACTCCTGTTGATGCAGCTCCTCCAGAGCTCACCTTAAGGTCCAACACCCTGAATCTCCAAAGGTACTGTTTTACAGGTCTCCCCAACACTGTAGCTGGCCCACGATGCCGCGAACAGCCGTAACTGTTGTATTTGTTTGTTCACGTCGCTGTGATTGCCCCGGACGGATCCATTGACTTCAAGGAACTGTATATAATGCCGATTGTTGCATTATTTGTATTTTGATAACGGTATGTTGGATTTTACTGTTTTGGTCTTGTTTTACACAGATAAATATTAGATATTTTCTAAAACTTGAGTGGTGTCTTTTAGTCGTGTTTTCACTTGTTTGTTATGTGCAAATGCTTTACACATTGCCTCTGAGATAAGTCTGGCTGCTCGTGACAAGCTACCAAAGGGGTAAGCAAGAGTTATTTTCAATGTGCATTCCCCTTATCCTGGATAGAGTGGTGGATTCTGCCTGGCTTAAGTGTATATCCTAGCCAACCAGAAAATCCATTTCTAAAACAAACTCTAAATATGGCCCAAAAGCTGCTAACCTTTGTAAAACTGTGCACCAGTTTGTCATTATTATAGTTGAGACAAGTTTGGATACCACAAATCACTTTTTGTATTTCTTATTGAAAGCTTTCAGCAACTGAATAGAAACAAACGGTGTCTTTTGTAGAGGTGCAACCTATAGATGGTGACAAAAGAGGTATTGTGATTGTTCCTCAAATTCCAACAGATAGTAGCCGCTGTTCAAATCAAGGTATAAGTAAACTTGGGTGACACTCAACTGATGTATAATGTCTTGTATTTGTGGAGTAAGATGTTTTTTACTATGAATTGCTTTGTTAAGTTGGTGCCTGCCCATGAGAATACTGTGTTCCACTGGTTTCTTTTGAACAAGGACAATGGGTGAATCCCAGGGTATCAAACTTTAAATGGATTCAATGATGTCAAGTTTCATTAGGCGTTTGTATTCTTGTTTGACTTATTTTTTTGAATGCTGAAGGGAAGGCTTTTAAAATGTTGAGCAACTGGTTTCAATTAAGTGGCAATGTATATATGAATCAGGAGGACTTTCAGTTTGCCTATACCATCAAATAGGTTTTGAAAAAGTCCTTCTAGGTTCTGAGGCTTCTCCTCTAGATCCTGGTGGGCAATGTGACACAAGACTTTGAGAAGTGAAGGAAGTGACCCTAATAGGACCACCTGGGTCACTCAAGACCACCTCTCAGCCTTCCATACAAATGAAGAGTCTGTCAGACAGTGGAGAATACAAATCAAGTATGTGTTTATTCAGATACACTCGAGCGGAGCCCCATCTTCCCAATCGCTTAGGGGTTCTGCAGAGAGGACTGACAACAGAAAACATGGTGATACATTATGTACATTTCAAAACCAATGAAGACACACCCAGACTGGAAATGTCCAGATGGAGGCAGCTACACAAAGGAGGTACAGAAGGATACGTTTTTGATCCTGCGACTGGGCACACACTATCTCTATGCCAAGGTCATTCTGCCTGTACCCATCGCTGGACTAGTGGGAGCAGGCATCCATCTAGTGGGAAAGGTATGGGCTAATTAGAACAGTGTATTAATTAGCAGTTCAAGGCCTAACCTCGGAGAAAATTCAAATTACCAAAGCTGCTTTTCGCAGATGCAGAGATAGAGATTAGTTTCATTCATAGATCAAAATTGTGGCCAAACATAAAATGGTGCTGCAAATGCTAGATTATGCAGAACAATACATAAACTACAGAGCTAAGACATTTTTTAGTCTAACGGACCCTCCTTTTAGCAGAAGCTAACAATTTTATGTTGCTATCAAGAAACGTATAACACGTTGCAAGGATAAGAAACATCACTATAAGTTAGAGTTTACATAATCAGTATTCAAAGACACCCTCATCGATCTGCATCATGTCCTCAATGTCCTTCTGCAACATGATTGCAGCACTAGTATCATGAACTGATATTTTCTGTTTAGGGGTGAGAACATTTACACAGTAGGTGCAACAAGCCGGGAGATAGTGTATACAGAGGCAACATGTAAAAATAATACTAGCAACAACAATCAGAAAGATGAGAATCTTCCAACCCCATGTTGTTAGCATATTCCAGAACCACCCCGATAGGGTCCAAGTACCTGTCTCTTGGTGTATGTCAGACAAAAGTCTATGCAACTTTTGGATAGCTGCATACACGTTGGGAGCGTGATCGGGTATATAAACGCAACAGCTGCTGCCAATGACGTGACAGGCCCCTCCCCAATCTGCTAGGATGACGTCTAACACCATCCTGTTCTGCAAAGGGAATAACCTCCTAGCCTGAAGCTCAGCAGTGATGTTTGTCAGTATTCCAGCAGTTGTAATAATAACCCCATCCACAACTATTGTTAGTCAATGAAGTTGAAGACTATTAGCCATGGTGCACCAAAAAGGCAGGAGACCTTTTATGTCATCCCCAAACTGTTGTGTGGTGGTATTGTTCTGACCTATATCCTTTGTGTCAACAACCCTTCTGACTCGGGGCAAGAATGTACTCCTACGCTGCAGCTGATGATCCTTATGATAATTGGACGGGGCGAATTACAGAGGGGGGAGGAGAAAAGAGAGGTAACATCCGCCTGACTATCCTCTCGGAAGCCAGACATGAGCTTTGAATCCACAGACCAAATAGACATTGTGGGGTATGATCAAACGCGGACTATTAATCATTCACAGTCTGTAGGTGAAATTGCATTTACTCTCCCCCACCTTTACCTCCCCAGTCCCCTGGACACAGAAACTAGCTGTTGTGTTGACCATGGACATTGGCATTGGTTTGTCCTTAGTATTATTGCGAGCTTGAAAAGATTGAAAATACTCAGAGGCGGTGAGCCTTTGGAAATCAGCCATTTCCATTTGAAGCAATGTTTCGTTCTTCACTTTTTCATGTGTGCTCATACAGGATTTTGGGGACAATCTACCGAAGGTCCCTTGTCATGCCGGTCCTATGGGAGTAAACCTGTGATGAAAACATATATACTCTACCACAGTGCGAGAATCAGCAGGTGTCATAACTAGAGTAGAGAGTTGGAAATGGTAGTGCACCATAAAGAATAATTCAAACCATCCTTCACAGCTACCAATATATGACAATGGCATGGACAACCAATTGTTGCTCTTATGAGTAACTGAGGGGAGCAATCCACAAATCCAACAATTAGTTGTGTCGGACACATTATGGGCTTGATGCAACATTTGTATAAATACATTGTCTGTGTAAGACTTTCTATGCTCTTCTTTGTGAGGGGCCAAAGTAACAAAATATGCTCAGTGGAAGTTAGCGTTTTACGAACCAAGGAATGTACAGGATATTTCTCCTCTAGAAACCAGGATATTCCAAGTAGTGTTATTAGCGCAATCACAACAATTAATATGAAAACTATTTCACACTTTGTTGACCAACCCTGCGCTAAACGCAGTGGTGCAAATGGCTGTTCCTCCTCCTTAGTGGGTAAAACCAAACTGTGAGAAGTTGGCCTGATGTATGATGTCACTAGTTCTAGTGTACACCTTATATCAGTCCAAACAACCCTTATGGTGATTGGTTGTAAAGTCAACCTTTTAGACCAGCTATCCTAGTGGTAGCATGGACAAGAGCAGTCTTAGGCTAAACTCTGAATGGCATCTGAAGCCAGCTGTGATACCATATATAATCCCTTGAATACCAAATGAAAGGACACCGCAACAGATATATATATAAAATAAAGTGTATTTATTCTAGTCAAACCCTCAGCACTCTTTATGTGATTAGAGGTAAGTACAACACAGTCTTATTTATGCATACATTAAGTCACACAGGTAAGTAATACAGTTAGGCCCTAGGGGCCACGCAAACCATATACTAAAGAAGTAGTATAAGGACCACTGTCACGGAAATAGGATAGGCCTAGGCCTAGGGAATCGCTGGGGCTACACTACACTAGCAACAGTTAGGAAGTGGGAGGCCCACGGGATTCAGGTGCAGAGTGGAAACACTCACGCGTAATGCGTAAACGTCGATAGAATTACTAGCAGTTAGAAATTAACAGTTTAAGGACACTTCTGAAGCAGCTAGAGAGTCGAGACTCGGAAACTAGACCCTAGGATAGTCACTACCCTTGTGAGCACCGAAGTACCCAAGTTACCTAGCCCACGGGCTGCGGGTGCATAGGTGTGAACTTGCGTCAGGTTTCGTCGTGGACTTCTATGGATGCCTGAAGGAAAGTTGCTGACAGGCAGTCAGTGAAGAGTGTCCGGTGGATCCCAAGGCTGGGATCAAGAAGAGAGGATACCTGCAAGCAGAAGGGACAGAGTCAAGGTCACTAGCCAGTGACCACGTGGAACCAGGAAGGAACCAGGCGATGTCGTGAAGATTGCAGGTGAAAGGTGAAGCTTGTCGCTGCAGCCACGGGTACCAGGAGGCGTTCAGGACGACCAGGACCAGGAGGCGAGCTGTCCCACGAAGGCTCTTGCTGTCGGCGGCGTCGAAGTCGAACTAGGACTCACCAAGCCTTGGCAAGCGGAACCCACGAAGAACAGAGGACTTGCTTCTGGTGCAGACCAGGAAGGTCTGGGGTGCTTCTCTTTTGCAAAGAAGCGGGAGCCAGTCTGTAGGAGCCAAACCAGCAGTGAAGATTTCAAGGTGTGTCGTCACAAAGGTCGCTAGCCAACGGGCAAGCAACCGGACAGACGCGGCAAGCAGGAAAATGCAGAAGGGCCCCACGCACGACTCGTGGAGTGTGGGGGGCTGATCTTCGGTGCAGATGGTGCTTGGGGTTGGGGCTTCTCAATCCCCGGTGCACAACTTCGAGGGTGCCTCAGAAGCTGCGCTGGAAGATACTCGCCTCTTTTCCCAGGTAGCCGGTCCCACGTCTCTCGTCGCCTCCACGGATCTCAGCTCGGCTGTGGATGTGGATCAGGGTCGGAGAAGTCTGGAAGTCAAGGCTCTGGTCGGGCTCTGCAGTCGGTCCCTCGTAGAACTTCAGCAAAGCAAAGGGTAGTCTCTTGATGGTGCCTGTTTGCACAGGGTAGCCACTCCTTGGCCACAAGGGAGATTCTTCAGTCTTCTTCTTTCGTCGAATGTCGAAGGTCCAGAGTTTCTGTTCAAGTTGCAGGTTCAGGATAATCTAATCTCCTGGGGCCCAGCTACCACTCTTATACTAATCTGGGGGGCTGGGTTGCCTGCTAGGTCACACCTTTTGGGTGGGACCTGGGAGGGGGGTGGTTACACCCCCTTCCCTTTGTCCAGTTTCGCGCCAGGACTGGGGCTGGAGTGCCCCAGCACCGGTTTGAACTGGACTATGCACGGGACACCTTGTGTGCCCCAGGCATGTCTCATTCTTTAAATCCCTCCCTGCCCCAATACACTAAGGCCTGTCTGGGGTGGTGCTCGCACCTCCCAAGGCAGGAAACCTATTGTCCAAGCCTCCCTTGCCGGGATCACTCCCAGCAGCAGGAGGTCAGACTCGTGTCTGTGGCAGCAGCATCCATTTTGTGATGCTGGGGCTCTGGTTAACTTTAACCGGGTAAGTAGGTTACAACATGTCTTCTCCCTCTAGAAGGGAGGGATAATATCCTCATCCCCAGAAATGGGATGGGGTTATTATTCCAAAGTGTTAGACACCTTACACAACATGTTTTGATAAAGCCAAACCATAGTTAAAATAACCGTTTAAGATTATAAGGTACTTTAAGGTACTTTAAGAGTATATGGTAGGCTATATCATAGAACAGCTATAAGGACATGGTTCCGAAAGCTGCAGACAGGCTCAGCTCATGCTAGAGCACCATCTCACATGTTACCAAGCACTCTGCCTCCAGGATTGTTAAGGCCTGCCATAGGAGTGGCTGATGGGTACACATGTGTCTATATGTAAGTTAGGTATAGGAATACTACACCTAAGCAAGGAGTGATTACACGACCTTGCCCCAGCTGAGTGATCAGCCAGTTGTGTCTTAATGGAAGGCCAGGCCAGGGGTGGCATAATACATGCTGCAGCCCCTGGTAGGCCTAGGGTACACCTATGCCCTGGGTACCTAAGGTACACTGTACAGGGACCAATAAGGTGATCCTATCCAAATGGGTTATGCACCTAAAGTACATAGTATCAATTTAGAGAGAGAACAGCAGGGCTGTGGGTCTGATTAGCAGGCCCACAGCCACATCTAAGTCAAAAACCAGTAAAGCAAAAGCAAAAAGTGGGGGTGAACATAGAAAGCAGACCCTACTCTCCTACACAACCCCCCCCCCAAACTTAGGGACATTAAACTAACCTTGACCAGTTGAGTCTTCATGTTCTAAGTGGAAATATCTGGAGAGTCCATCTGCATTGGCATGGTCAGTCCCAGGTCTATGTTCCACTGTGAAGTCCATCCCCTGTAGGGAAATGGACCACCTAAGAAGTTTGGGATTTTCACCCTTCATCTGATTTAGCCACAAGAGGGGCTTATGGTCTGTCTGAATCTTGAAGTGAGTGCCAAACAAGTATGGCCTCAGCTTCTTCAGGGCCCAAACCACAGCAAAGGCCTCCCTCTCAATAGCTGACCAACGTTTCTCTCTAGGGGTCAGCCTTCTACTTATAAAAGCAATGGGCTGGTCTTGACCATCTATATTAAGTTGTGAAAGAACAGCTCCCACACCTAACTCAGAAGCATCTGTCTGGACAATGAACTCTTTGGAGTAGTCTGGACTTTTCAGAATAGGTGCACTGCACATGGCCTGCTTCAGGTCATCAAATGCTTTTTGACAGCTTACTGTCCACTGAACTTTCTTTGGCATTTTCTTGGAGGTCAAGTCATTAAGTGGTGTCACAATGGACCCATAGTTCTTAACAAACTTTCTGTAGTACCCAGTCAGGCCCAAGAAAGCTCTGACCTGAGTCTGGGTAGTTGGAGGAGTCCAGTCCTTTATGGTCTGGATCTTGCTCTCCAGTGGTTGAACCTGACCCCCACCAACTAGGTGGCCCAGGTATACAACCTTGCTCTGCCCTATCTGGCACTTAGTGGCCTTGATAGTGAGGCCTGCCTTTTACAGGGCCTCTAAAACATTCCTCAGGTGGACCAGGTGGTCCTCCCAGGTGGAGCTAAAGACAGCAATATCATCAAGATAAGCTGCACAATAATCATCCAACCCAGTAAGGACTTGATTCACCAACCTTTGGAAAGTGGCAGGTGCATTCTTCAAACCAAAGGGCATTGCCACAAATTGATAGTGTCCTCCTGGGGTCGAGAAAGCAGTTTTGGCCTTTGCATTCTCAGCTAGTCTGATTTGCCAGTAGCCTGCTGTCAGGTCAAATGTGCTCAAAAACTTAGCAGCTGCCAGTCTGTCAATGAACTCATCTGCCCTAGGTATTGGGTGGGCATCCGTCCTAGTGACAGCATTGAGACCTCTGTAATCCACGCAAAACCTCATCTCTCTCTTACCATCTTGGGTGTGAGGTTTTGGCACAAGGACTACAGGACTAGCCCAAGGGTTCTCTGAAGGTTCAATGACTCCCAGCTCCAACATCTTTTGTACCTCAACTTTTATGCAGTCCCTGACATGGTCAGGTTGCCTGTAGATTTTACTCTTCACAGGCAGACTGTCACCAGTGTCCACCTCATGGGTGCACCAGTTTGTCTGACTTGGGGTCAGAGAGAACATATGTCTGTAGGATTGCAGAACCTGTCTGCAGTCCTGTCGCTGATGGACAGTGAGGCTGTCAGAAAAGACCACACCATCAACTGAGCCATCATCAGGGTTCTGAGTCAACAGGTCTGGGAGAGGGTCACTCTCTTCCTCCTGCCCCTCATCTGTAGCCAGGAGTAAGCCTATGTCTGCCCTGTCAACATATGCCTTCAATCTGTTGACATGAAGCACCCTGTGGGGGCTTCTGGGAGTCCCAAGGTCCACCAAGTAGGTGACTTCTCCCTTTTTCTCAACAATAGTGTGGGGTCCAGACCATTTGTCTTGGAGTGCTGCTGGGGCCACTGGCTCCAACACCCACACTTTCTGCCCTGGCTGGTAAACAGTCAGCACAGCCTTTTGGTCATGCCAAGCTTTTTGGAGTTCTTGGCTTGCCTCAAGGTTTTTAGAAGCCTTCTTCATATACTCTGCCATCCTGGAGCGGAGACCAAGTACATAATCCACTATATCAAGTTTGGGTTGTCTGAGAGGTCTCTCCCATCCTTCCCTTACTAAACATAGGGGTCCTCTTACAGGATGCCCAAACAAAAGCTCAAAAGGGCTGTAGCCAACCCCCTTTTGTGGGACCTCTCTGTAAGCAAACAGAAGGCAGGGTAAAAGGATGTCCCATCTTCGCCTAAGCTTGTCTGGTAAACCTTTTATCATTCCCTTTAGGGTCTTGTTGAATCTCTCAACAAGCCCATTGCACTGTGGGTGATAGGGTGTGGTGAACTTGTAGTTCACGATTTGGGAAAAAGGGGGTGGTGATGGACAGAGTTTCTGAATGATGCAGAATACTCTTACCAAGTCAAGAGATCATGGTTTTAATCCATCACCGTTTTTTAGCTCACTGCACCATCCCAGCTCAGAACCTGGCTACATGCAAATTAGTCTGTACCTGTCCCATTGCATGATGGGAACAGGGCAAACCAAACTACCAAGCCAATTCTTATACTGGGAAGGAAACAGGCTTCCGGGGACCGGTTTCTGGCATCACAGCCTTCGTCGGCCCGGCTTGCCTGAATCCTGATGGTGCAATGAGCAAGGGACTCACGTCTGAGCATACCCTCCCACACTGAGTGTGGTTTAAAACGATTTGGGAAAAAGGGGGTGGTGATGGACAGAGTTTCTGAATGATGCAGAATACTCTTACCAAGTCAAGAGATCATGGTTTTAATCCATCACCGTTTTTTAGCTCACTGCACCATCCCAGCTCAGAACCTGGCTACATGCAAATTAGTCTGTACCTGTCCCATTGCATGATGGGAACAGGGCAAACCAAACTACCAAGCCAATTCTTATACTGGGAAGGAAACAGGCTTCCGGGGACCGGTTTCTGGCATCACAGCCTTCGTCGGCCCGGCTTGCCTGAATCCTGATGGTGCAATGAGCAAGGGACTCACGTCTGAGCATACCCTCCCACACTGAGTGTGGTTTAAAACGATTTGGGAAAAAGGGGGTGGTGATGGACAGAGTTTCTGAATGATGCAGAATACTCTTACCAAGTCAAGAGATCATGGTTTTAATCCATCACCGTTTTTTAGCTCACTGCACCATCCCAGCTCAGAACCTGGCTACATGCAAATTAGTCTGTACCTGTCCCATTGCATGATGGGAACAGGGCAAACCAAACTACCAAGCCAATTCTTATACTGGGAAGGAAACAGGCTTCCGGGGACCGGTTTCTGGCATCACAGCCTTCGTCGGCTCGGCTTGCCTGAATCCTGATGGTGCAATGAGCAAGGGACTCACGTCTGAGCATACCCTCCCACACTGAGTGTGGTTTAAAACGATTTGGGAAAAAGGGGGTGGTGATGGACAGAGTTTCTGAATGATGCAGAATACTCTTACCAAGTCAAGAGATCATGGTTTTAATCCATCACCGTTTTTTAGCTCACTGCACCATCCCAGCTCAGAACCTGGCTACATGCAAATTAGTCTGTACCTGTCCCATTGCATGATGGGAACAGGGCAAACCAAACTACCAAGCCAATTCTCATACTGGGAAGGAAACAGGCTTCCGGGGACCGGTTTCTGGCATCACAGCCTTCGTCGGCCCGGCTTGCCTGAATCCTGATGGTGCAATGAGCAAGGGACTCACGTCTGAGCATACCCTCCCACACTGAGTGTGGTTTAAAACGATTTGGGAAAAAGGGGGTGGTGATGGACAGAGTTTCTGAATGATGCAGAATACTCTTACCAAGTCAAGAGATCATGGTTTTAATCCATCACCGTTTTTTAGCTCACTGCACCATCCCAGCTCAGAACCTGGCTACATGCAAATTAGTCTGTACCTGTCCCATTGCATGATGGGAACAGGGCAAACCAAACTACCAAGCCAATTCTTATACTGGGAAGGAAACAGGCTTCCGGGGACCGGTTTCTGGCATCACAGCCTTCGTCGGCCCGGCTTGCCTGAATCCTGATGGTGCAATGAGCAAGGGACTCACGTCTGAGCATACCCTCCCACACTGAGTGTGGTTTAAAACGATTTGGGAAAAAGGGGGTGGTGATGGACAGAGTTTCTGAATGATGCAGAATACTCTTACCAAGTCAAGAGATCATGGTTTTAATCCATCACCGTTTTTTAGCTCACTGCACCATCCCAGCTCAGAACCTGGCTACATGCAAATTAGTCTGTACCTGTCCCATTGCATGATGGGAACAGGACAAACCAAACTACCAAGCCAATTCTTATACTGGGAAGGAAACAGGCTTCCGGGGACCGGTTTCTGGCATCACAGCCTTCGTCGGCCCGGCTTGCCTGAATCCTGATGGTGCAATGAGCAAGGGACTCACGTCTGAGCATACCCTCCCACACTGAGTGTGGTTTAAAACGATTTGGGAAAAAGGGGGTGGTGATGGACAGAGTTTCTGAATGATGCAGAATACTCTTACCAAGTCAAGAGATCATGGTTTTAATCCATCACCGTTTTTTAGCTCACTGCACCATCCCAGCTCAGAACCTGGCTACATGCAAATTAGTCTGTACCTGTCCCATTGCATGATGGGAACAGGGCAAACCAAACTACCAAGCCAATTCTTATACTGGGAAGGAAACAGGCTTCCGGGGACCGGTTTCTGGCATCACAGCCTTCGTCGGCCCGGCTTGCCTGAATCCTGATGGTGCAATGAGCAAGGGACTCACGTCTGAGCATACCCTCCCACACTGAGTGTGGTTTAAAACGATTTGGGAAAAAGGGGGTGGTGATGGACAGAGTTTCTGAATGATGCAGAATACTCTTACCAAGTCAAGAGATCATGGTTTTAATCCATCACCGTTTTTTAGCTCACTGCACCATCCCAGCTCAGAACCTGGCTACATGCAAATTAGTCTGTACCTGTCCCATTGCATGATGGGAACAGGGCAAACCAAACTACCAAGCCAATTCTTATACTGGGAAGGAAACAGGCTTCCGGGGACCGGTTTCTGGCATCACAGCCTTCGTCGGCCCGGCTTGCCTGAATCCTGATGGTGCAATGAGCAAGGGACTCACGTCTGAGCATACCCTCCCACACTGAGTGTGGTTTAAAACGATTTGGGAAAAAGGGGGTGGTGATGGACAGAGTTTCTGAATGATGCAGAATACTCTTACCAAGTCAAGAGATCATGGTTTTAATCCATCACCGTTTTTTAGCTCACTGCACCATCCCAGAACTTGTAGTTCACACCACACTCCTTCCACATTGCAGTCAAGTATCCTGACATGAAGTTGGCACCTCTGTCAGAAATGACCTCCTTTGGAAAGCCCACTCTGGAGAATACTCCAAGCAGGGCCCTTGCCACAACAGGAGCTGTTGTGGTCCTCAGGGGAATAGCTTCTGGATACCTGGTGGCATGGTCCACTATCACCAGTATGAATCTGTGCCCAGATGCTGTTTGTGGGTCCATTGGTCCTACAATATCTATGCCCACTCTTTCAAAGGGAACCCCCACCACAGGTAGTGGTATGAGGGGGGCCTTTGTGGTGCCACCTGATTTGCCACTGGCTTGGCAGGTGACAAAGGAGCGACAAAACTCCTTGGTATCTTCTGACATATGGGGCCAGTGAAAGTGAGGGACAAGCCTGTCCCAAGTCTTGTTCTGGCCTAAGTGTCTTGCAAGGGGAATATCATGGGCCAAGGTAAGAAGGAAGCCTCTGAACTTCAGTGGTATGACCAACCTCCTGCATGCACCAGGCTTGGGGTCTCTAGCCTCTGAATACAGTAGCCCTTCATCCCAATACACTCTATGGGTACCTTGAGCATTCCCTGCAGCCTCAGCAGCAGCCTGCTGTCTGAGGGGTTCAAGAGAGGGGCAGTCTAATTGAGCCTGCCTCAGATCTGCCCTTGAAGGTCCCCCTGTCCCAAGAAACTCAACCTGATCAGGTTCAAGTTCTTCTAGGACAGTTCCTTCAGGGCTCTCAGAATCATCCTCCTGGGAGGGCTGATCCACCACCTGAGGCAGGGGGGAAGGCACAGCCTTAACCCTACTGCTCTTTCTCTTGGGTTGTGACTGGTCCATAGTTTCAGGATCCAGCACTTGTTCAGTTGTGCACTTTTTGGCCTGTGACCTGGTCACAGCAAGGACATGTGCATCTATCCCCAGCATTTCTGCATGGGTCCTATACTCCACTTCAGACCAAACTGAAGTTTCAAGATCATTGCCAAATAAACACTCTACAGGAAGGTCTGAACTAACAACAACTTTCTTGAGGCCAGTTACCCCTCCCCAGGAGAAGTTAACAATAGCCACACTATGGGAGGTAGTGGCATTGCTAGCGTTGGTCACTAGGGGCCTGATTCACAGAACTAACTTAAGTTCTGTGAATACCGAAATGAGTAAGTGCCTTCTGTGAATACCAAAATGAGTAAGTGCCTTCTGTGAATACCAAAATGGTAGTGGGCCCGATTCACAGAACTAACTTAAGACAAAATCCTAAACTTACTACCATTTTGGTATTCACAGAAGGCACTTACTCATTTTGGTATTCACAGAAGGCACTTACTCATTTTGGTATTCACAGAAGGCACTTACTCATTTCGGTATTCACAGAACTTAAGTTAGTTCTTAAAATTAGTATTTTTCTCAATTTAGTAGTCCTAAATTTAGGACTCCTAACTTTAGGACTCCTAAATGCCTTCTGTGAATACCGAAAGTCTTAAAATTAGGATTTTTCTCAGTTTAGTAGTAGTATAGTTAGGACTCCTAACTTTAGGACTCCTAAATGCCTTCTGTGAATACCGAAAGTCTTAAAATTAGGATTTTTCTCAATTTAGTAGTCCTAAATTTAGACTTAGGACTACTAAATTGAGAAAAAAACTAATTTTAAGACTTTCGGTATTCACAGAAGGCATTTAGGAGTCCTAAAGTTAGGAGTCCTAACTATACTACTACTAAACTGAGAAAAATCCTAATTTTAAGACTTTCAGTATTCACAGAAGGCATTTAGGAGTCCTAAAGTTAGGACTCCTAACTTCTGTGAATACCGAAATGAGTAAGTGCCTTCTGTGAATACCAAAATGAGTAAGTGCCTTCTGTGAATACCAAAATGGTAGTAAGTTTAGGATTTTGTCTTAAGTTAGTTCTGTGAATCGGGCCCTAGGTAATTCTCACCTAGTATGATCTGTCCAGGGTCCACAAAGGCAGGTGTCACCATTGTGACACTAGCCCCAGTGTCCCTGTAGGCCTGAGCCATTCTTTGGTTGATAAAAGGAGTCTGTCTGTACTTGCCCAGGTTACTGGGGCCTACAGTAGAGGACAAAGCTAAGTCCCCATCACAGATCAGAACAGCCTGAGTAGGTATTCTGACTAGGCCAGAATCCTCCTCAGTTCCCAGGGTTAACCCTACTACACCCTTTTGCTGGGAACCACCACTTACAGCTGGACTAGGGGGTACAGTTGCCTTAGGGGCAATGGTGGCTGGGGGCTTATCCTTTTTGGTGCACTCACTAAACCAATGTGACTTGGACTTACAATAGTTGCACCATGGTTTCTTTTGGCCATCTTTCTTTTTATCCTTTTTGGGACCACCCTCCCCCTGAGCCTTTTGGGGGCCTGGTGAAGACTTCTGGTCTTTTTGTTTCTGATCATTACCCTTCTGGTCTGCCTTTTTCTGATCACCGCCCTGGTTCTGGTTTTTCTGCTTAACTCTAGTACTGACCCATCTATCTGCCTTCTTTCCCAATTCTTGGGGAGAAGTCAGATCAGAATCAATCAGGTGTTGATGCAGTAGCTGGTTTTGACAGTTGTTAAGGATTTGTTCTCTCATGATCAAATTATACAATCCTGTATAGTCCTTAACCTTACTTCCCATTAGCCAGCCTTCCAGAGCCTTAGTGGCACAATCTACAAAGTCAGTCCAGTCCTGAGTCTGTGTCTTCTGGGTATCCCTGAACAACAACCTGTATTGTTCAGTGGTTAGGCCAAACCCATCAATTAGAGCACTCTTCAGGACAGTGTAATTGTCTGCATCCTCATCACTAACTGTGAGGAGCTTGTCTCTACCTTTCTCAGAGAAGGAGAGCCACAAGATAGCTGCCCACTGACTTTGGGGTACCTGCTGTACTTTGCAAGCTCTCTCCAAAGCAGTTATCCATTTGTGGATGTCATCCCCACACTTGTAGGGAGGGACAATCTTGCTCAGGTTTCTATTATCATAGTGCCTGTCTCTATCCTTAGGGATATTGCTGCCACCAGTGGGTTCTGACCCACTTAACTTTTGCTCTCTAGCCAGAGCAAACTTCTCTTTGGCAAGGGCAAGTTCTTCCCTCTGAATCCTCAGATTAGCTTCCCTCATTCTGGCTTCATGCTCCTTTCTCTCAGGGGAAGTCATTCCCCTGTGAGAGGAAGCATTAGAGATGCTAGAGACATGGGAGTGGATGGATTCCCTTGAAGCGGATCTGTCTCTCCTGCTTCTCTGGGTAAGCCCACTTGGAGGTCTGTATGGGGGACCCCATGCAAACTCCGATGTAAGCTTAGGTTAGCCTGGCTAAGTCTTCCTACTTGGCCCTGGCTGTCTACCTCTTCATCTGAAGTCCCTTCTGACTCATCTGTGGTGGGTAGACCCTCCTTTGTACCTAGGGTACTGGCCTGTGAGGCCCTAAAAGTATCATACTCCTCTAGGAGTGGTACTAGCTGAAGGAGGGTAGGGTTTGCACCCTGTTTTAACTTTCTGGAGGTACACAATTGTCTCATCTCCTGAAAAGTTAGGGTATCATATCTAGAGGGGGTCTTCTTCAGACCTGCCCCTCCTGAGAGAGCATCTGCTTGATCTCCTCCCAGAGACATGATCTAGTGAGGGTGCGGTGTGTGCACCTACCTACACTAGTTGTTTCTACTAAACCTCTCTGGTAGTTGTAGTCAGGGTGTGTTACTCCCTTCAACCTACAACCACTAAGTCCAGTAGGACTTAAGTATTATAATCTATGTTATCTGTACCTAAACAATATCAGTGTGATCTTTCAATTTAGTATCTCAAGATTACAATGGTATTACAACAGCAAGCTCAGATCCCAACCGCTGCTCACCAATGTGAGAAGTTGGCCTGATGTATGATGTAACTAGTTCTAGTGTACATCTTATATCAGTCCAAACAACCCTTATGGTGATTGGTTGTAAAGTCAACCTTATAGACCAGCTATCCTAGTGGTAGCATGGACAAGAGCAGTCTTAGGCTAAAATCTGAATGGCATGTGAAGCCAGCTGTGATACCATATATAATCCCTTGAATACCAAATGAAAGGACACCACAACAGATATATATAAAATAAAGTGTATTTATTCTAGTCAAACCCTCAGCACTCTTTATGAGATTAGAGGTAAGTACAACACAGTCTTATTTATGCATACATTAAGTCACACAGGTAAGTAATACAGTTAGGCCCTAGGGGCCACGCAAACCATATACTAAAGAAGTGGTATAAGGACCACTGTAACGGAAATAGGATAGGCCTAGGCCTAGGGAATCGCCGGGGCTACACTACACTAGCAACAGTTAGGAAGTGGGAGGCCCACGGGATTCAGGTGCAGAGTGGAAACACTCATGCGTAATGCGTAAAAAGTCTATAGAATTACTAGCAGTTAGAAATTAACAGTTTAAGGACACTTCTGAAGCAGCTAGAGAGTCGAGACTCGGAAACTAGACCCTAGGATAGTCACTACCCTTGTGAGCACCCAAGTACCCAAGTTACCTAGCCCACGGGCTGCGGGTGCATAGGTGTGAACTTGCGTCGGGTTTCGTCGTGGACTTCTATGGATGCCTGAAGGAAAGTTGCTGACAGGCAGTCAGTGAAGAGTGTCCGGTGGATCCCAAGGCTGGGATCAAGAAGAGAGGATACCTGCAAGCAGAAGGGACAGAGTCAAGGTCACTAGCCAGTGACCACGTGGAACCAGGAAGGAACCAGGCGATGTCGTGAAGATTGCAGGTGAAAGGTGAAGCTTGTCGCTGCAGCCACGGGTACCAGGAGGCGTCGAGGACGACCAAGACCAGGAGGCGAGCTGTCCCACGAAGGCTCTTGCTGTCGGTGGCGTCGAAGTCGAACTAGGACTCACCAAGCCTTGGCAAGCGGAACCCACGAAGAACGGAGGACTTGCTTCTGGTGCAGACCAGGAAGGTCTGGGGTGCTTCTCTTTTGCAAAGAAGCGGGAGCCAGTCTGGAGGAGCCAAACCAGCAGTGAAGATTTCAAGGTGTGTCGTCACAAAGGTCGCTAGCCAATGGGCAAGCAACCGGACAGACGCGGAAAGCAGGAAAATGCAGAATCAATCAATCAATCAATCAATCAATCAATCAATCAATCAATCAAGCATTTATATAGCACACTACTCACCCAGAGGGTCTTAAGGCGCTAGGGGAGGGGGGGGTCCGCTACTGCTCGAACAGCCAGGTCTTGAGCTGCTTCCTGAAGGCGAGATGGTCCTGGGTCAGGCGGAGGTGGGTCGGGAGGGAGTTCCAAGTCTTGGCGGCCAGGTAGGAGAAGGACCTTCCCCCTCTGGTGGCTCTTCGGAAGCGGGGGACGCCTCCACGGATCTCAGCTCGGCTGTGGATGTGGATCAGGGTCGGAGAAGTCTGGAAGTCAAGGCTCTGGTCGGGCTCTGCAGTCGGTCCCTCGTAGAACTTCAGCAAAGCAAAGGGTAGTCTCTTGATGGTGCCTGTTTGCACAGGGTAGCCACTCCTTGGCCACAAGGGAGATTCTTCAGTCTTCTTCTTTCGTCGAATGTCGAAGGGCCAGAGTTTCTGTTCAAGTTGCAGGTTCAGGATAATCTAATCTCCTGGGGTCCAGCTACCACTCTTATACTAATCTGGGGGGCTGGGTTGCCTGCTAGGTCACGCCTTATGGGTGGGACCTGGGAGGGGGGTGGTTACACCCCCTTCCCTTTGTCCAGTTTCACGCCAGGACTGGGGCTGGAGTGCCCCAGCACCGGTTTGAACTGGACTATGCACGGGACACCTTGTGTGCCCCAGGCATGTCTCATTCTTTTCATCCCTCCCTGCCCCAATACACTAAGGCCTGTCTGGGGTGGTGCTCGCACCTCCCAAGGCAGGAAACGTATTGTCCAAGCCTCCCTTGCCGGGATCACTCCCAGCAGCAGGAGGTCAGACTCGTGTCTGTGGCAGCAGCATCCATTTTGTGATGCTGGGGCTCTGGTTAACTTTAACCGGGTAAGTAGGTTACAACATGTCTTCTCCCTTTAGAAGGGAGGGATAATATCCTCATCCCCAGAAATGGGATGGGGGTATTATTCCAAAGTGTTAGACACCTTACACGACATGTTTTGATAAAGGCAAACCATAGTTACCATAACCGTTTAAGATTATAAGGCACTTTAAGAGTATATGGTAGGCTATATCATAGAACAGCTATAAGGACATGGTTCCGAAAGCTGCAGACAGGCTTAGCTCATGCTAGAGCACCATCTCACATGTTACCAAGCACTCTGCCTCCAGGATTATTAAGGCCTGCCATAGGAGTGGCTGATAGGTACACATGTGTCTATATGTAAGTTAGGTATAGGAATACTACACCTAAGCAAGGAGTGATTACACGACCTTGCCCCAGCTGAGTGATCAGCCAGTTGTGTCATAATGGAAGGCCAGGCCAGGGGTGGCATAATACATGCTGCAGCCCCTGGTAGGCCTAGCGTACACCTATGCCCTGGGTACCTAAGGTACACTGTACAGGGACCAATAAGGTGATCCTATTCAAATGGGTTATGCACCTAAAGTACATAGTATCAATTTAGAGAGAGAACAGCAGGGCTGTGGGTCTGATTAGCAGGCCCACAGCCACATCTAAGTCGAAAACCAGTGAAGCAAAAGCAAAAAGTGGGGGTGAACATAGAAAGCAGACCCTACTCTCCTACACAAACAAATGCATTATAGAGCAAGATGAGGAATGGAATGAAACTGATAGCAAAGGTAAGTGTTCTCAGTGTCCATCAGAGTCTCACTGGTACAGGCTCCTACTGTTCATCAACGTTGGTGCTCTTTAGCACCGGTGATGGAGCTTTCTCAACCCCAAGCTCACGATAAAGCCCACGTTGCTCAGGATAAGGTACCCCCTTTCTAGGGAGCTCGTTCTATTTATCCTGTCCAATGTCAGAACAGTGCACCAATCTCATGACACCCTGAACTAACACCGTTGGTACTATAGCAAAGTACACTCTAACTTGCACAGTCCATCCCTGTCTAATCTGACTTCTCCTTTGGTACACTATTCCTCAGCCGAGAGCGCAAATTGTACCTCGTGGCTCCAGGCACAGAGGGGTAAAGAAAAAGCAGCTCCTTAATGGCTCGAATTTCTGGAGAGACCACTGCATTTAGCGTGTCATCATTCTCTGCATCCGTTTGGGTCCACTTAACTTTGCATTGCTGAAGGGGACAAACTAAGGCACATACTCACACTCTGTGTCCCCAATGCCATCCCTCACCCACTGATCATAGGGCAAGGGTAAGGGTATCCAGTGGCAATGGCTGGTGTGAATCCAGTTCTTTCGACCGGCAACTGCGGTTCGAGTTGCCATGAGGACCTGCTCAGGTCCCTTCCAACCGGGCTCCAAACTCTTCTTCCGCTGGAAATTCTTCACCAATATATACTCTCCAGGCTGAATATCATGTCCCGGCCCCTACCATGTGGGTGGAAGAGACTGACAGACCTGTTGGTGAATAGAACACACATTTTCAATTAACTGGCAATGATAGTCTGTCAACAATGGACACTCAATATCAGAAAATCTATGAGGGCGCGGGATGCCCCACACATTTGCCGGGTGTCCAAACACAACCTCGTAGGGTGACAATCCTGTTCTAGAATTTGCTTTTGTTCTTGTCGACAAAAGAGCTAATGGTAGAGCATCTGGCCACTGTAACCCTGTTGTTTCCTGAATCTTTGCTAATTTCAGTTTAAGAGTACCGTTGTACTTCTCAACCAAACCTGCTGACTGTGGGTGGTTTACAGCATGGAATTTCTGTTTTATGTGCAAACTGTCACAAATTAACTGTATGACCTTGGCATTAAAGTGATTCTGTTATCACTCCAGATCATACCGGGCAAGCCAAAGGGAGGAAAGAACTCCTTCATGAGTACCTTTGCAGTCGCAATGGCTATATTGTCTTTAGTGGGGTAAGCCTCAACCCATTTACTGAATGCAAAAACTACCACCAACACATACTTTAACTGATTGACCCTGTCCAATTGAATGTAATCTAATTGGAGGACCTTAAAAGGGAAAGTAGGTGGTGCAAAATTACCAGGTGGTGTAGGGGTACCTTTTCCAGGACTGTGCATCATGCACACCATACAATACTTCACTAAATGTGCAGCAGTTTTGGAGATGTTGTCATTCTGCCACACAGGGTCTAACACCTTGCAAATACCCTTATCACTGATGTGAGCTGGGCCATGAGCCATTGTGACTGCAGGAAAAACATATGCATCTGGCAACATCCATCTTTTCGTCCCTGACCAGCCAATCCAACATCCCTCTTTGTTCAATTGTGCTGTACTTTCCTGCCACACTGCTAATTCCTCCACTGTGGCCTCACTCTGTATTTCCTTCACATTCTCAAGTGTATCTTCAAACATGGTGACCTCGAGCACCCACCTAGCAGGATCTGCAATGAAATTCCTTTCATCCTAGTCCGGGCTGTTTCCTCAGCTGTCTGATCTGCAAAAGTATTTCCTTTACCTACATCATCAGTAACTTTCCTATGGGTGCTACACTTTACTATTGTCAATTTCTAAGGGAGTGTCAAAGCGGACAGAAGCCTATATATAAGATGACCATGGTGAATCTTTGTGCCATGGGAAGTAAGAAACTGTCTCTCTGCCCTGAGTCGCCTGAAATTATGGGCGATGCAAAAGGCGTACTGGCTGTCAGTATAAATATTAACAACCAGTCCCTCACTCTACTTACAGGCTCATATTAGGGTGACGTGCTCTGCAGTTTGGGCCAACTGATAGGGAACTTGTGATGCCTCAACTACCATACACAGCCTACTAATAGCATATGCAGCAGTTGTAGTGCAATCTGATAATTTAAAACAAGAGCCATTGATAAATAGTTCCCCTTGAGGGTCAGACAAGGGAACATCAGTCAAGTCTACCCTTCTGTTTGTCTCTTCTTCCGTCTGGAAGATACAATCATGTATGTCAATCTCCTTATTCCCAGAAGGGAGGGGTAGTAACATGACTGGATTCAGAGTGGTACATCGTTTGATCATAATATGTTTGGCGAACAGCGTTAACTCATAACCTGTCAGACGTGCACTGGCGAGGTGCTGTATCTTTATCTTATTCAAAAGTGTATCCACAGCATGGGGTACCATGACTGTGAGATCAGTATCAAGCACAAGTCCAGCTGATTGTCGTCTCGAGACGGCCACAGCCGTGACTGCTCTTAGACAGATCGGGAGGGCTCTTGCAACAGGGTCAAGAACTGAAGAGAAATAAGCACACGGCCGTTGCTGATCTCCACATTTTTGTGTTAGAACAGAAAGCGCACCACCAACCGTCTCATGGACATATAATACAAATGGCTTGCTATAGTTAGGCGTGCCAAGCACTGGAGCCGAACAAAGTGCACTTTTTAATTGCTCAAAAGGCTGCTGACATTCAGGCGTCCAAGGCAGAGGTTCATGCACATCTTTAGTAGTCAAAGCAAGCAGGGGTTTAGTTAGTAGGGAATAATTTGAAATCCACTGACGACAGTAGGAATTCATTTCAATAAAAGCGCGCACATCTTTTTGAGTTTGAGCAATGGGCATTTTAACAATAACACTAATACGCTCCGGAGTTAGTTTTCTACCCTCCTCAGACAGTAGGTGATCTAAATAGGTGATCTCCTGTTGACAATACTGAAATTTGGAAAGGGATACTTTAAGGCCATTTTGAGCTAGGATTATCGAGGACTACCGATCCCAGGGGGCCTGCTGCCATCGCCCGCACCTGGTCACACTTCATCTTCCTGCCGGCGCCTGCCGGCGCCTTTAAAGCGCCTCGCCGCTCCCGCTGTCGCGGGAGCCGCTTCGCTTACCAGGAGCAGAGGATTATCGAGGACTACCGATCCCAGGGGGCCTGCTGCCATCGCCCGCACCTGGTCATACTTCACCTTCCTGCCGGCGCCTTTAAAGCGCCTCGCCGCTCCCGCTGTCGCGGGAGCCGCTTCGCCTACCAGGAGCAGAGGAATATCGAGGACTACCGATCCCAGGGGGCCTGCTGCCATCGCCCGCACCTGGTCATACTTCATCTTCCTGCCGGCGCCTTTAAAGCGCCTTGCCGCTCCCGCTCTCGCGGGAGCCGCTTCGCCTACCAGGAGCAGAGGATTATCGAGGACTACCGATCCCAGGGGGCCTGCTGCCATCGCCCGCACCTGGTCATACTTCACCTTCCTGCCGGCGCCTTTAAAGCGCCTCGCCGCTCCCGCGCAGCGGACGCGCGCGGACGCCGCCGGACGAAGCCCGGGCAAAGGGCGGGCCGTCTACGGCCGTCCAAGGCCGACAGAGGCTGGGCTGGGCCACATCCCTGGGGTCTACATCCCTAGGTAAGACCTTTCTGACCATTTGCTTTTGCACGTGATTATGTCACTCACTTCTGACAATGAGGGGAAACGCTGCCTTACACCGGCCGCCGCCGGCGGAAGACCTACTGGCACTCTTGATGACTTTTTTCTGAGAGCAGCTGACGTCGTAGGAAGGGAGATTGCCCGAACTGAAAAGCGTCTGTCCATGGAACTTTTGAACGTCAGACGCTCCTCTTTAGGAGACTTAAGTAATGCGGTGTCACCGGCAAGGGCAGACCTGATTTCCTTATGCCCTCGTAGCTCAACTTATTCTGACTACCCGCTTGTAGAGGTATCTGTGTCTAAGAGTAATAACTCCTTTAGTAGCCTTGATTCTTCCGAGGGATTCTATCCCATAGAGCCCAGGAAAAGTTTACAGCCAGCAGATCTTGTAGACGTCGAAGCCATCACGTTAGTGGCACCACCCAGTACTGACAGGAAAGGGAAAAGGAAAAGGGGCGGGAGCAGCCAAACAGGGAGGAAATCTAAAGTTCTAAAGCTGTCTGGTACACAGTGTGTAACTTGCCCAAAGAAAGCCACCAAAAAATCTAAAAGGAACTCCAAAGCCCCATTATATCCGGTTCTGCAGTCTCCTGATTTAAACATTAGAGCTATATCTAGTGGAAGGGACGAGGACACAGCAGTATCTCTTTCAAACTTAACTCATCTTTTGCGTTCCTTTACCCTTCCAATTATCGAGAGACTGAAAGTCATTAACGGGAAGTTAGACGCCTTGGGTGAGCTTGTCAATGCTAATACACGTAGGCTAGATAATACAACACTTCCCAAGATGACCATTTGTACTGAGACAATGCCTAGCAACAACTTAGCCCCTCAAGGACCAACCATTCCTGTAGTCGGTAATAGCGCCACTACCCTACCTCTGTTGCTCCCCCCAACTAAAAATGCTAAAATTGCCGAATCCACTTCACTTATTATTACTCCCTCACAAACCATCGATAACAGCACGGGGGAGACAGAGCGGGTCGAACAGGTAGAACGGGTCCCCTTACCAGTTATTAATCTTCCACCAGCGTGTTCACCCCTAGTTGTAGTGCTCGCAAATGTCCCCGTGTTGAATAAGGGCGTTAGAGAGGACTTTGGGCAGTTAAAAAATAAGGTGCTCCACTGGTTTTCAAAGAACACATCGGCGGGCAACAACATTTGGAATGACTTAATAATGGTACGTAGAGTGTCCTGGATTGGTAAAATTAGGAAGACTATAGCTGGGGATTGCATAATACTCAATTTTAATAATCCCTTCTTGGCTAGACGAATCATCGATGAGTCCCTACTTAATGCGAAACCACAATTGAAGGGTATTCAGATTCTCCCACTTGATTACTTTTATAGGGAGTTGAATAGACCAACCTCTAGCAAGGTCTCTGAGTTTGGGGGCAGGAAGAGTTATCGCATCCCACTTAATTTGGGTTGGGAATGCCCCAGAAAAACGCTGCCTAATCAGATGTGGAGAGGGTACGACGGCCCTCACCATAGCCTCGAAGGGGTCAATCGCTTCTCAGTTTTGAGCGGACTTGAAGGAGTTGACTGACGCCCAATTACGGAGGCTGCTGTTAATCCTGTCACAACTGATTTGAATGAACCAACTGTGATAGCCCGTGTAGGTGCCCAACAGAAGGCAACCTTTTTGCCCGACCAACCAGGGGTTGTTAAAAACAAAGGAACCAGGATTGCCTTCTGGAACGTAGCCGGTCTCCGTTCCAAGATAGATAATCCCATATGGACTGACTATATCAAGGACATAGATATATTGTGTCTGCAAGAGACTTGGTCTTTGGACGCCATTCATATCACTGGTTATAGAACCTTTCATCAACCTGCTAGTCCCTCCACTTCAGGGAGAAATAGAGGTGGCCTGATTATCTATTTATCCAATCTGATGGAGACTCTGTCAGTAAAAGTGGTGGGCTTATGTAATTACTATCAAATAATTCTAATCCGGGTGACTCCCAAGGTGGAGTTGTTCATCGTTAACATGTATAACGGAATTGAGAAAGGTCTAGTTAACGGTTTGATAAATACTCTCACTAAGGATTTAGGGGCTCTAGCAGACTCATCTCCAAGTGATTCTATTATCATCTGGGGAGGTGATTTCAACCACTACCTCTGTAAACACTATTTGAGTGGCTGTGGCGATCAGGAAAAATATAAATCAGAATTTCTACCACATTTTGCCCATAATTGCGGGGGTGATTCATTTAATGATATGATGGCATCCTTCGATCTGGGTTTTGTCAATCTGCTCTGCAGGCCCCCGGTGGAGTTTAGCCCGACGTATGTGGGGAGAGGGTTTAGTACGCTGATTGACTACGTTACTGTTACCAACTCCCACTCTTGCTGGTTAACCGACTTTGCTACTCATACACTTGGGGTGAGTGATCATCTCCCACTAAGCTTTAGTATACAGCTTCCCTGCAAATCAGACCGTACTCCGGCGGAGAAATTGGCCTGGACAACTAACTGTACCCTAAATAGAATGAATGGGTATGCCCTTAGATGGTCAAAGTGTAATCAAGAGGTAATGAACAGGACCATTGTTAAACAAGCGTTAATTCCCATCAATGTCTGCCTTCAGGATGAAGTATCTCATAAAGACATTCTGGACTCTTTTGCTATAATTACAAAGACAATTAAAGATGATCTACAACGCCCAATTAAAGAGGTGAACGCTGTTAGAAAAGGGTGGTTCGATTCTGCTTGCACTAAGGCCCATACTGCCTTAAAGAATGCTTTAAGGAAAAATCCGCGGAATCAAACTGAAATTATCTATCTTAGACGTGTGTATAACCAGGCTAGGAAGGCACGTAAATGCGCAATTAAGAATGATGCCTGGGAACGCCTATACAATGCGTCTTTGGAAAAGGATTGCTCTGCCTTTTGGTTGGCGGTCAAGGCTCCTTTCTTTACTACAGGGGATAATGATAGAATGGAAGTGGCTATCACAGAAGATTCTTGGGTAGACTTTTTCGCCGAGGTTTATAATCCAGGAGGGAAGGATAAATTGGTAGACATGAAGATCTTAACCTAGGGTCAAAAGGCGGGCGATTTTACTCCAATTAAGCTAGATGTTACCGTCAACGAAATCTCCGACGCAATCGCCCAGAGCAAAGGTAACAAAGCGCCAGGTGCAGATGGCGTTCCAATAGATTTATTCAAATATCAGCCTGAGCTCTGGTCCCCACTACTCACGCGTGTACTGGAGGCTAGTTGTGCGCGGGGCTTTATCGATACCTGGGCAGACTCTATAATCATACCAATATTTAAAAAAGGGGACCGGGATAAACCGTCTTGTTATCGTCCCATATCCCTTCTGGATTCTTTTATGAAAGTTACCGGGCGTGTTATTTTAAATCGCCTACAATTATGGGCCGCTGAGGCCAACATTTTATCGCCGGTTCAATACGGCTTTCACAAGGGTTGCGGTACTGTGGAACAGGTCCTTAATTTCACATCCCTACTCGGTAAATATACCCAGGCCAAAGAAGGTAAACTCTTCGTAGTGTTCGTTGACCTAAGTGCTGCTTTCGATTGTGTCATTCACAATCGATTGTGGCAGATTTTGAGTGACATGAAGGTAGACAAAGTACTTATTTCCTTCCTAAGACAGTTGTATGCCGGCGCCAGGGCGAAAGTTAGGTACGGTATAAATGGTGAATGCACCAAGCCTTTCCATGTTAAGAGGGGAGTGAGACAAGGGTGTGTACTCGCCCCACTCTTGTTTAACCTGTACATTAACGATTTAGAGAAAGTTTTAGTTGCTGCAGTACGCGACTCCCCTCAGGTCAATCAGCACCAAATCGCGTCCCTTCTATACGCTGATGACGCAGTGATCATGTCCCGGACTCAAAGAGGTCTCCAAACTGCTCTGGACACTTACTTAAACTTTATGGACAACAGGGGGCTAAAACTCAATGTTTCCAAATCATTTGTAATGTCCTGTGGTAGTAGCAAGAAAAGAGTGTGCCGCCTGTTTGCTAGGAAGGAGGAACTTGCCCCAACTAAAATATTCTCTTACTTGGGTATAGTCCTCGAGGAAAAGGGGTCCTGGGGGCCAGCCATCAGAAATAGGACACTGTCATTTAAGAAAGCCACTGCTGCACTTATGACTTTCTCGAAAAAGCTGGGGAAGAGACCACCTGCGATTTTGTTAAAAATCTATCAAGCTAAGTGCATTAGTACAGCCATATACGGGGCAGGTATTTGGGGGATTCATAACAACTTTTCCTCTATACAAAAGGTAGAGAATGCATTTCTGAGATTCATTCTGGCAACTCCTGTCAGCTCCCCTGTTTTTAACTGTCATGCTGAGTTAGGTATGCGTTATGTAAGTGATCTGATTAGCATACAACCAGTTTTGCTATGGTACAGGGTATGGACTTCACCGGACCTATCGCTAAATAGAGATATCCTTAAGGATTGTTTGGGTTTGGATTGGGCACTCAGGATACCTTGGTTGAAGTATATCTGTCAATTCACAAGGGATCTTGGTAGACCCGAGTTTTATCAACAACCAGAGTCTTTGTGCAGAATAACAAGAAAGGACCTGAAGGAGCTATGTTGGTCTCACGTTGAGTCACTCAGATTAGGCATCGAATTTAATAAGAACCTTGTTTTGCAACATCAACGTACATTGGTCTCCGATAACATTCAGCCCTATTTAACCTGGTGCCAGGTGGGTTTTGACCGTTTTTTACTAACCAGGCTTAGGTTCGATGTCTTTTTCCGTTTAGTTTCCTTTCCCGAATTAAACGATTGGGCGAGAAATCTCTGTAATTGCCCTTGTGATAATTTGTCTACCCAATCAACCCTGCACGTAATTTGTTTCTGTAAATTTTATTCGATGGAAAGATCAAGATGGATCAAGCCATTTTTAAAAAAACATGGTTCATGGAGACATTGTCGCCCCGCTTTATTGTTTTTAGTTTCCTTACAGGATGAATATTGTGTGTCAATAATGCTGGGCTTTTTAAAAAGTATTTTAAGGAAAAGGAAAAGTTTAATTAAATTTTAAGGTAATTTTGTATGTCCTATTTAACTAAATTTTTACTGTGGTTTACTTTTGTCTGTGTATGAACCTGTTGCTTTTATGACTTCATGTATTTTGAAATCGAATAAAGTAAAAAAAAAAATTTAAAAAAAACTGTACTATCTCTGCAACCTGGTTCTGTATCCGAGGCGATGAGCAAGTCATCAACATACTGAAGCAATACATTACCTGTAGGGAGCGACAATGAATCCAGCTGACCTTTCAATGTCTGACTATAGATACTCAGACTCTCTGTATAGCCTTGAGGAGCGCAACAGAATCTAAAGCTTCTGCCAGGTAGGGTGAACCCAAACAGATACCTGATGTCAGGATGGATGGGAATACTGAAAAACGCATTTTTCAAGTCAATGACAGAAAAGAATGTAGCAGAAGAAGGAATCATTCTCAAAAGAGTCTTAATGTCAGGGACCACCGGAAACTGGGGAATCACTATTTTTTTACTTCCCACAAGCCGATCACAAAGTGATAAACATCTGCATGATCGTCAGAGGACTCCAAAGGTGTCCATTTGAGAATGGAAAGAATAGGGTTATTACAGACATTAGCTGTCATCTCCTCAACCACTCCTTTCTCAATCAAGTCCTGTACAATGTGCAATAAAGCTCGCTCACCTGCCTGCTGTATTTTATACTGAGGGATGCGAGGTAGAATACAATTGTCTTTAACTCAGATCGAAACTGGCAGTATATGGAACAGTCCCACATCTGTGTCACCTGTCGCACAAAAGAAGGGCGGTACACCTTTAAACTCCACAGGAAGAGGCGCATCTTTGGACAGGCACTGCGTAGCGAGCATGACATCTGGATTAATTGTCATGTACACACCTGCTGGGGAGCAGTAAATCGTGGCATGCAATTTCCTCAACAGATCCAAACCCAACTAATGTTCTCCACAATTAGACGTCAACAAGAATGGCGAATCCACAGTGAAAAGACCAATAGTCAACGCAAGAAGTTTTGAAATGGGGCTCACAACCGTCAGACCAGAAAAACCTACCGAAACATTATTATGGCCAGACAGAGCCGCCCAAGGGACCAAGGAACGAGAAATAGAATTGTTTGTCACACCTGTATCCACCCAAAACTCCTTAGCCGAGCCATGCACATCTGCACTAACATATGGCCTGCGTTGATCTACAGGTATCGGAACTGATCCCTCACTTTGTCTCTGCCTGTCTTAGCTGGAAGACATTCCTGTCACCTCATCTGTGTCATAATCATCATGATAATACTGTCCGCCCTGAGGGTCATCAAAGTAATTATTATCAGAACAACCCTGTAAGGCCGCAGCATTCTGAACTCTGCCCGCTCCTCCAGCTCCACAACCCCTTCCGAGAGAACCTCGTCCTCTAGGGACTGCCAGCTTCTGCAAAAACATGGTACACTCGCTATGCCAGTGTCCCTCCTCTTTACAATACACACACTGATTCGGCCCTATAGGAATATTATTCCTGCCAGTACGTGGAAGCTGCTGGGCCAAACCACCACGTCCTCAAACATTCCCTCCAAAAGCCTGCTGCAATAACACCTTTGTCTTCAAATCCTTGTGCTTCTTCTCCATCCTCTCCTTATCCTCATTTTCCCAGTGTTCATAATACTAAGCCATATTCAAAATAATAGAAGGGGAAGAGGTAGACCAGGTGCTCCCGGAAGCCTGCAATTGAGTCGCAATCTCGGGAAGCAAATTTAAAACAAATCTATTAACAAACAATCGAGCACCTTCCTCAATAGACAAATCCTGCCCACTATAATCTAAAAACACACTTTCAAACTGAAAGAAAAAATCAGACACACTCTCATCTTTCTTTTGAAGGCAAGCCGATAACTTGTCCCAATCAACCTTTACCTGGAATAAGGGAATGTATATATGTGATAATGCGGCCTGGCAAAGCAAGTATCTCTGCTTTAGGCTTCCACCCTGATCCCATACATTAATTTGAACCCAGGTACCACCCAATTCTGCAACATGATCTTGTGTGTGCACTTGTCTCCAAATATCAACCGGAACCAGCAAATCAAAAAACATTTCAATATCCGCAAGTGTCATTGCTGTAGAAGAGGCTGCCTCAGTCAATTCTTTGTAATATGCAGTAGGATTTTCTTTTAGGGTCAGGTAACTGAGCCTTAAGGGACAAAACCTCACTCGTTTTCCATGGAGTATAAACCCACTGTTCTTGGAAACGGGCTGCCTCACCTGGTCTGATATCAGCATTGTCCTGAGCCCTTAGCTCTGGTATTTTAGGATGAACCTTCAGCATCAGGAACTGAGATACCGGGGTGGGGCTCTTCTCAAGCAGTCTATCTCGATAAGCAACCAACCTCTCAACATTACCAAAAACTTGACCAGGTGCCATCTGAGTAACATATACATGATCCTTAATATCATATAGAATCTGCGGTGCTGCATCATTGACGCACTGTTCCCAAAGACTGATCAAGGTATCCAATCTTTCATCACACTCCACACATCTTCCACACTATAAATGGAGTTTTGGGCCCATTGGGCAGCCTGATTAGCCACAACGTTTTTCCCTGCATCTCCCATCTCCGATCGTACATACGGACCCATTCGCTCCTCGAACTTCATCCAGTCACTATCCTCAAATCCACATACTGGTGTCCCACTACTCTGTAATGTCGCGGAATGGAATAACACAGTGGAGTGATAACAGAAGGAGTAGGCACTAACGTCGCTGCCGGCTGTTGCTGTGGCCAAAGAGACGCCGAAGCAATAGGTGTTACAGGAACACTAACAGTCATAGTTGCCACAGATGGCGAGGACAAAGAAAGGACAGAAGGTGCCATGGCCAAGGCAGTCTGATCAAAAGTAACAGAAGCAGAAACAACAGAGACAGAAGAACCAGGTAGCTGAGCCCATGTGGGAAGAGCAAGATATATCCTCTGTGGGGCATATGGGGTTGGGGGGGAGTATCCAATAATTGTTCCTCAAACGTATAATTTTCTTCTTGGGTCACATAACATTTATCAATATATCCAATCAAAACCTGCTATCTTCACGTTCAATTCCTATCTCTTGTTTCTCTCTATCATGCGCTACAGCTTTCTGAGTCAATGTTTGCATTCTCCGCTTCCTGGTCTCTTTCTCTGCTTTCATTCGCCTCTGTTTAGCCTCCTTTTAACACGTTCGAAGAGAATCAAACATAGACTGCCTACTTCTTTTTTGCGAACAACTTCTCCTGTAAAAATCAGATTTTTTGTTCATCAAAAGTGCCCGTCAATGGCCACTGCAGCTCGGCATTGTTCCTCGTATACTTGTGCCATAGCGTACCAAACATAATAGGGCCAAGGCCATGCTTCACATACATATCAAAGTGTGGAGTACCTTCTGGAGACGCTGGCTGACTTTATTCCAATAAAGCATATGCAGAGCAACAACGATGACAAGAAAACAAGAATTGGCTGAATCCAGGCATTTTCAAAAGTGAGTCAAATTTGTTATGTTGCCTGGCAAAGTGTTCACAAACACCTCGTTCCATAATTAGTCCTCAGACCGCACCAAATACAAACCAAAATGGTACTATATCCACAAAGTTCCAAAACAAACTCACCTGATGCACACAGGTCAAACAAATGTATTCTTCACTGCTGATATTTCAGACCAAAGGGTCAGATTTAAGGGTTTCGCCGTTCAGGACCCCAGTTGGGATGACTGCTGGTCGAGGCACCGTCTGGTGGGACAGAAGGGGCTGCTGCGAGTTCAGGAACTCTCTCATGCAGGGGTCCCTGGTCCATACTTCCAACCCGACGGCAGCCCCGACCCCCCCACCTGTCCTCAGGAGGGGATGGGTGACTCGCCCGATGGCGTCTCTGTTCAGGCACCAACTGAAAGAAGAGACCCGAATAGGGCCACCCGGGTCACTCGCGACCTCCTCTCAGCCTTCCATACAAATGAAGAGTCTGTCAGACAGTGGAGAATACAAACCAAGTATATGTTTATTCAGATACACTCGAGCGGAGCCCTGTCTGCCCAGTCCCTTAGGGGTGCTGTAGAGATGACTGACATCATAGAACATGGTGATACATTATGTACAATTCAGAACCAATGAAGAAACACCCAGACTGGAAATTTCCAGATGGAGGCAGCTACACAAAGGAGTTACAGAAGGATAGGTTTTGATCCTGAGACCGGGCACACACTATCTCTTTGCCAAGGTCGTTCTGCCTGTACCCATCTCTGGACTAGTGGGAGCAGGCCTCTATCTAGTGGAAAGGTATGCGCTAATAAGAACAGTGTATTCATTAGTAGTGCAAGGCCTAACCTTGGAGAAAACTAAAATTACCAAAGCTGCTTCTCGCAGAGGCAGAGAGAGATTAGTTTCGTTCATGGATCAAAATGGCAGGCAAACATAAAATGGTGCCATGAATGCTAACTGATGCAGAACAATATATAAACGTCACAGCTAAGACATTTTTTACTCTAACAGAAGGCCAAGCTTGACTACTGACCCAAAGCTCAAAAATCATCCAGTGCCAATAGCGGTTTCAATGATATATACCTCCATCTGCATGGAGTGGTCACCATGTGACTGAAAGTCCCTAAGTATTTAGTGGGTCATTGTGGGCATAGCTGAATATGCCTACATCAATGTCATTCAGAGTAAGTTGCTACAAGAGAGATGCAAAGTGAGTATCTGTCATCACTTTGATGATGGCTTCCATAGCTACAAGAAAAGGAATAGACGTATCACCTATGCTAACATCTATGATGAGATCTCCCAGATATTGTCCAGTCTCTATGACCACGTCACTCCTGATTGTGAGCAGTGTCACTTTCTGCAGCTGTTTGGTTTCTGAAAAAAATGAGTCAGATGACTTTGAGGATTCTGGGTGGGTAGCTGACCCCTTGGGCAAGTGTCGCTCCCCTTGGGGGATATTTTTTTGGGTTGTGGTCTGCCCCCCTTGTGGGGGCAGATTGAATTAATAAAACAGTCGCTGTGAGCCCACTAGGCTACCAAGGATTTTTATCTTTTTTAAATATGTTTTTGGGGAGCGGCCCCTTAGTCAAGGGCTGTTCTCCTTTGGGAATCATTTATTGTGGCCGTTTCTGCCCCCCTCTTGGGGGCAGATCGGCCTTGTTGTTCTAGGCCCATCTGCCCCCAAAGGGGGCAAAAGCCATTAGACACCAGGGATTGTTTGTTTGTGTTGTTGGGGAGCGGACCCTTGGGCAAGGGTCACTCCCCTTGGGGGATCATTTATTTTGTCTGAGTCTGCCCTCCTTGGGGGCAGATAGGCCTTGTTATTCTAGGCCCATCTGCCCCCAGTGCCATGAGACACCAGGGATTGTTTGAGTTGGGCTAGGGTCGCTCCCCTTTATGGGGTATTTATTGTGGTCGTTTGTGCCCCCTTTGGGGCAGATCGGCCATATGTTTTTAGGCCCATCTGTCCCCTGGGGGGGGGCAGAAGCCACTAGACACCAGGGCTTTTTAAATGTTGGTGTTGGGTAGTGACCCCTTGGGCCAGGGTCGTTCCCCCTTTATGAGGGTGATTTTTTGTGGCTGTTTCAGCTCCCTGTGGGGGCAGATCAGCCTCATGCTTTTAGGCCCACCTACCTCCTTTGCTTGGCTGATGGATAGTGTGTGGACTAGTGCATTATTTGCATATGTGACTGTATTGTGTTTTTTCTCCTTTTTATTCTAGTGGAAAGCGTTTGATTCTTGTTTGCGGTTTCGGCAGTGGATGATCTGCAGTTTTGCATAGGTGCATTTTTTGGTAAGAAAAACTTTTTCGTTGTGTTTACTCCAATTGAGTATTAATGTCATGCATGAATGAATTTTTTGTAAGTGGTGCCATAATAGCAGCATATTTAGTTAGTGTTTTGTGCATGAAATTCTTTGCGATGTGCTTTGCGTTGTCTTATGTGTAATTTTCTTTTTTCTTTTTCTTTTTTAGTGGATATTGTTGGTCCTTACTGTGTCTGTGCAGAGTAGGTGGTGGTGAGTTTAGCTGCTTCTGGCAAGTAAGTGGTATAGTGTTGGAGTATATAGGTCTTTGTGCTAAAGCTACATTTTGTTTATTTCTTTTTTACAAAGGGTTTGTTGTTGTTGACTTGTTTGACAAGTTACCTTTTTTAGTAAGCATTATGGCTAGCTCTAGAATTACTGCTCAGCAGGTGGTTGGTATGCTTCTTGAATCTTCCTCTGAGCAGGATTATGAGACTGACAGAGCATCTGAGGGAGAGGAGGGAGGGGAAGATTCAGGCAGTGAGTTTTCTCTCCAAGTGGAATCATCGTATGATGAAGCTACTCTCAGTGTGGATGAAGCTATTCTCAGTACGGATGAAGTGCCTGTTTTAGAGGAGGACACTGATGTGCCGATGGTGCAACAGGCATCTGGATTACAGCCTGGGGCTGCAAGTCTTCCCATTGGAAGTGCTGGACTCTGGGTTCATTCAAACATGGTGCAGCCGGTGTTGCCTGCCTTTAGCGGTGATGCAGGGTGTAGAGTGGATTGTGAATTGTTTTTGCCTCTACAGTTTTTTCAGTTGTTCATGGTTGGTTTATTTTTGGGTGAGATTGTTGAGCAGACTAATTTGTATGCTGAACAGTTTTTGAGGGACAACAATGCCAGACTTAGGCCCCACTCTAGAGCTACCCGGTGGACTCCCACAAATCTGGATGAAGAAGTTTTTGGGTTTGACTTTTTTTGATGGGCTTGATAAGGAAGCCGTCCATGGCTTCATATTGGTCTACCAGTCCCTTGATGGCAACGGCCATATTTCCTGCAATTATGAGTCATGATCGGTATTTACTTTTGCTTGGGATGCTGCATCTTGTTGATAATGATTTGGCGTTGGCACGAGATAACCCTGACTGTGACCATCTTTTTAAGATTAGGCCTGTTCTTGATCACTTTGTAGGTTGATTTCCAGAGATCTATACTCCAGGGAAAGAAATAGCTATTGATGAGTCTTTAATCCTGTTCAAGGGTTGTTTGGTTTTTAGACAGTACATTCCTAGCAAGAGGGCACGTTATGGAATTAAGCTGTATATGTTGTCTGAGGGTAGGACAGGATGTGTCATTAATTTACGGGTGTACACTGGTAGGGATTCCACTATTGACCCCCCTGGTTGTCCGTCCACGTTTGGAGTGTCAGAGAAAATTGTGTGAGATCTTGCTAGAGAACTGTTTAACAGAAGCCATCATTTTTACCTTGATGACTTCTACACTGCTGTGCAATTGTTTAAGGAATTGTTTAGAGTGGACACTTTTGCTTGTGGCTCAATCCGCTCTAACCGTAAAGGTTATCCAAAAGAGCTTGTTTGCAAAAAGCTTCGGAGGGGACAGTGCAGTTCCTTGCATAGTGATGAACTACTAGCTGTGAAATTTGTGGACAGGAGGGATGTGTACATGCTGACTACCATCCATGATGAGAGTACTTCACCTGTGGCTGTTTGGGGCCAGATTGCTGAAGTGCGCAAACCTGTGTGCATTTTAGATTAAAATAAGCACATGGGTGGTGTTGATAGAGTAGATAAGAGGTTGGAACCTTACACTGCTATTCATAAGGCTTACATTTGGTATAAGAAATTGGCCATCCATCTCTTCAATTTAGCAACTTTCAATGCTTTTGTTGTGTACAAGGAGTGTTCTCCTGTCTCAAAGTTGACTTTTGTTCAGCTTCAGGAGTCTGTCATAGGCAGCTTTGTTGTTGTGGAACAGGCAAGTGTTCCTAGAGATGGAGTGGTGGAGGATGTGGCTAGATTGAGAGATCCATGCAAAAATAACAATTGATGGACAGAATGCAGAACAATGTCATACATTCACCCCAGTACAGAGATCTGGGCCTAAATCCATCGTTTTTTTGCTCACCATGCCATTCCAGTTTGAACCCAGCCATATGCAAATCAGTCTTGACCCTGTGCCCCATGGGAACAGTCCAGCCCGAACTGCCAAGCCAGGTTCTCCCTGGACTGGAAACAAGCATCCTAGGACCGGTTTCGGGCTTTCAGCCCTCATCAGCCAGGATAGCTTGATTCCAGTGGCATGGAGAGCAAGGGACTCACGTCTGAGCATACCCTTCCCACTAGGGGTGACAAATGCAAAAATAACAATTGATGGACAGAATGCAGAACAATGTCATACATTCAACCCAGTACAGAGATCCGGGCCTAAATCCATCGTTTTTTTGCTCACCATGCCATTCCAGTTTGAACCCAGCCATATGCAAATCAGTCTTGACCCTGTGCCCCATGGGAACAGTCCAGCCCGAACTGCCAAGCCAGGTTCTCCCTGGACTGGAAACAAGCATCCTAGGACCGGTTTCGGGCTTTCAGCCCTCATCAGCCAGGATAGCTTGATTCCAGTGGCATGGAGAGCAAGGGACTCACGTCTGAGCATACCCTTCCCACTAGGGGTGTCAAATGCAAAAATTACAATTGATGGACAGAATGCAGAACAATGTCATACATTCATCCCAGTACAGAGATCTGGGCCTAAATCCATCGTTTTTTTGCTCACCATGCCATTCCAGTTTGAACCCAGCCATATGCAAATCAGTCTTGACCCTGTGCCCCATGGGAACAGTCCAGCCCGAACTGCCAAGCCAGGTTCTCCCTGGACTGGAAACAAGCATCCTAGGACCGGTTTCGGGCTTTCAGCCCTCATCAGCCAGGATAGCTTGATTCCAGTGGCATGGAGAGCAAGGGACTCACGTCTGAGCATACCCTTCCCACTAGGGGTGACAAATGCAAAAATAACAATTGATGGACAGAATGCAGAACAATGTCATACATTCACCCCAGTACAGAGATCTGGGCCTAAATCCATCGTTTTTTTGCTCACCATGCCATTCCAGTTTGAACCCAGCCATATGCAAATCAGTCTTGACCCTGTGCCCCATGGGAACAGTCCAGCCCGAACTGCCAAGCCAGGTTCTCCCTGGACTGGAAACAAGCATCCTAGGACCGGTTTCGGGCTTTCAGCCCTCATCAGCCAGGATAGCTTGATTCCAGTGGCATGGAGAGCAAGGGACTCACGTCTGAGCATACCCTTCCCACTAGGGGTGACAAATGCAAAAATAACAATTGATGGACAGAATGCAGAACAATGTCATACATTCACCCCAGTACAGAGATCTGGGCCTAAATCCATCGTTTTTTTGCTCACCATGCCATTCCAGTTTGAACCCAGCCATATGCAAATCAGTCTTGACCCTGTGCCCCATGGGAACAGTCCAGCCCGAACTGCCAAGCCAGGTTCTCCCTGGACTGGAAACAAGCATCCTAGGACCGGTTTCGGGCTTTCAGCCCTCATCAGCCAGGATAGCTTGATTCCAGTGGCATGGAGAGCAAGGGACTCACGTCTGAGCATACCCTTCCCACTAGGGGTGACAAATGCAAAAATAACAATTGATGGACAGAATGCAGAACAATGTCATACATTCACCCCAGTACAGAGATCTGGGCCTAAATCCATCGTTTTTTTGCTCACCATGCCATTCCAGTTTGAACCCAGCCATATGCAAATCAGTCTTGACCCTGTGCCCCATGGGAACAGTCCAGCCCGAACTGCCAAGCCAGGTTCTCCCTGGACTGGAAACAAGCATCCTAGGACCGGTTTCGGGCTTTCAGCCCTCATCAGCCAGGATAGCTTGATTCCAGTGGCATGGAGAGCAAGGGACTCACGTCTGAGCATACCCTTCCCACTAGGGGTGACAAATGCAAAAATAACAATTGATGGACAGAATGCAGAACAATGTCATACATTCACCCCAGTACAGAGATCTGGGCCTAAATCCATCGTTTTTTTGCTCACCATGCCATTCCAGTTTGAACCCAGCCATATGCAAATCAGTCTTGACCCTGTGCCCCATGGGAACAGTCCAGCCCGAACTGCCAAGCCAGGTTCTCCCTGGACTGGAAACAAGCATCCTAGGACCGGTTTCGGGCTTTCAGCCCTCATCAGCCAGGATAGCTTGATTCCAGTGGCATGGAGAGCAAGGGACTCACGTCTGAGCATACCCTTCCCACTAGGGGTGACAAATGCAAAAATAACAATTGATGGACAGAATGCAGAACAATGTCATACATTCACCCCAGTACAGAGATCTGGGCCTAAATCCATCGTTTTTTTGCTCACCATGCCATTCCAGTTTGAACCCAGCCATATGCAAATCAGTCTTGACCCTGTGCCCCATGGGAACAGTCCAGCCCGAACTGCCAAGCCAGGTTCTCCCTGGACTGGAAACAAGCATCCTAGGACCGGTTTCGGGCTTTCAGCCCTCATCAGCCAGGATAGCTTGATTCCAGTGGCATGGAGAGCAAGGGACTCACGTCTGAGCATACCCTTTCCACTAGGGGTGACAAATGCAAAAATAACAATTGATGGACAGAATGCAGAACAATGTCATACATTCACCCCAGTACAGAGATCTGGGCCTAAATCCATCGTTGTTTTGCTCACCATGCCATTCCAGTTTGAACCCAGCCATATGCAAATCAGTCTTGACCCTGTGCCCCATGGGAACAGTCCAGCCCGAACTGCCAAGCCAGGTTCTCCCTGGACTGGAAACAAGCATCCTAGGACCGGTTTCGGGCTTTCAGCCCTCATCAGCCAGGATAGCTTGATTCCAGTGGCATGGAGAGCAAGGGACTCACGTCTGAGCATACCCTTCCCACTAGGGGTGACAAATGCAAAAATAACAATTGATGGACAGAATGCAGAACAATGTCATACATTCACCCCAGTACAGAGATCTGGGCCTAAATCCATCGTTTTTTTGCTCACCATGCCATTCCAGTTTGAACCCAGCCATATGCAAATCAGTCTTGACCCTGTGCCCCATGGGAACAGTCCAGCCCGAACTGCCAAGCCAGGTTCTCCCTGGACTGGAAACAAGCATCCTAGGACCGGTTTCGGGCTTTCAGCCCTCATCAGCCAGGATAGCTTGATTCCAGTGGCATGGAGAGCAAGGGACTCACGTCTGAGCATACCCTTCCCACTAGGGGTGACAAATGCAAAAATAACAATTGATGGACAGAATGCAGAACAATGTCATACATTCACCCCAGTACAGAGATCTGGGCCTAAATCCATCGTTTTTTTGCTCACCATGCCATTCCAGTTTGAACCCAGCCATATGCAAATCAGTCTTGACCCTGTGCCCCATGGGAACAGTCCAGCCCGAACTGCCAAGCCAGGTTCTCCCTGGACTGGAAACAAGCATCCTAGGACCGGTTTCGGGCTTTCAGCCCTCATCAGCCAGGATAGCTTGATTCCAGTGGCATGGAGAGCAAGGGACTCACGTCTGAGCATACCCTTCCCACTAGGGGTGACAAATGCAAAAATAACAATTGATGGACAGAATGCAGAACAATGTCATACATTCACCCCAGTACAGAGATCTGGGCCTAAATCCATCGTTTTTTTGCTCACCATGCCATTCCAGTTTGAACCCAGCCATATGCAAATCAGTCTTGACCCTGTGCCCCATGGGAACAGTCCAGCCCGAACTGCCAAGCCAGGTTCTCCCTGGACTGGAAACAAGCATCCTAGGACCGGTTTCGGGCTTTCAGCCCTCATCAGCCAGGATAGCTTGATTCCAGTGGCATGGAGAGCAAGGGACTCACGTCTGAGCATACCCTTCCCACTAGGGGTGACAAATGCAAAAATAACAATTGATGGACAGAATGCAGAACAATGTCATACATTCACCCCAGTACAGAGATCTGGGCCTAAATCCATCGTTTTTTTGCTCACCATGCCATTCCAGTTTGAACCCAGCCATATGCAAATCAGTCTTGACCCTGTGCCCCATGGGAACAGTCCAGCCCGAACTGCCAAGCCAGGTTCTCCCTGGACTGGAAACAAGCATCCTAGGACCGGTTTCGGGCTTTCAGCCCTCATCAGCCAGGATAGCTTGATTCCAGTGGCATGGAGAGCAAGGGACTCACGTCTGAGCATACCCTTCCCACTAGGGGTGACAAATGCAAAAATAACAATTGATGGACAGAATGCAAAACAATGTCATACATTCACCCCAGTACAGAGATCTGGGCCTAAATCCATCGTTGTTTTGCTCACCATGCCATTCCAGTTTGAACCCAGCCATATGCAAATCAGTCTTGACCCTGTGCCCCATGGGAACAGTCCAGCCCGAACTGCCAAGCCAGGTTCTCCCTGGACTGGAAACAAGCATCCTAGGACCGGTTTCGGGCTTTCAGCCCTCATCAGCCAGGATAGCTTGATTCCAGTGGCATGGAGAGCAAGGGACTCACGTCTGAGCATACCCTTCCCACTAGGGGTGACAAATGCAAAAATAACAATTGATGGACAGAATGCAGAACAATGTCATACATTCACCCCAGTACAGAGATCTGGGCCTAAATCCATCGTTTTTTTGCTCACCATGCCATTCCAGTTTGAACCCAGCCATATGCAAATCAGTCTTGACCCTGTGCCCCATGGGAACAGTCCAGCCCGAACTGCCAAGCCAGGTTCTCCCTGGACTGGAAACAAGCATCCTAGGACCGGTTTCGGGCTTTCAGCCCTCATCAGCCAGGATAGCTTGATTCCAGTGGCATGGAGAGCAAGGGACTCACGTCTGAGCATACCCTTCCCACTAGGGGTGACAAATGCAAAAATAACAATTGATGGACAGAATGCAGAACAATGTCATACATTCACCCCAGTACAGAGATCTGGGCCTAAATCCATCGTTTTTTTGCTCACCATGCCATTCCAGTTTGAACCCAGCCATATGCAAATCAGTCTTGACCCTGTGCCCCATGGGAACAGTCCAGCCCGAACTGCCAAGCCAGGTTCTCCCTGGACTGGAAACAAGCATCCTAGGACCGGTTTCGGGCTTTCAGCCCTCATCAGCCAGGATAGCTTGATTCCAGTGGCATGGAGAGCAAGGGACTCACGTCTGAGCATACCCTTCCCACTAGGGGTGACAAATGCAAAAATAACAATTGATGGACAGAATGCAGAACAATGTCATACATTCACCCCAGTACAGAGATCTGGGCCTAAATCCATCGTTTTTTTGCTCACCATGCCATTCCAGTTTGAACCCAGCCATATGCAAATCAGTCTTGACCCTGTGCCCCATGGGAACAGTCCAGCCCGAACTGCCAAGCCAGGTTCTCCCTGGACTGGAAACAAGCATCCTAGGACCGGTTTCGGGCTTTCAGCCCTCATCAGCCAGGATAGCTTGATTCCAGTGGCATGGAGAGCAAGGGACTCACGTCTGAGCATACCCTTCCCACTAGGGGTGACAAATGCAAAAATAACAATTGATGGACAGAATGCAGAACAATGTCATACATTCACCCCAGTACAGAGATCTGGGCCTAAATCCATCGTTTTTTTGCTCACCATGCCATTCCAGTTTGAACCCAGCCATATGCAAATCAGTCTTGACCCTGTGCCCCATGGGAACAGTCCAGCCCGAACTGCCAAGCCAGGTTCTCCCTGGACTGGAAACAAGCATCCTAGGACCGGTTTCGGGCTTTCAGCCCTCATCAGCCAGGATAGCTTGATTCCAGTGGCATGGAGAGCAAGGGACTCACGTCTGAGCATACCCTTCCCACTAGGGGTGACAAATGCAAAAATAACAATTGATGGACAGAATGCAGAACAATGTCATACATTCACCCCAGTACAGAGATCTGGGCCTAAATCCATCGTTTTTTTGCTCACCATGCCATTCCAGTTTGAACCCAGCCATATGCAAATCAGTCTTGACCCTGTGCCCCATGGGAACAGTCCAGCCCGAACTGCCAAGCCAGGTTCTCCCTGGACTGGAAACAAGCATCCTAGGACCGGTTTCGGGCTTTCAGCCCTCATCAGCCAGGATAGCTTGATTCCAGTGGCATGGAGAGCAAGGGACTCACGTCTGAGCATACCCTTCCCACTAGGGGTGACAAATGCAAAAATAACAATTGATGGACAGAATGCAGAACAATGTCATACATTCACCCCAGTACAGAGATCTGGGCCTAAATCCATCGTTGACTGGGGGAGAATGTCTGCATTGTCAGCATTCCGTCCATCATTTGTTTGTTGTAACGCTTTTCGCCCTAAGTGGGATGGGTATTCCCAGACGTGGGACCCGTGCTCACTACGCCACTGGAGTCAAGCTATCCTGGCTGATGACGGCTGATAGCCAGAAACCGGTCCTAGGATGCTTGATTCCGTTCCAGGGAAGACATGGTTTGGCAGTTCGGGCTGGACTGTTCCCATGAGGCACAGGGTCAAGACTGATTTGCATATGGCCATGTCTAAACTGGGGTGGCGTAGTGGGCAAAAGAACGATGGATTTAACCCAGATCTCTTGACTGGGGGAGAATGTCTGCATTGTCAGCATTCCGTCCATCATTTGTTTGTTGTAACGCTTTTCGCCCTAAGTGGGATGGGTATTCCCAGACGTGGGACCCGTGCTCACTACGCCACTGGAGTCAAGCTATCCTGGCTGATGACGGCTGATAGCCAGAAACCGGTCCTAGGATGCTTGATTCCGTTCCAGGGAAGACATGGTTTGGCAGTTCGGGCTGGACTGTTCCCATGAGGCACAGGGTCAAGACTGATTTGCATATGGCCATGTCTAAACTGGGGTGGCGTAGTGGGCAAAAGAACGATGGATTTAACCCAGATCTCTTGACTGGGGGAGAATGTCTGCATTGTCAGCATTCCGTCCATCATTTGTTTGTTGTAACGCTTTTCGCCCTAAGTGGGATGGGTATTCCCAGACGTGGGACCCGTGCTCACTACGCCACTGGAGTCAAGCTATCCTGGCTGATGACGGCTGATAGCCAGAAACCGGTCCTAGGATGCTTGATTCCGTTCCAGGGAAGACATGGTTTGGCAGTTCGGGCTGGACTGTTCCCATGAGGCACAGGGTCAAGACTGATTTGCATATGGCCATGTCTAAACTGGGGTGGCGTAGTGGGCAAAAGAACGATGGATTTAACCCAGATCTCTTGACTGGGGGAGAATGTCTGCATTGTCAGCATTCCGTCCATCATTTGTTTGTTGTAACGCTTTTCGCCCTAAGTGGGATGGGTATTCCCAGACGTGGGACCCGTGCTCACTACGCCACTGGAGTCAAGCTATCCTGGCTGATGACGGCTGATAGCCAGAAACCGGTCCTAGGATGCTTGATTCCGTTCCAGGGAAGACATGGTTTGGCAGTTCGGGCTGGACTGTTCCCATGAGGCACAGGGTCAAGACTGATTTGCATATGGCCATGTCTAAACTGGGGTGGCGTAGTGGGCAAAAGAACGATGGATTTAACCCAGATCTCTTGACTGGGGGAGAATGTCTGCATTGTCAGCATTCCGTCCATCATTTGTTTGTTGTAACGCTTTTCGCCCTAAGTGGGATGGGTATTCCCAGACGTGGGACCCGTGCTCACTACGCCACTGGAGTCAAGCTATCCTGGCTGATGACGGCTGATAGCCAGAAACCGGTCCTAGGATGCTTGATTCCGTTCCAGGGAAGACATGGTTTGGCAGTTCGGGCTGGACTGTTCCCATGAGGCACAGGGTCAAGACTGATTTGCATATGGCCATGTCTAAACTGGGGTGGCGTAGTGGGCAAAAGAACGATGGATTTAACCCAGATCTCTTGACTGGGGGAGAATGTCTGCATTGTCAGCATTCCGTCCATCATTTGTTTGTTGTAACGCTTTTCGCCCTAAGTGGGATGGGTATTCCCAGACGTGGGACCCGTGCTCACTACGCCACTGGAGTCAAGCTATCCTGGCTGATGACGGCTGATAGCCAGAAACCGGTCCTAGGATGCTTGATTCCGTTCCAGGGAAGACATGGTTTGGCAGTTCGGGCTGGACTGTTCCCATGAGGCACAGGGTCAAGACTGATTTGCATATGGCCATGTCTAAACTGGGGTGGCGTAGTGGGCAAAAGAACGATGGATTTAACCCAGATCTCTTGACTGGGGGAGAATGTCTGCATTGTCAGCATTCCGTCCATCATTTGTTTGTTGTAACGCTTTTCGCCCTAAGTGGGATGGGTATTCCCAGACGTGGGACCCGTGCTCACTACGCCACTGGAGTCAAGCTATCCTGGCTGATGACGGCTGATAGCCAGAAACCGGTCCTAGGATGCTTGATTCCGTTCCAGGGAAGACATGGTTTGGCAGTTCGGGCTGGACTGTTCCCATGAGGCACAGGGTCAAGACTGATTTGCATATGGCCATGTCTAAACTGGGGTGGCGTAGTGGGCAAAAGAACGATGGATTTAACCCAGATCTCTTGACTGGGGGAGAATGTCTGCATTGTCAGCATTCCGTCCATCATTTGTTTGTTGTAACGCTTTTCGCCCTAAGTGGGATGGGTATTCCCAGACGTGGGACCCGTGCTCACTACGCCACTGGAGTCAAGCTATCCTGGCTGATGACGGCTGATAGCCAGAAACCGGTCCTAGGATGCTTGATTCCGTTCCAGGGAAGACATGGTTTGGCAGTTCGGGCTGGACTGTTCCCATGAGGCACAGGGTCAAGACTGATTTGCATATGGCCATGTCTAAACTGGGGTGGCGTAGTGGGCAAAAGAACGATGGATTTAACCCAGATCTCTTGACTGGGGGAGAATGTCTGCATTGTCAGCATTCCGTCCATCATTTGTTTGTTGTAACGCTTTTCGCCCTAAGTGGGATGGGTATTCCCAGACGTGGGACCCGTGCTCACTACGCCACTGGAGTCAAGCTATCCTGGCTGATGACGGCTGATAGCCAGAAACCGGTCCTAGGATGCTTGATTCCGTTCCAGGGAAGACATGGTTTGGCAGTTCGGGCTGGACTGTTCCCATGAGGCACAGGGTCAAGACTGATTTGCATATGGCCATGTCTAAACTGGGGTGGCGTAGTGGGCAAAAGAACGATGGATTTAACCCAGATCTCTTGACTGGGGGAGAATGTCTGCATTGTCAGCATTCCGTCCATCATTTGTTTGTTGTAGATTGAGAGATCGTCACTTTCCTGATTTAATTCCTCCCACGCCCCCCAAAAAATCCCTGTAAGAGATGTAGAGTCTGCTTGCGAAGAGGTGTGCGGAAGAAGAGTCGTATGCACGGTGCCGATTGTCCTTCTAATCCTGGGCTGTGCGTGCCCTCATGTTTCAGATTGTATCACACTCAAAAGAGTTTTTGGGAGCAGCCCTGAGTCTAATAGTGTACTGCCTGGTCTGTATGATTTTATATACTTGTTCAGTTTAATGTTTGGCAATAGAATGATGTCTTTAGTTACTGCTGTTGTTTTTGTAGTTATAGTTTTGTATTTAGTTGCAATTGGTTTGTGTTTTCTTTCTTGTTTAAAACAATGTATGACAGTGTGTGTGGACTGGCGCTTGGTTGGCGGTGAGTGGACTGGCACTTGGCGGGCGGTGTGCATGGATTTGCGCTTGGCTGGTGGTGTGCGTGGACTGGCGCTTGCCTGGTGGTGTGCGTGGACTGGTGCTTGGCTGGCGGTGTGAGTGGACTGGCGCTTGGCTGGCGGTGTGAGTGGATTGGCGCTTGGCTGTCAGTGTGCGTGGACTGGCACTTGGCTGGCGGTGTGCGTGGATGGGCACTTGTTTAGCGGCGTGTGATTAGTGACTTGCTGCTGGTCACTACACACACTGCTAGCTAAATGCCACTCTACGCAATCCGTGAGCTGGTGTGGTTGCTGTGTCAGGAATGTGGGCGTGTGAAATTGATGGGCCCTTGAATGGCGCTGTCTGCTGGTGTGAGTGTTGTAATGTGCTGGGCCCGCGGCTGGTGGTGTGAATGGTTTTGTATGTGTCACACATATGGAAGGTGTATGAATGGCCTGTAAAGAGGTTGGTGCCTTTACAGCTCATGAGCTGTGAGTCAATGGTTCAGTTTATCGTCTTTCAATTATCAACAGTGCATTTCATTTTTGTGAACTCTCTGGTTACTACAACTGTATATATTGAACCATCATTCACCCTCATACCAAATCCAACCAGTATGTATGTGTGCTTGAGGAATAGGTGCTTGTGCAGAAATATTTGCCTTTTCTGTCTTTCTCAAGCAGGGTGTACCTTGTCCCTTTTTGTGAATGTTGTAATGTGTTGGTTTTGTGCCTGGTAGTGTGAATAGTCTTGTGTGTATCATGTATGAAAGGTGTGTGAATGGCCTGTAAAGCGGTTGGTGCCTTGTCATGGCTTTACAGCTCATGCACTGCGAGTCACTGGTTCAGTTTTTTGTCCTTTCAATTATTGACATTGCATTTAATTTTTGCGAAATCTCTTGTTAGTAAAATTTCATATACTGAACCATCACTCGCCCTCGTGCCAAATCCAACCAGTACGTGTGTGTGCTTGAGGAATACATGGCTGTGTAGTAATCTTTGTCTTTTTTTGTCTGTCTGCCAAGGTGTACATTCCATCTAAGAAAAACCTACCAACTGTAGATATTGTTACACACTAAGCACCCATGGGAGTACATGGTGATGTCTCTCTTGTGGATCCCCACAAGTTATCTTACCCACAATGTCCTGCAAACCTCAAAATGTGACTGTCACATTTTCCTTGCATTATTGTGCCCAAAATTTCATGCTGCAGAAAGTAACAACAAATTTCCAACCCCCCCAGCATTTCTCCAAGTATCCCAAAAGAAATGGTACCTCTCTTGTGTGGGTTGGCCAAGTGCCCGCTGCAGGGAAGGGCCCAAAACCTATTGAGGCGACATGAAAATTACCTATCACAAACCAACTTGGTTTTGCAATGGGGGTCCCATGGGTTTTTGGCCCGGGACTCGACGGCCATCTAGGGAATCCTACCAAAACCACACATTTCTTGAAACTAGACACCCAGGGGACTTCAGTGAGGTATGGCTTGTGTGGTTCCCCCGACTTTCTCCTACTCAGAATCCCCTGCAAAACTAAAATTTCGCTGAAAAATCACTTTTTTCTCAAATTTCTGTGTGGGGAAGTTCTAGAATCTGCACGGATCAACACATTTCCTCCCACCCAGCATTCTCCCAGGTCTCCCAATAAAAATGGTACCTCACTTGCATGGCTGGGTCAAGGACCCGTGACAGGCAATGGCCCAAAACCTATTGAGGCGACATCAAAATGACCTATCACAAACCAACCTGGTGAGGTATCATTTTACTGTGCACACTAAGGAGAATGCCGTGGGGTAGGACATTTGTGCCGGCACGGTGATTCCACACAAAAATATGTGGAAAATGTGTTTTTTCAGCTAAATTTGAGGTTTGCATGGCATTCTAGGTAGGAAAACTTTGGGGTATCCACACAAGCCATACGTCATTGGAGTCCCCCAGGTGTCTAGTTTTCAGAAATGTGTGGGCTTGGTACTTTCTTAAGATGTCCACCGAGCCCGGGGCCAAAACCCCAGGTGACCCCCCCAAAACCAGGTAGTTTTCTTATACATAATTTTGAAGTCTCCACAGTATGGTTTGGGCCATTTCCTGTTGCAGCCACTATGCCTACCCACACAAGTGAGGTACCATTTTTATAGGGAGACCTTAGAGAATGCTGGGTGGGAGGAAATTTGTGGAACCAAGCAGATTCCAGAACATTCCCGCACAATAATTTGAGGAAAAAGTGATTTTGTCAGCGAAATTTGAGGTTTGCAGGGTATTCTGGGTAGGAGAATGTTGGGGAACCCATGCAAGCCATACCTCGCTGGACTCCCCCGGGCGTCTAATTTTCAGAAATGTGTGGGTTTGGTAGGTTTTCCTAGATGGCCGCCGAGCCCCGGGCCAAAAACTCATGGGACTCGCCTTGCAAAACCAGGTTGGGCTGTGATAGGTAATTTTAATGTCGCCTCAATACGTTTTTGGCCGTTTCCTGTTGTGGGCACTAGGCCTACCCACACAAGTGAGGTACCATTTTTCTTGAAAGACTTTGGGGAATGCGGGGTTGGTGGAATTATGTGGATCCACGCAGATTCCAGAACTTTCCACCACAGAAATGTGAGGAAAATGAGGTTTTTTTGACAATTGTTTAGGTTTTCAAGGGATTCTGGGTAACAGAACCTGGTGCGAGCCAGTCAAGTCACCCCCTCATGGATTCCTCTGGGTGTCTATTTTTAAAAAATGTATAGGTTTGTTAGGTTTCCCTAGTTGCCGGTAGACCTAGGGTTAAAAAACTACAGCTAGGCACTTTGCAAAAAAGGGGTCATTTTTCACTGTGAAAATGTGGTGTGTCCACGTTACGTTTTGGGCCATTTCCTGTCGAGGGAACTAGGCCTACCCACACAAGTGATGTGATATACCATTTTTCTTGGAAGACTTTGGGGAACGCGGGGTGGGTGGAATTTTGTGGATCCACGCAGATTCCAGAACTTTCCACCACAGAAGTGTGAGGAAAATGTGTTTTTTTGGATAATTTTTTAGGTTTGCAAGGGATTCAGGGTAACAGAACCTGGTGAGAGCCAGTCAAGTCACCCCATCCTGGATTCCCCTGGGTGTCGAGTTTTAAAAAATGTATAGGTTTGCTCGGTTTCCCTAGGTGCCGGCAAAGCTAGGGTTCAAAAACTACAACTAGGCATTTTGCAAAAAAAGGGTCATTTTTCACTGTGAAAATGTGGTGTGTCCACATTACGTTTTGGGCCTTTTCCTGTCGCGGGCAGTAGGCCTACCCACACAAGTGAGGTACCATTTTTCTCGGAAGACTTTGGGGAATGCGGGGTGAGTTGAGTTTTGTGGATCCATGCAGATTCCAGAACTTTCCACCACAGAAATGTGAGGAAAATGTGTTTTTGTTGACAATTTTTTAGGTTTGCAAGAGATTCTGGGTAACAGAACCTGGTGAGATCCTGTCAATTCACCCCATCCCGGATTCCCCTGGGTGTCTAGTTTTCAAAAATGTATAGGTTTGCTAGGTTTCCCTAGGTGCCGGCAGAGCTAGGGTTCAAAAACTACAGCTAGGCACTTTGCAAGAAAAGGGTCATTTTTCACTTTGAAAATGTGCTGTGTCCACGTTGTGTTTTGCGCCGTTTCCTGTCGCGGGCACTAGGTCTACCCACACAAGTGAGGTACTGTTTTTATAGGAAGACTTTGGGGCATGCGAGGTGGGTGGAATTTTGTGGATCCACGCAGGTTCCAGAACTTACCACCACAGAAATGTGAGGAAAACACGTCTTTTTTTAAAGAATTGTGGTGAGTCCACGTTTCATTTTGGGCTGTTTCTTGTGGCTGGCACTAGGCCTACCCACACGCAACCTCACACCCCTAATCTTCCTGATCACTGGCGGGGAAAGGGCCTGCTTGTTACTACTGATGGAGCCCACCCAGGCGAGTGGGTGAGAGTGTCGGTGGTAGCAAAATCCTGACAGGGGGGCCCGCTGCTCGCACAGCCATCCATGCAAGCGCTGCCTGCTCGCTGAGGCCTGCATCCAGTTGCTGCCCCAAGAACTGCATCATAAAAAGCTTTGCCGCCCCTGTAACCGGGCTCTTCCGCACGAATGGACGGCTGAAGCACACCCAACCACTACTGCATCTAACGAGGCTTTACCTGGCGCGGCTGGATGGTGTGAGCTGTGCGCTCATGCTGACTGGATGTCCTGAGGTGCACCGGGTGCCCTGCCATTGCTGTGCCTGCTAGAGGTGTAACAACACTTTGCTGACCCACACAGAGCAATCGTGTCTTTGGGCGACCGCGGTGCCTTCCACTCCTGGGCCCAGCGGCAACTCGGCCTGCTGGTTTAACTGAGGGCGGGAAGCGGACTGTTCCAGGCCAAAGTGCACCATCTTTGCGAGACATCACACAGATCTCAACCATTGCACAATCCTTGCGGGCTCTTTGCGGTCCCGGTGACATTGTTGCGGGAGTGACCTGCACAGTAAGAGACCTACAGGCCAGCTCTGTTCATTTTGTTCTGCAGCCTGCCTACTCACTAAAGTCACTGCCTCGCTCCTAGCTCCTTCCACTGCACCTGGAGCCGCCTGTTTGCGGCATGGGCCGCAAAGACCACAGACATAAAACCCTCCGTTTCGAGAAAATTGCAGACAAGGCCCCATTGAAAAGCACCAATATGGACCACATTGCGGACATTGCGGTGGCAGCCGCCTCCATGCTGCAGGAATTGCAGGCGGGATTCATGGCGCTTGACAGCCATTTCGACTCGCTGGTCAAGAACATTGCCGGACTAGCGGCTAAAATCCAGGTTCACGATAGAAGGCTAGATGTTGCAGAGGCTTGTATCTCAGACATTGAAGATGGGACGGCGCAGTCGCTCAAGAGATTAGAAAATGTCAGGCGCATCCTCAAAGAGGTTTCCATCAAAAACAGATTTGGAAGCGTGGAGTTGCTGCAAAAACATCCGTATCCTAAGGGTTTGGGAGACGACAGCCTCTGGCCGAATGGACCTTTTTGTGGAAAATCTGTTCACTGACCTATTTGGCAAAGAGTCCTTTACTGCTGGTTTTGTAGTAGAGAGGGCGCACAGATCACTGGGCCCCCGGCTTAACCCTGGTCTCTCCCCCAGGCCCATAATTGCATGCCTCATGAACTTCCGGACTGTGATTCAATGCTGAGACTGGCCAGAGAGCGCGGAGACATGGATTGGCAGGGGTCGAAACCATCTTTCTATCCGGACTTCACAGCGATGGTACAGAATGCCCGAAGCAAACACAATGGGGTGAAAGCCTCCCTCCGAAACTTGGGCCCCCGGCTTAACCCTGGTCTCTCCCCCAGGCCCATAATTGCATGCCTCATGAACTTCCGGACTGTGATTCAATGCTGAGACTGGCCAGAGAGCGCGGAGACATGGATTGGCAGGGGTCGAAACCATCTTTCTATCCGGACTTCACAGCGATGGTACAGAATGCCCGAAGCAAACACAATGGGGTGAAAGCCTCCCTCCGAAACTTGGGCCTCAAGTATGGCATGCTATACCCTGCCCGGTTGCGCGTGGATGTGGGTGGCAGGGCTCGCATGTTCGACACCCCTGCGGAGGCTCAGAAGTTTTGCCGGACATATAAACAACACAACAATCAGGCCTCGGCGGGGGGTGTCCACCCATCCCCACCCCACAGTGGCTTGGAAGCTAGTGCGGAACTATGCTCAGGCACTGGTTAACACACTTACATGGTTTCAATCACCCTATTGTGAACAGTTTGGGAAAATGATATACATCTTACTTTGTCACTTCATTTGGCTGGTGACTGCCCCAGTGTTGCCACCCCCGATGGTGTATCAGTTGAGTTTGTTCTTACCTACACTGGGGTGCTATTTTGGGGATTAATCAGTCAAGTATAAAGTCAATTGGTACTTCATGTTCGATTGTTTGCAAAGGTTTGGCCTCTCATGGGTTGAAATGAGGCTGGTTGGGGGCGGGGGGGTTGTTCAGGTTTTACGATTATTTTGTCATTATTTGCACCTACGTTCACTGTCACAAACAATGTCTGATATTTATCTCTGTTCTGTTATGATAGACTGGACACATCTCACCTTGACACAGCTGGGTAACACAGAGGGCCCCCAAACTTGTCCCTGGTTTTATGGAATGTAAGGGGTGTCAACGATAATCGCAAAAGAAGACAGGTGATCCACTACTTGCTCCGACATAATGTAGATATAGCTTATTTGCAGGAAACACATCAGCCCACCACAGGTGCCACACGTTTCGGTGCTAGCTGGGGTGCACATAGTTACTTCGCCAACTACAGCAACAATGCTAGGGGCACTGCCATTTTAATACACAAAAGGGTTCCTTTTAGTCTCAGCGCTATTGTGAGCGATTCAGAGGGCAGGTACATCCTTGTCACTGGCTCCCTGGGCGGACACAGTGTATCCCTGGTATGCGTTTATGCCCCGAACACTGACTCTCCTGATTTCTTCCACGCTCTGAATGCCCAATTGGCAAAACTAGAACCGTGCATGCTATTGGTAGGAGGGGACTTTAACCTGCTGCTTAATCCCAGATTTGACAGCACCTCAGTAGCCCTCGACACTAAACCATGAGTGCGGCATGCACTCCTAGACCTCTGTGACCAACACTTACTCAAAGACATATGGTGAAAACGGAACCCCACACTAACTGACTATACCCACTACTCGGGCCAACACAACACCTGGACTAGGATAGATTATTGGCTGATCTCCCCCAAATTGACAGATTGGTTCGATACACTTATGACTCTCCCTCGGACATATTCGGACCATTCCCCAATAGTATTGCATCTGAAACTCCCACGTCCGGAGGGATATGAGGGGCACTGCCACTTCCCTGGCCACGTTCTGCATGACAAACTCTTTAAGGCCGAAATACGTGAAGCCATCGAGGTCTATTTTGAGATCAACACCAGCTCCGTGGCATCCTGGGCTGTACTATGGGAGAGGTTCAAGGCAGTCATCAGAGGAGCTTATACTGCTAAACATGCTGGGGTACTCAGGGATCTCGGCAAAACGATGGCACTCATTGAACACGACATCACAACCATTGACTCCAATCCTGCGCGGTCTACTGACCCATCTTGGCAGAAAAATCGATTGGCCCTTCTGACTGAATATAGGGCCACCGCAGACCGGGAGATATTGTACCTGGGGAAATACTACACAGCCAGACGTTATGGGGAAGGAGATCGGCCGGGGAGGGTACTAGTGCAGATGTTGTGACCACCGTACAGCAAGGCGTACATCACCAAAATACACTCCTCCACTAATCATACACTCACCACCACATCAGAGATCCGAGACGAATTCCTAGACTACTACATCACACTGTATACTTTCAAAGCGGAGAGCGACAGCACAGCGCAGGAAGACTACCTCTCAGAGATCGCACTAGCCTACCTAGAGAAGCATATGCAGGACTTCTTAGTAGAGCCCATCCCTGTGGCTGACGTCACTCTTGTCATTGACACCCTTCGCGGCTCTACAGTGCCCGGGCTAGATGGCTTTACGGGTGACTTCTATAAAGAATAAAAGGACCTCCTTGCCCCGCAGCTGATTGAGGTATATGTGAGGTATATGGAGAAACAGGTACTTCCCCCCCACGCTACGCGAGGCCGTTATCATCTTCCGCCCCAAACCCGGTAAAGATCCATCTCTCTCCGGCTCCTACAGGCCACTGTCTCTTTTAAATTTGGATTACAAAATATAAGCCAAAGTCCTAGCTAATCAACTGTCTCAACTAATGGAGTATATAATTTCCCCAGTTCAGTCCGGCTTTGTGGCCCATTGGTCCACTTCCCTGAATCTTCGGACATTATTTGCAGTTCTTCATAGAATTAATCCAGAAATCCCCGCGGCAGCGATCCTTCTGGATGCGGAGAAGGCCTTCGACTCCTTGGAGTGGTCATTTATTATCTCACTGATGAGACGAATGGGCATGCCAATGAGTTTCATTGCTACCACAGCCTTACTATACAGCAGCACCACCGCCAGACTTCATCTAAGCGGCATGCTCTCCAGATCTTTTTAACTTTTTCGCGGTACAAGACAGGGCTGCCCCTTGTCTCTGCTCTTGTTTATACTGTCAATGGACCCGCTAATTCATCATTTCCAGGAGCGCCATCTGCAGTGAGGGTTACAGTTTAACACGGGCCCTCTTCTTGTCTCTCTCTATGTGGACGACACAATACTTTACGTCAGGGAACCCAGACGAATTTAGCGCCCCTCATGAGAGAAATTCTCCGGTTTGGCAGTTATTCCGGCTTGGGCATAAATTGGCATAAGTCAATCATTTTCTCTTTAACCACGGGCACTAACCTTGGGAATGCAAATATCCACCCGAATGGTGCTCAGAATCGGTTAAATATCTTGGGATCCACATCCACCTAGACACCACACAAATCATTTGCTTAAATTATGGGCAGGCAGTTAACACCCTGGAGACACGGGTGGACACAGGTAGACAGATGGCTGAGATTACCATTATCACTAGCGGGCTGGTAGCAATTCTAAAGATGATAATACTTCCCAAGTTTATGTACCTTTTCAACAACATCCCCATACCCTGACAGCTTTTTTCAGACATTACGCCCCCTCCTCACGCGGCTGGATTGGGGGGGAAACAACCACGCATCCGCTGGTCAGTACTCACGCTCCCATATGACAGGGGTGGGTATAACTTGCAATTATACTACTTGGTAGCCCAGTGCCGCTATGCACACGCATGGTTTCATCCGGACGCGAGAATACCGTTCCCACGGCCTGAGGAGGACCTCGTTCTCCCCGAGTGGTTGTCCACAGTCCTGCCTAGGGGCTTCCCTCACGACCCACATGACATACAAACAGTGTCCATCACCAGCTGGGCGCGGGAGAAACTGAGAAGGCTGACAACACTATATTCCTCCGCCCTCCCTCTCCCAAATGCTAGGTGGTTTCCGATTTCAGATGAACGATTGGTGCAAAGCACCCTGACAACGTTCCACATTACCAAATAGGAGAGCTATGTCCCGAGGGACACATCTTCTCACTAGAAGAAGATGCAGATACACAGAAAGCAGTTTTATGGATAGGTTTGTCATGACCCGTATTCGGTCAGCCTTGCGGTCGACACTCCCCACGTTCCCGATCGAAAAAGAGTCATTTCCCCCACTCACGTTGATTTTTTTTGTTGAATATTTTTATTGGCATTTAAACACTCAGAAAACAATACAATCAACGACTATCCCCCGCCTGGGCATGTCAAAATACAATTTCCATCGCATAAATTTCCCAGCTATGAGTCCACAGTACATGGGTAAATCGGTGCTCCCCCCAGTCACCCTGCAGGATAATCCTTAGAGGCCCGCCCCCTGGCGGCCCCCCGTAGGCATAGTATAGACTCGCAGGGCGCGGGGTCCCCACACAGATAGTACCCCCGTGAAATTGGAGCAGCCGAACAAAGATCAAACTTCAAACAACCACCCCCTACTATGACCCTTCCCCCAACTGCCCCCCCCTACACCCACCCCCCCCTCCGGCATAACTGCTTGACAGGATACCTGATGATACATTAAAGTTGAGAACTCTATATCCCTGACCTTCCCAATCCAGGCCCGCCGACCCCCCAGTTGTGCTATGTCCCAATCGCTACTCTCCGCCCTAAGCAGATGCAGGAGAGGCCGGGACCTGCCCGACCTCCGCCTCAGAGGCCTCATCCACAGTAGGGTCAGCCACCTTCAGCAGATCCACCAGCACACCCCAAGCTCGGGCCGACTCCATCGCCCTATCACTATGCACCCGGGCAGCCGACTGCGTTCGAAGGACCGCCTCGCAGTCCGCCCATCGAGTAAATTCCGCCCTCCACTTCTGCAAACGTGGTCCCCGCTGCAACTTCCAGTTAGCTGTTATTTCCCGCTTAGCTAACACCAGCCCCAGATCAATAAATTTGCTAGTCAGTTTATTCCGGGAGGTGTGGGGGAACCAGTGTAATAAGCTCGGGCTGATGCCAAAATCTATCTCCCTGTCCGTGATAGTGCACAGCAATGTCCACACCTCCCGCCAGTACTCCCTAATCTGGGGGCAACCCCACAGCATGTGGCAGAGGTCGGCACCCTCTGCCCGACAGCGAGGGCAGAGCGCCGTGAGAGTATGAAAATAACTCTGGATCTTGGTTGGGGTGAGATAGGCCCGGTGCAAAATAAAAAATTGAATCTGCTGAAAACGAGCATTCCTAGAGCATTTCCAAGGACGCTCTAGCAACTCAGCCCACACCTTATCAGGAATTTCCCTTTCAATATCCTCCTCCCAGTGCTGCTTTAACCTGTCAAGGGGGGTCAGTCGCTCCATCGTCATCCGCCCATATAAACATGTAACCGCCTTTAGTGTGCCCGCCGCTAAAACCACATATTGGCAAGATGCGGAGGTCTGTGGCTCCGATAAACCGGTCCGCCACCGACGTTGAATGGCCGACACCAGAGCCGTGTGAAGCAAGTAATCTCCGCACGGCAGCTCAAAACGCCCACGGACTGAGTCGTACGGCAGGAGCACACCATCTTCGTATAAGTCCCCTATCGTCGTCAGCCCCGCGGCGCTCCACCCCGATAACGCCGCCCAGTCGCCCCCATGCGGGAGCTGCTCGCACATCAAGAGCGGTATCTCGGGCGCATAGGGACGAACGACCCGCGCTCTCTGCTGACTACGAGACCAACACCGCCGAAAAGTCTGCGCTTCAGCAGGCAAATCCCCCACTCGAAGCGGCTGCTGCAGGATTATCTTTGCCAGAATTGAGGCCGGTATCCACCCTCCCGCACCCTCGCCAATTCCCCGGAACTCTCGGGCCACAGCCTGGGTCAGCCACTGCAATTGAGCAGCCAAATAATAAGTCTCCAGATCGGGTACCGCCAGACCACCCTCCCCCCGCGGCCTCATCAGCTTGTGAAGGGCTACTCGACGCCGGCCCGAATTCCATAAGAACCCCGTGATCATCTGCTGGAGCCGTTTGAATGTCGACGCCGGAACCCAGATTGGCAGCATCCTAAAGTAATACAGCAGCCGAGGGAGTGCCACCATCTTAAGTAGAGCCACTCGTCCAATCAGGGAAAGTGGCAGCGTCTGCCAGAAGTCCATTGTGCCTCGGAGACCCCGCACCGCCCTGCCGATGTTGCCCTCCACCAAGTCCGCGTGGTCATGGTAAATGCGGGTCCCCAAGTATGTGATGCAGCTATATTCCCAGCTGACCCCCTCCATAGTACTAGGGCCTCCAGTCGTCCGGGAAGCGGGGAAGAGGCACGACTTAGTCCAGTTTACCTTCAGACCTGCCAAGTCCTCCAGACAACCCAGCAATCTCTTGGCTCCCTCCAGATCACCCCGGGTATTACTTAAAAACAGGAGGAGGTCATCCGCGTACAACGCGATGTAGTGGGTATCGTCGGCCACCTGGAGGCCCTTGAACCAACCACCCGTACGGGCTTGAGCCGCCAGCGGCTCTATGGCGAGGGCAAACAGCAGCGGCGAGAGGGGACATCCTTGGCGTGTGCCCCTGCCCACCACGCACGGGGGAGACACCAGTCCCCCCGTTCGAGTACGGGCCGTGGAGCCCCTGTACAACAGCTCTGTCCATGACACAAAGCGATCGCCCAGGCCGAAGGCGCGCAGGACCCGGTACAAATACGGCCATTCCAAGCTGTCGAAGGCTTTTCCCATGTCGACCGAGAAGATGGTAGCAGTTTGGGAGCTATGCGAAACCGCCTCTAGTACCCGAAGGAGACGCCGGACATTGCCGGCTGTCTCGCGTTTGGGGATGAACCCTGCTTGATCTTTGTGCACCAGTCGAGCCATATAGGGCAGGAGTCTGGAGGCCAATATCCGACTTAGGATTTTATAATCGGCGGTGAGCATTGCCAACGGGCGGTAAGCGGCCACCTCAGAGGGGGACTTCCCCGGCTTCAGCAAGGGCACGATCAACGCCTCCCGCATCGTGGCAGGGAGCCTGCCCTCAGCCCGTGACTGATTGTAAAGGGATACCAGCCTAGGCGCCAAGACCTCGGCATAAGCCGCGTAAAATTCAATAGGGAGCCCATCCACCCCGGGGGACTTTTTCCGTGCCATGTGCTTAATCGCCCCTCGGACCTCCCCAAGCGTGACCTCCTGACCCAAGACGTCCGCCTCCCCTCTAGTGAGAGCTGGTAAATCGCCACCTGCCAAAAAAAGGTCCAGCCGGATGGGATCTAAGTCCACTCTGCTGGTATACAGCGACTCGTAATAGCCAGCGAATATGGAGTTAATACCTTGCTGGGTATGACACAATCCCCCTGCTGGGTCCATCAACGCCAATGTAGGGCTCGATTGTTTCAAGGGGTTCGCAAGCCATGCCAACAACGCACCAGCCTTATCCCGCTCCGCATGAGCTCTAGTCAGGTAGCGCCTATGGTCATAAGAGCGTAATCTCTCCACCCCCACCGCCACCGCTTCGCGGGCCTCCAATAGGTCCCCCTGCCTCTCCGGATGTTCCTGGCGGTCGCGCTCTAGGACGCGGAGACGCTGATCAGCAGCGTCAATGTCCTTAAGGAGGTCCCTCCGCACCCCTATCTTCTGCGCGATACAGAGCCCCCTCACCACCACCTTGAAGGCGTCCCATTCCACCGCCAGCGTGGAGGCTGTGCCCTCATTCTCTCGGAAGTACTGAGAGACCCCCTCACCAATCGCAGCACGGTAAACCGGATCGTCCAAGAGTTCCGGGTTGAGCCGCCACGCAGATATGGGCGGGCGCCGTGGAGCCCAGCACAGTCGCAACAACAGGGGATTATGATCTGACAGGGTTCTGGACAAATATTCGCTGCTCTGGACTGCCACATGTAGATCAGGGGAACAAAGCACTGCATCCAACCGCACATGCAAGTCATGGATCGCGGAGAAAAAAGAGTAATCCCTCTCATCCGGGTGGTGCACTCTCCAAGTATCTACCAACCCCCAATTGGTCTGCCATGCCCCACGGGCCCTGGCCGCCCCGACAGACGGCGCTATCAAAAGCGGCGGGTGGGACCTGTCAAGCGCTATATCTGTCACAGAATTAAAATCACCCCCAAGCATAAGCGGGCCAGTTAAGAACGAGGAAAGATTACTGGACAGTGAGTCAAAGAAGGCCTGTTGCCCAACGTTTGGGGCGTAAACACTACCCAGGGTAAGGTCCCGCCCGTCCAGCCTGCCCTGCACTAGTACATACCGCCCCTCTGGGTCCACAACCTGTCGCACCATCTGAAAAGGGACACCAGCCCTGATCCACACCAGCACCCCCCGAGCAAATGCCGAAAAGGAGGTATGGTACACTTGCCCCCTCCATCTGCGGCAGAGCGCCACTCCCTCGCCACCCGCAATATGCGTCTCCTGAAGAAACGCCACATGCACCCCCCGTCTGACCAGGTAGACATGAATCTTGTGCCGTCTGCTCATGGTGTGTAAGCCCCGTACATTCCACGTTATGCACTTCAGGTCATTCAGTGTACCCATGGTCTGTTATACATCCAGTGACTCAAGTTCAGCTCGCCGCAGTCATGCCGGAATCCCCGTAAAACATCCCACAACTCCCCAACCCCCCTCCCAAGGACAGTTACCTCCAAACTAGTACCCATCCAAACACCCCGTAACTGAATGCGCATCCCTCCGACTACTCCAGAGGCAGGGGTGAGCGAAGTTGGCCCAGGGCGATATCCCGGTCAGCAAGCCAGCATCACCCGCCTAGAGAAGGAGAACCCCCCTCCCAAAAGCCTCCCATCTCGCACGTGAGCCAGTGCGTCGCAGCGAGCGGCCCAACCCACATCGAACCTGATCCTGCCCTAAATCAAACTAAATCATCCACGCTCTGCGGCGTGACCACCGGAAGTCTTGTGCTGCTGGTGGTTGAAGAGTCATCCGTGCCACTCTCTGCTGATTCCTCCGCAGAAGTCTCCTCCGCAGCCCGTATCAGCGGACCAGGCGGGCCAGAGACCGACTCAACCGCCCGCAGGGCCGCCGCCCTTTCCCTTTCCGCCTGCTCCGTCGAGGGTCCCTGCCGGGCACTTCGTCGTCGTCGTCTCAGTCCAGACCTTCCAGACCGGCCACCTCGGGGCGCCGTCCCTCCGCCGCGGGCCGCAGCCGATAGTCCTCCCGTATGCTTTTCCATCCACTCCCAGGCCTCCGCAGGCGTGTCAAAGAAGTGGGATGTGCCCTCAAGGACCACGCGGAGTCGCGCCGGGAACAAGAGAGAGTATTGTAGGTTCGCCGCCCTCATAGCTTTCTTGACCTCTAAATATGACGCCCTCCGCCGTTGGACCTCCAGTGCATAGTCAGGAAACAGCGTCACGTTGCTGTTCCCTACCACAAAAGGTCCCGCTGTTCTTGCCCTCTGCAGCAGTAGGTCCCGGTCGCGGTAGTGGAGCAGGCGGGCAATCACTGGCCTCGGCGGGCGCCCCGGCGCCGGGGGACGAGCCGGGACCCTATGGGCTCGCTCCAGGGTGTAAAAGCCAGACAACCCCTCCGGGGCCACCACCGTTTTGAACCATGATTCGAGGTACCCCACCGTGTCATTCTCCTCCGTACCTTCCGGCAGCCCCACCACCCGGACGTTGTTCCGTCTATTGCGTCCTTCCGCGTCCTCCGCTCGTCGTTCCAGGGCAGTCACCCTCGTCGTAAGCTCGTGCAACTGCTGGGCCATCTCCGTCTTAGCCGGCACCAATCCCTCTAAGTGTGTTTCAGTGTCTTTGACCCGTCCTGCCAGTTTCTTGTGTTCATCGCGCAGCAGGCCGAGCCCGACAGACACCGTCGCGATGTCTTGATGGAGGGTGGTCTTTATGTCCGATATACACGCTAGGATCTCCTGCAGCTGCTGCTGCACAGGGTCCCCGCTCGCCCCCTGCGGCAAGCCAGACCGCCCTGGCCTTGGGCTTACCCATGTTTCCAGGCCCAAGCGTAGCACCCCAATCCACGGGCAGAGCAAGTGGTCTAGGACTCTCGTGAAGTGCCAGCCAGGGGGGCGAGCGGTAGCAGGGCACAGGCAGTCCCAGAGGGCCAACAGTTTCAGCCGATTCCCCCCAGCGACTTCTGGGCCGTCGCGCTCACCTTCGGTCAACAGTCTGCACCAGCGTAGCCGGGCCCCCGACAGGCCAGGTCCCTCGCCTCCGTCCACTGTGGTGATGGCCAGACAGCGCCTCAGCAGCCCCGGTCCGCCCCCTCCGCAGGCCCGTCAGGCGGAGAGGCGTTCAACCAGGGCAGCACCAGGGATCCCCAGCAGATAGCCCCTCACAGGCAGGCCGCCTCTGAGCTCGCGCTCCGCTCAGGCATCCGCAGCAGTCGCCTCTCCCACCTATCAGGGTCCACCGGCTCCCGCGGCCGCAGCGCCTCCCCCAGGCCAAACACGATGCCAGCCGCCGCCGTCCCTCTCCGCCAGTGGTCCCAGGCAGGGTGGCCTCTCACCGCACAACGGTGGCGCAGTCCTCCCGGGGTAATCCTCCAAGCCGGCCACCTCTCATCACCAGCCGCAGCTCGTTGAGCGCGTCCCCGCTGGCCACGGCCCTCTCACCACGTGGGATCCGCGGGCTTGCGCCAGCCGCGCACCGCCGCACAGCTCCAGGCAGTTAGGGCAGCTCCCCGGTCAAAGCCCGACAGGGGCACAGCTCCGGCGCTCCGCGACTCTCAGCCCTGAAACTCCCAGCGAGGGTGCCTCACGCTGCCAGAATCCCACAGGGGCAGTTGGGAGGGGATGACATCCGTTAGTCAGGAGTTATCGGCGAGTCGATGGGCCGACCGACGGGAGCCTCACCTCGGTGCGGCCATCTTGCTCCAGCGCCACCTAGCGCCTCCTTCCCCCACTCACGTTGATAGTCGAGAACCCTTAGGGAGTGCGTCTCATTTCTAAAGTATATAAAGCTTGCGCTAATATGAGGCAGGCGAGTGACGCCAAGCTCCGAAACGATTGGGAGATAGACTTAGGCAGCCCAATAACAGACGAGCAATGGGCCAAGTGTTGTGCAGCCACTAAAGAAGTCTCTCTCAACAGTAGGCACAAACTGCTACATTTTAAATTTCATTGTCGGGCCTACTTCACTTCACTTCACTCCCGCTAAAGTGCATAGGATAGACTCATCTAGACGACATGCGTGCCTGAAATGCGCTGTGCCACATGCCGACTTCGCACTCCCGGCATGGACATGTCCCCGACTGCAGACTTATTGGGAAAATATCCATTGCACACTAGGGAGGATGATTGGCTTGCCCCTCATTCCGACCCTGGAGGTGGCCCTTCTGGGATATATGGTGAATTTCCAAAAAGGGGATCAGGCGGTTCGCGTCACTGGGACTGGCGAAAAGAGAGGACACCATCAATTGAGGCTGGAAAACAGTACCTAAAGTACAAGACTGGCTACACAGCTTGGCATATTGCAGTGTAAATTCCGAGACCTATGCTGGTATCATACCCAGGGATATATTGGGCCCATTCCGTTCATAGGTGGAAGCTACTAAACAGGCCGCTAACTCTCAAAAAGACAAAGGTATTGTCCCAGAGGGAGTGGGGTGAATTTTACTCATACCGACAATGAATACAATGTGAGATGCCAACCACAGCACCACGCTGCTTTGAATGCTTGATCAATGTGGCTAAACATGTAGGGTACCTGTTGCCACTGGGATACGAATTGGGTTAGGAACAGGTGAAGGCCCCATGAGAGATGCAACTACAGCACTGCCGTATTCATTGTACTAGCCATGCCGAACAGAGTTGTTATTGAGATGTTACAATGCATATGTAAAATTTGCGATACCAACTCTGTACTTAATGGTGAACAAGATTACTCTTATGTATCTTTTGAAAGATGTTCACAAAATGAAAAATAAAGTGTTTAAAAAAAAAAGCATCTGCAGAGCAGCAACGACAACAAGAAACCAAGAATCGGCTGAATTCAGGCATTTTCAAAAGTGAGCCAAATTTGTTATGTTGCCTGGCAAAGTGTTCACAAACACCTTGTACCAAAATCAGTCCTCAGACCGCCCGAAATACAAACCAAAATGGTACTATATCCACAAAGAATCAAAACAAACTCACCTGGTGCACACAGGTAAAAAAAATTATTCTACACTGCCTACTCTTTGGATCAAACGGTCAGATCTAAGGGTTTCGCTGGTCAGACAGAAGGGGCAGCTGCGAGTTCAGGAACTCTCCTGTGCAGGGATCCCTGATCTGTCCATCCAACCCAGCGGCAGCCCCGACCACCCTACCCATCCTCAGGAGAGGCTGGGTGACTCGCCCGATGGGATCTCTGTTCGGGCACCAACTAAAGGAAGTGACCGGAATAGGGCCACCCGCTTCACTCACACCCACCTCTCAGCCTTCCATACAAATGAAGAGTCTGTCTGACAGTAGAGAACACAAACCAAGTATATGTTTATTCAGATACACTCGAGTGGAACCCCGTCTGCCCAGTCGCTTAGGGGTGCTTCAGAGATGACTGACATGGGAAATCATGGTGATACAATGTGTTTGATTCAGAACCAATGAAGACACGCCCAGACTTGAAATTTCCAGATGGAGGCTGCTACACAAAGGAGGTACAGAAGGATAGGTTTTGATCCTGAGACCGGGCACACACTATCTCTATGCCAAGGGTGTTATGCCTGTACCCATTTCTAGACTAGTGGGAGCAGGCCTCTATCTAGTGGGAAAGGTATGCGCTAATAAGAACAGTGTATTCATTAGCAGTGCAAGGTCTAACCTTGGAGTAAACAAAAATTACCAAAGCTGCTTCTCACAGAGGCAGAGAGAGAAAGATTAGTTTTGATCTGAAGCTCAAAAATCATCCAGTGCCAATAGCTGCTTCAATTATATATACCTCCATCTGCATGTAGTGGTCACCATGTGACTGAAAGTCCCAAGTATTTAGGGGGTCATTGTGGTCGTAGATGAATATGTGTACATCAATGTCATTCAGAATAAGCCGGTACAAGAGTGATGCAAAGTGAGTATCTGTCATCACTTTGAGGATGGCTTACGTAGCCACAAGAAAAGGAATAGACGTATCAACTATGCTGACATCTCTGATGAGATCTCTCAGATATTGTTCAGTCTCTATGACCACGTCACTCCTGATTGTGAGCACTTTCACTTTCTGCAGCTGTTCGGTTTCTGAGAACAATGAGTCAGATGAATTTAGGTAGCTGACTCCCTTAAACAGTGACGAGTTTGAAACCTCCATTTCGATCAACCTTAGTCAGTTGGTTTTTCACTTGAACTCGGGTTGCTTGTAGATTGAATTGTGTCTTTTTTTGATCCAGCACAGCAACTGTAAGAGACCTCTCTTGCACAGTTGTGGCATATGCTCTGCATCGCTAGACACATGTCCTTGTGTGAGACACAGAATTTACATCTGAAACAGGTACCTTTGCCATTGCCTGCAGGTGAACAAGTATCCTTAACCATGCACAGTGATTCCTGGACTTCCCTCTTGACTGAATGGTGTCCTACCATTTATGATTGATATTCGAAAGTGTGGGATGCCCTTGTTATGCGTAGAATGTCTTCTAGTTTTCTTGGTCTTTGCAACTGTTTCTGCCTGAAAATGGCTTTATCATAGCCAGCAATGATGGGTGAGCTCAGAGTTTTCTCACTGTTTTAGTTATCGAAGTCATAGTGCTACACCTAGTCCTTTAAACTCGTCACAAAATTATTGTAGGAAAATGGGTTACTGGTTGAGGGGGGAGAAGCCCTACTCAAGCAACACCCACAATTCCTATCAGGGTGAAGCCACAAGCAACCCCAAATTAAACTGTGATTAACCCTCTGGTAACTTGGCACAAAGCAGTCAGTTTCAACTTAGAGGTAATGTGTAAAGTATTTATGCAGCACTTCAAATAGTAATAAAGTGAAATCACAACACAAAAAAATCCTACACAAATTTAGAAAAATAGAGTAAAATGTAATACATTTTTTGTGACCCAAACAACAAAAAGCCGAGATTCTGTGGAATCAGAGACATTCAATTTTAAACATTTAAGTTAAAATAGTGCCTAAAAGCACAAATGTCAACTGTGGTTATCTGGTCACACCAGACTGGTAAAAAGTCACAAGTTCATTCTGACTATGATGAAGTATGAGCCAGACGCATGGACCAAGTTAGGCCAGCTGAACAAAGTACTTTAAATCCTGGCTGCAGAGCAGTGCGAGATCCTGCATCAAGGATTCGTCACACAGCGGTGGTTCTGATGAGCTGGGTGCAGTGATGAGTGGTCTTGTGTTGAGGATGCATTGTGCAGTGGCGGTTGTGAAGGAGTTGTCGGCGACGCTTGCAATGTGAGGCCCTGCGTCCTTGTCAAGGATGCCATTGATGGAGGCTTGTGATGCAAATTTCTGTGCTGGGGATGCATCATGCTGCAGCGGTTCAGATGAGCTACAGGCTTCGATGTGAGGTACTCCATCGGAGGATGCACCACGCAACTGTGGTTTGATTTTGAGGCTGCAAAGAGATGGGTTGTGCTGCCCCGGTTTTGCCCAAGATGCCATAGCTGGGCTGGCAGAGCACTTTCAGGCCCACTTCCAAGGGTCCAGGACTGGGAGCGCACCATTTATAGGTAAAGACTCATAACAGGCATAGTCCAGGAGGCCAGCCAACTAGCCCTTGGAGTCACTCTGGTGATACTGAGTTTAAGATGCAGGTACAGTCGTTTTCACTCAGGCAGCAAGGTGACCGAAAGCTGGGCACCAAAGTAGCAGAGAAGCAGAGTAGCAGTTCTCCTTGCAGCAGAGCAGCACATTTATATTTCTGAGTCTCCCACAGGACCAGAAGTGTTCTCATTCATTCATGAAACTTTATTTTGGCTATTGCGGCCATAAAAGTACATACATATACACAACCACTTAAAATTAATATGAAGAAAGAATACGATGTCGTAAGAACCACTTATTATAAAATAGTACAAGCATAGATAGCAGTAATAATCACTCATTGGGAAACAGGGGAATACAATGATAATCATCACTATGGGAAATATAATCAGTGCAAACCAATCATTAAAAATATAAATTGAACTAAAAAATTTAAAAGGAATGTGTTCTAAAGAGTGTTCTAAAGAGTTGGATCTCAGGGTCCAGTATGTATACCTGGTGCCAGCTTTGGAATAGGAGAAGGTTCTGGAGGTTTCCAACCATAGAGGTGTTTGGAATCTCTCCCACTGCCCTGTCCCCAGCTTGCTTGGGGGCACAATAGACTGCTGTGAAACCCTTTGTGAGTATACTGGGATGGAACCTTTTTGATGTGTAAGTGTTGTAGGTGACAGTTCTTTCCTCTCATCAAGTTAGTGGTGGCCCATCCTGCCAACACCTACTCCCCCTTTATCTCACTGCCTGGGAGCAATACACAAAGATCAACTGCCAGCTATGCCTAGTCATGTGCCCCAGGCTACAGGCTGCAGCACCAAATGATTTGGACCAGAATATTCCAACATTCTAAAAGTGGCATTTTCAGAATGGTGACTTAAAATCTGACTTTACCATTAAACAGGGTTTTACATTAAAGTTTTTGACACTAAACTCAATATTCCTTCCTGTTCCTAATTGAAAGTTAGCACTAATAAAATGTAACAAGGCAGTCCAGTGTTATCCTTTGGGAGATGTAGGCCTTGCATAGGGAAAAATAAAAGTTAAGAGTTCTTCATTTCCAGGACATTAACATTTTTAAAGTGCATGTCCAACTTCTCAAATGAACTGCACGTTGCCCTCTGGGCTATGCAGGGCCTACCCTAAGTGTGAAATATATTAAAAATGAAGGGTTAAGCTTGGAAAGAGGTTTATCTTGCCAGCTTACAATGGCAGTGTAAAACTGCACTCACAGGCTACAATGGCAGACTTGCAACATGTTTGACAGGCTACTTAAGTGGATGGCACTATTAATGTTGTAGGGCCACTAGCAGTATTTAATTTACAGACCCAAGGTCCATGTAGTACCACTTTACTAGAGACTTATAAGTAAATTAAATGAGTAACCCTGGGCGTAGTTCGCGAAGTAGCGCTACGCGTAGCTACGCAAAGTGCATTTCGCACTACGTGAGCTACGTGTAGCACTTTGTGTACTGCGTAGTACCCTGTTCGCACTGTGCAAGATGTCGTTTTTAATGATTGCACAGTGCGGACAAGCAACCGGCACTGTGCAATCATTGAAAACGGCATCTTGCACAGTGCAAGCTGTATTTTTCTGACGCTTGAGTAGATTTTTACTCGAGCGGCAGCTTTCTCAACGCAGACTGGTAGTTTCTCATCGCGAGCGGTCAGGAGAATGTGCGACCACTCGTAATGAGTAACCTGACCTCCTCGCGTTGAGAATCTTGCCGGGAGGTTTATTTTCCACGCTCGCGATCGCCAACTTGATGTTGCTGATCGCGAACGAAGAAAAAGTCTCGCCGGGATGTCATTTTGCTTTCTCGCGGTCGCCAACTTGACGTTGAGGACCACGAGCAAGCGAAAAATGACCGCTGCCCTACGCAACACTACGCTACGCTACGCGTGTTTGCACTGTGCTACGTGCAATTCGCGTAGTGCGAAGTAGCACAAACTTCGCAAACTACGCGAGCGTAGCGTAGTGCTTTGCCCAGGCTTATAAATGAGCCTGTTGGGAATAAGCCAATGTTGCCATGTTTTAGGGAGTGAGCAGCTATAAAGTGCACAGAGTCCTAAGGCCAAAAAAAGAAGATCAGCAAAACAATGGAGGAGTAAGGCAAATGTTTGGGGGAAGACAACCCTAAGTCTAACAATCATCAATAGTTTCACCTTGCTTTTGCATCGTAGAGTGGCAGAGGTTGCTTTCTTCATAAGCATTTTGCTTTGGGAGAAAGTTACAACCATGTGAAAGACTGTCAAAGTCCTCAAATTGATATGGTATGTCACACGTTTCATGCCCAATGCAATGCATGAGGAGGCATATTAGTCTTTTTAAAATTTTCTATTTTCTAAAGCCCCCTAATAGTTTTTAAAATCCTTTATCCATTGGCACCATCTAGGACCCATGTTGATTGTGTCATTGAGGCTGAAAGTTGGAGGTTCCCGCAAAGACATTGACTCAAAGGTAGTTGAAGGCTGTGGAACGATGGTGAACTCACGTGAGCATTGCCCAACCCAACAGGTCTGTTATTTTCAGAGGATGAGGGAGCCAGCATATTTCTTTGTAAGAAACACTGTTAGGCAGAACAAGTGTACCTCCCACTATGATTGAAGTTACACCTCTTAATTCACCTTTCTCACCAGTGTAATGACCTTTTACCAACTCATCAACCAATAGCATATTCAGAGATCAGGGACCAGGGATTTTGAATCTGCATGATTATTTTATTCATAGTTGTCATTTAATGTTGAGTTGCCAACACAGGAGTTCCCACAAGTAAATATTGAAACATATGAGACAGAATGCAGGTGACCTCTTACCTCAATGGCCTAGTCCAAGGGAAGTAGGATTTTGCATAAGCACCCACACTCCTGGTTGATCTGTCTCCTATCTGTGCACCACCTGACAGCTCTGCCCCACATGATCACCCCCGTCCCTGACACAGTGAGCCAACAAACGTGTTGCCATGCTGGAAGAGGAGACACTTTTAAGTTGTAATGCTTACAGCCCGGCAGGCAAGTTAGTTGTGTTTTTATCATACCTTTAAGTGTCATGTTAAATTGTGAAACTTCTGCTGACATTACAATGGTTGATATTTCCGGATTTCACAGGAATTCAAAGATTTGGCAAAAATGCACCAATGATTAATTCAAGGGTGCATTGAAATATTTATAGAAACAGAGTAAAACATTCATTAACTATTAATCAGTCAAAACTCTCTCGTTGCAACAAGCTGTGCAGCTAACGTCTGAATTTGTCATTAGTGGTGTACCCATTCTGTATTTCAGAACGTCCCAAAAATGTGATCTAAATGAATTTGGGCTATGCAAACAAAGGATGGACGGAATGCTGAATAAATCACACATTCACCCCCAGTCAAGAGATGTGGGTTAAATCCATTGTTCTTTTGCTCACCAAGCCACCCCAGTTTAGACCCAGCCATATGCAAATCTTGACCCTGTGCCTCATGAGAACAGTCAAGACCGAACTGCCAAGCCAGGTCCTCCCAGGACCAGAAAACAAGCATCCTGGGACCTGTTTCTGGGTATTACCCTTCATTAGCCAGGCTAGCCTGAATCCAGTGGCACAGTGAGCAATTGGACCCACGTCTGGGCATACCCATCCCACTTAGGGTGAAAAGAGATACGCAACCAAAGGATGGACGGAATGCTGAATAAATCATCCATTCACCCCAGTCAAGAGATCTGGGTTGAATCCATTGTTCTTTTGATCACCATGCCACCCCAGTTTAGACCCAGCCATATGCAAATCAGTCTTGACCCTGTGCCTCATGGGAAGAGTCCAGACAGAACTGCCAAGCCAGGTTCTCCCTGGACTGGAAACAAGCATACTGGGACCGGTTTCTGGGTATTACCCTTCATCAACCAGGCTAGCTTGAATCCAGTGGCATAGTGAGCAAGGGACCCACGTCTAGGCATACCCATCCCACTTAGCGTGAAAAGTGCTGATGAAGGGTGATCCCCTGAAACCTGCCCCAGGATGCTTGTTTCCGGTCCAGTGAGGACCTGGCTTGGACAAGGGACAGGGTCAAGACTGATTTGCATATGGCTGGGTCCAAACTGGGGTGTTGTGGTGAGCAATAGAATGATTGATTTAACCCAGATCCTTGTGACTGGGTGAATGTTTGCATTTTCAGCATCCGTTCATCAATTGTTTCTTTTGCATATGTCTCCCTAAGTGGGAAGGGTATGCCCAGACGTGGGTCCCGTGCTCACTACACCACTGGATTCAAGCTAGCCAGGCTGATGAAGGGTGATGCCCTGAAACCAGTCCCAGGATGCTTGTTTCCCGCCCAGGGAGGACCTGGCTTGGCAGTTCGGGCTGGACTGTTCCCACAAGGAACAGGGTCAAGACTGATTTGCATGTGGCTGGGTCCAAACTGGGGTGGTATGGTGAGCAAAAGAATGATGGATTTAACTCAGATCCTTGTGACTGGGGGTGAATGTTTGCATTGTCAGCATTTCGTCCATCATTTGTTTCTTGTAAATGAATTTGGAGCATGTTTGTGCTCCACAGAGTACTTCACTCTGCTAAAGATAGGGCACAATGAAACTGAACATCATTTCACCCATGTGTAACATAGCTGGCAGGTGATAGTCATATTTTTTTTTACAGCAACCCAAGTTGTCTTCTGACCCTACCTAGTAAATCAATGCTACCTATCCCATTGCTATTACTAGTGAACACATTTATGGAGCATTCTATACTCCAGTGATACTCAAGGTATGGCCTGGGGCCGCATTCAGCCCTACTGACCTTCTTATGTGTCCCCCTGCTGAACGAAAACACTGGGCTGCTCTTTAGTTTACTTGAGAGAGATTTAGCATGCCAGAAACTGTTAAATAAATGGACAAGCGTTTATTGACATGGTAACTGAACTAAAAGAAAAGAAGTTAATAAGCGTTCTTCCATTATTTACCTTTAAAATCACACTCATTTTTAAGACATCTTGGAACAAACGTGTAAAAGGTCTCTTCAAAAGTCAACTATGTGTATTTCATCAACATGCAGAAGCGTTTCATCTTAGTACCTCACATTATATCAATGTATTGATAAGTATTTTCTTAAAAGTGACATTTAAAAAAAATTAACATAGAAATATTCTTACCTCCTCCCACCCTAACAATGCCAAGAGTGAACTTAGAGCCAAGGCAGGAGTCGCATTGAACCCTCTGGCTGACCTGGGTTTTTATTATACATGAACAAAATGATAGTTTATTAAATTAAACGCAAGGGAAGGTTTTCTTGAAAAAAGAGACCAAGTGAAATAAACACTTTCCTAGAATCATACAATTTGGTCAAGTGGGGAAGCTGGGATTGACTCCAAATTTCTGGTTTCACATTGTGCAATCCTGTTTCATTTGAATTCAATAATCAAGTTACTTACTTTTTAGACTTAACTCTTCCGAGGTAACAATAGTAAGCGGAGAAGGCTTACCTCAAGGTGTGGTAGAGTGATTCAGATACAGCATAACATAGTATTGTAAAATCTATGACTCTTCTAGAGACTAGGGGGGTCATTTATGGGGCAATATGGAATGAAACTCTCAAAATAACTCCATGACTCACTGACTACATGACGTATATATATGGTTTGCTTCCCCGATGATCATCTTACCCCCTTTATCATTTACTTATAAGTCCATAGTAAAGTGGTATACCATATACCCATGACTGGTACATTAAAGCTGCTAGTGGGCCTACAGCACTTATTGCGCAACCCACTTAAGTAACCCGTTAAAACATGTCCCAGGCCTGTCATTGCAGTCTGTTAACAGTTTTAAACTGCCAATTCGACTTGGCAAAATAACCCCTTTGCCAAGCCTCAAAATCCCTTTTTATTCCATATAAGTCACCCCTACGTTATGCCCTAGACAGCTCACAGGGCAGAATACATTGTAATTAGGGCTGCCGGTTTTATGGTATTTATTTTTTTAACATTTCAGTCTGTATGTATCCATATTTATTTTTTGACCATCATATTGGTATTTATCCATATTTATTTTGTGTTTGAGAATAGAGTCATAACACTGTATATTTCCACATTTATTTAACTGATAAACATGCACTCATACTTTGCTTCCTGTCGCGTTTTAGCAAACTAAGCAGCCAAATATAGCCAAACCTTACACCCACAGGTAAATATCAGAATAATAATATACGCTAACACATGCTTGTATTCAGGGAAACACGAAACGTCCCAATTTTTTACTTCCTGTTCTCTGTATCTGCTCAGCTGTTGTCCTAGAAAGCATGAAAGACATAAAGACAGCAAGGAGAGTCACCCACAAGAAGCATAATTTTCTGTATTTTTCTGCTTTTAAAAATAAATACAGACAGGAAGCACATTATTTTCTGACTGTATTTATCTGTAAAAATCAGTAAAAACGGATGACTGGGAGCCTTAATTGTAATTGAAACAATGGATATGGACTTTTAAGTTTTCCATGTCCTTCTAGTAAATAACTCACAAATTAATTTTTCTCAACTGTGAGCCCTACTTCTCTAATAGAATAACATTGGGTTACTTTATTACATTTAATAAGTGATAACTTTGTATTGAGAGCATGTAGTAAAGGCATGTTTGGTGTCTGAGAAAATGTAATTTAAAATCCTTGTTAATTATAAAGTCGGATTTTTTATAACAATTCTGAAAATGCCACTTTTACAACGTTCGACAACAACAAGGGGTTGGGCCAATTTAAAGTCAGCAAGGCTGTTTTGAAAATACAAATGCCAATACTGATTTTACTTTACCAAAACAATGAATTCTATTTGTGGTTACAAAACTCAATTACATGTGATCATCATTTATTTTCATCATTATTTATGAAATACTCAATTATTTTGCATGAAACTGTCATAAACAGAGGAACAACATAATCATGAAATGGATCAATTCACATTCGATATGCAACCCACATCAAATAAACAACATCATTACATTACCACGAAAGTTAACTGTTACATACAACATAACAAAATACAATACAAATACATGTGCCAATAAATGTTCTAGTTCTTCTGAACTTCAAAAACCAAAGGTGCATTATGTGAGATTTCCATAAGAGCCTCTGATGTTTTGGCTTCAGCCTGAGAATGTAAGCTTTGTCTGTAATCTAAGTCCTGAATCGGGGATCTGCACAATGAGTTATTCCACTAGAGGATTCCATACATGCCTGCACTTCCTTTTTTGACTCATTCCCTGGTTCACTTATGCTGCCAGCGCATTTTGAACCCAGCATCAGTTTGGGGTTCTAGTAAGGACCCAGAACTGCAGGACACTACATTGAATGAAAAAGTAAAATAACAGAAAAAAGCAACTTGTAAAGAAAGGGTACCCTTCCTGTGCAAAACATATTCTAGATTGAGGCACGCACCCTAGCATTAGGGTGCTAAGGTGTGTGCCTGGCACACAGCAGTTGAAATCAGAGCTGGTGCTAGGGAGAGGGGATGAGAGTGCCATATCTCTGTGAATATGGCACTCTCATTCTCTCTCCCTGTCACGCAACTCAGCACAGTCTCTTCGGGGGACGTGCTGCATTCAATGACAGTTTTCAGAATTTGGGCCTCAGTCTTTTTTTAAGTCAAAAATCTCCAGAAGAATGAGGCTGGAGGCTGTAGCTGGTGAGAGTTCCATAAGACAGGGTACTCCTTTGGTGAAGGACCCCTGGCCAGGATTTGCTGCTGTAGAGACAAATGCAGCGGGAGCTGCTGCCAAGTCAAGCAAACTGGCAATGCACCTTTTGCGGATACTTTTTCCATGTTTTAGCTTTTGGCTATCTGGGCACCTTTAGCACCAACACCCAGGGTCCAGGACTGGAGTGGCAGCACTTGGGGGTTAAGATTCACTCATGCTGGGGCCAGGTGTGGGCTCAAGATGGTTGGAACCTTTTTTGTACCTGATTATCTGGTCTCGAGGCCAGTACATTAGCCTTTGGAGTCCCTCTGGTAGTCCTGGGTTCAAGAAGTGGAACAAGGCTCAAGCAGCAGTGCAAGCCTCTGAGGGTACAAGGCAGGCTCAAGGTAGCAAATCACTCCTTCCAGGTATAACAAACCAGTCTTGTGGAGTAAATAGCAGGCCATAGCAGTAGGCAGTCCTCTGAGAGTTCTGCTGCAAGTCTAGAAAGTGAGCTGAGTAGGTCTAAGGGTCATATTTGTATACCTGGTGCCTTCTTGAAGTAGGAAAAGGTTCTAGAGAACTTCCTTTGAAGTGCTTGAAGTTTTTGCTTCCCATGGCCTGAGTCCTGGCTGTCTCTATGAGCAATGCAGGGACGACAAATCCTTTGTGTGAAGGCAGAGAAAAGCCTATTGAATTGCAAGAGGATATGCGCCCAGCTACACCCTCCATCCTGCTAGGGAGACATAACTAGGCACCCTTCAATCTGGTGGCTATCTGGGGGAGTAAACAAAGTCCAACTGCCAAGTACACCCATTCATGTGACCCAAGAACAGGCTGCTTGCACCAAATAGTCAGTACAAGAAAATGGCAACTTTCTAAAAGTGGCATTTTCAAAATTAAGTTAAAATCCGGCTTTCTCATTAACAGGGTTTTTAAATGACAACTTCTAAACACCAAACATGACATGTTTACCTACTCCCAATCAAAGATTGGCACATGTTAAATGTAATAAGCAGCCCAATGTTATCCTGGGCTAAAGGTAGGCCTTGCAGTAGTGAAACATTAATTTTAGGAGTTGTATTCTACCCGGACATGTAAAACTTACAAGTACATGTCAAACCATGTAATATCAATGTACCCTGCCCTATGGGCTACCTAGAGACTACTTTAGAGTTGACGTATATGCAATAAAAGGGGAGTTTAAGGCTTGCAAAGAGGTTGTATTGCCGAGTAAAATTCACAATTTAAAACTGTATTCAGGCTGCAATGGCCAAACTGGGACATGGTTTAAGGGGCTACATAAGTGGGTGGCACAGTAAGTGTTGCAAGCACACTAGTAGCATTTAATTTACAGGCCCTGGGTGTATGGTATACCACTTTACAAGGGACTTAGTAAATTAAATGTGCCAATCATGTGTAAGCAACTTTACCATGTTTAAAGCAGAGAACACAAGATTTTTAGCACTGGTAAGTGATGGTAAAGTGCACAGAGTCTTAAGATAAATAAAAACGAATTCAGCAAAAATCGGTGGGGGTGGGAAGGCAAAAAGAAAGTTTGAAGGTGCTCATGCAGAGACGGCCAAGTTTTAACAATGGCACTTTATATTAGATCATTCTCATTGATAGAGACAACAGAAGTCTCTCTTAGAAGGCTAGATTATTTCTGGGCCAATTGCCCCACCTCTAGGCAAAGATTTGTCGTACTTTAGAATTTGGGACCGCGTAGGAGGCAAGGCCCTACCCCTGTCTATCCCGGTAATAGTGGACCGCGAATGGTTAATGCGGTATGTACAAGTGCTTTTTGTAACGTTTTAGCTATGAATGCACTGTGTATACGCTATTATACATCAACACGTGGGTTCCATTTTGTATCGGTGGCCATCTTATGGTTGCCCTCACATAGGCTATATAGCATGAAGCGGATACGGGCCCTTTTAGAGCACATGTGCCTTCCCTTGACTTCTCTGTGACCTGGCCAGCTTGGCTCCGCTGCCCCGGGTCAAACTGGTCTCACGAGTTCTCCGTCCTCTGGCCACCTGTGATTAGCATCAGGGCTTGACACACCATAAAGTCCTTTCATCCTACACGAGCCTCCAGCTAATCTCTTTCACATCTGACTGTTCCTGCTTTATGGCTTGTTTCCCAAAACAGGAGATGCTCATGTTTATTGGGGCCTATCGATATCTGATGTGGGATCCGAGCTTTGCTGTGTAAATAATTGCGGGCTGGCTTAACTGGAATGTGGGATGGTCATCATGACTTTGCTTTTTCATTTGTAATGTATACTCTAAATGACCATGCCATAAAGCTAAGGAATGTATGCCTGAGGCAGGAAATTCTGTATTTAAGATGAAGCTCGTTTCTGTGATTTTCAGCAGTCTCCTGAGAACATACACGCTGTTGTACTTCTAGGACGCCTGTAATTGGTCTGCAGCCAATAAACTGATCTTTGACTTCACCCAGAAGACTCTGTGTTTCTGTAGGTCTGAAACAGGAAGAACCCAGAAGTCATAGGGTGTGTTCCCTGCACCGCTGGGCTTAAAATACCCAGTACTTCAGATTAATTACTCAACTTACTAGTCAATGGTGTTTCAAAGAAACACCAATCACAGGTGAAAACTCAGGTCTGTAACGCTAGATTTAAAACTCCTCATATGGTGTTTTACATTCAAAGTCTCCCTGACAGCAAAAAGCTTTGGTGAATCGCTTCAAAAACCTAAATTGATTAAGACAAGACATCAATCTTGAATATAGAACTGAAGAAGCCAGAAATGGCAAATGTTTGTTTAACATTTTGGCGTTGATTCCGATCCTGGAAAAACCGGGTACGAACCGTCGGTCAGAGCGTTTTCTCCGTCCGACTCGTACCCGGGAAAAAAACCCTACAAACTTGCAAGTACGATTCGTACGGAAACACCATTTCCGTATGAGTCGGAAAAAACACCGACCGACTGAAAAATACATACGAATGAGATCCGGACGTGATGTCCGGACGGAGGTAGGCTTGTTTTACGTACCAGCAAGAACGATTCGTACCCACAGCAGTCCGGACGGCAATATTTTTACGGCACCCAAAAAGTGCCGGAAAAGCTAAGTACGCCGCGATGCCAGCGGAATAGGGGGCCCGGTACGCGCCGTACCCCCCCCAGCCCCCGTATGTACGCATCGTACCCCCCCAGCCCCCGTATGTACGCCCTGTACCCCCCAGCCCCCGTATGTACGCGCCGAACACCCCCCCCTGCCCCCGTATGTATGTGCCGAACCCCCAGCCCCCCCCGCGGAAGTACGTGCCGAACCCCCACCCGTGTATGTATGGACCGTACCCCCACCCGTGTATGTACGACCGTACCCCCCGTGTAAGTACGGACCGTACCCCCACCCGTGTATGCATGGAGCATACCAACTCCCCACCCGTGTATGTACGGACGGTACCCCCACCCGTGTACGTACGGACCGTACCCCCCGTGTAAGCACGGACCGTACCCCAACCCATGTATGTACGGACCGTACCCCCAGCCCCCCCGTGTAGCGCTGGGGGTCCACTCCGTACATACAGGGGTGGGGGTACAGTCCGTACTTACACGGGGGGCTGGGGGTATGGTCCGTACATACACGGGTGGGGGTATGGTCCGTACTTACACGGGGAGGTATGGTCCATACTTACACGGGTGGGGGTACGGTCCGTACTCACACGGGTGAGGGTACGGTCCGTACTTACACGGGGGGCTGGGGGTATGGTCCGTACATACACGGGTGGGGGTACGGTCCGTACTTACACGGGGGGGCTGGGGGTACGGTCCGTACATACACGGGTGGGGGTACGGTCCATACTCACACGGGGGGGGTATGGTCCGTACTTACACGGGGGGCTGGGGGTACGGTCCGTACATACACGGGTGGGGGTACGGACCGTACTCGCACGGGGGGCTGGGGGTACGGTCCGTACATACACGGATGGGGGTACGGTCCGTACTTACACGGGGGTACGGTCCGTACTTACACGGGTGGGGGTACGGTCCGTACTTACACGGGGGGGCTGGGGGTACGGTCCGTACATACACAGGTGGGGGTATGGTCCGTACTTACACGGGGGGGCTGGGGGTACGGTCCGCACATACACGGGTGGGGGTACGGTCCGTACATACACCGGGGAGGGTACGGTCCGTACTTACACGGGGGGGGTACGGTCCGTACTTATACGGGGGCTGGGGGTATGGTCCGTACATACACGGATGGGGGTACGGTCCGTACATACACGGGTGGGGGTACGGTCCATACATACACGGGTGGGGGTTCGGCGCGTACTTCCACGGGGGGCTGGGGGTTCGGCGTGTACATATGGGGGCAGGGGGGGGTGTTCGGCGCTTACATACGGGGGCTGGGGGGGTACGGCGCGTACATACGGGGGCTGGGGGGGGTATGGCGCGTACATAAGGTGGGCTGGGGGGGAGGTACAGCGCGTACATACGGGGGCTGGGGGGGGTTCGGCGCGTATGCGGGCACATGTCTCCATGGTTGCTATGGGAGTTCGGTCCGTACGGTGTTTTTTCCATGCAGTTGTAACATAGGACGCCCGGTACGGATCGTACTTGCGCGCTCGGACTTGAGTTTTCACATTTGTACGTAAAATCGTCCGGGGACGTGTCGGAAACGTTTTCCAACCCGGGGATGTGTGGGGGAATTTTCCCAATACGATTCGTATCGACTTTTTCCCATACGAATCGTACTTGCCAGTTTGTACGGTACTTGTACGATTCGTACGGAAAAAAATCCGGATACAATTCGTACGGGGAAATTTTTTCCAGGATCGGAATCGGCCCCTAAATGTGGTTCTAGAAATCCTATCAGCACAGTTTGAATTCTGAAAAAAAAAGAATTAAAATTTATCATAGCACTTCAGGTCTCAAAGCAGGCGTCAAAGGCAATCTGAGAATCCAATACAACAGTGAGACTACTGGCCAAATATTTGGAAACAAAGAAAAATAGATCCAAAATGAAATCACCCTTTTTGGACAATCATGCAAATCATATAGGTGCTTGAATGGTTTATTGGTGAGAGTTATCACCCGACTTTTCCACCAACCCCTTCAACTCCCCGAAGTATTCCAAATACAACAAAAACTGATGCACTGGATGCCAAAAAGACCCTTTGTTAAGGATCTTTGAAATTTTTACATAAGGTAGGCCTATAGGGGTATGTGGCTTGGGTGCTGATCACGGTTGACGTTGTCTAGCGGGCTCCTCCATTGACTTGACCATCCTCACCTTAATACACATACGGAAGGTCTCTGCAGTTGCTTCTACATCCGTGCATACCATCCCAACCAACAGCAGCTTCGGTTTTATGGGTGCCATATATACATATCATCTGCCCCCTCCTCTAGTGGTTTCCAGGGCCAAACAACTCTGGCCACAAACCAAAGATGGCTGCTGCTAAAGACGCTGCAGTGAAGAAGCCGGTGGCCGTCTGATGGGGACCCAGGGAGGATTTGCACACATGGACTGATACCTTTCCTCTACTTCCTTTGGGCACTAACAATAGCTTGCAGGACACTGGTGGGGCTCCCCATACAACCTGAGAAACACAGTTTGTCACACCCAGGGCCAAAGAGGCTTGGGAGCTCTATGGCCATCCACACATTATAGTGGCAACCTCCAATCCAGAGGTTGGCATCCTTCTGCTCCCATATTCTGTCCCTGCACGATCTGAACATTGAAGTGGGCCAGCGCGATTGCATACAGGGAGTTAAAGGAGATGGCACAGTGGATTTGAGGGTCTCCTCACCACTACCATAAGGTGGCTGCCCTCACTGTGCTTCCCTGTTGACCCTCAGGGTGATAATGGCACACTCGGTTAACAGATGGGGCCCTGGCTTATGTTGTGGATCATAGTGGGGTAATTGACAACAGGCGGTTGAAAGAGGGAATCAACACCAGTACCCCGGCTACACCTGTTGACCCACCCCGATACCCGTTACACTCTGAGGTTAGTGCACCAGGCCTCATTGGTTGCCTCTGGAGCTAGACTGAGGAGCGAGGGACCCACCAGTAACAATACTGAACTTACAACACCCAATAAGTGACAGATTTACTCACCTGTCTGATCACGGAAAATAAGACAAAGGAAGGGGCAATGCCAGTGCAAACAATCCCAATCCTCTCTATTTCTTTGCCATCCCTTTGGGACTCCTACTGAGGGTGACGACTGCCTTGTGGAGACGAGGCCTACAGCAAGCTCACCTGGTGGTTTTCTGAGTCTAACCAAGTCCCTCATGTAAAAAAACTGCATCTCAGATCTCCAAACCCCCTCAATCTCGAGGGATCATCTTTGGATCACTCTGCAGTTGCTCATTTCCGAACTTCACTCACATCTGAGAACTGCTTCACTACTGTTGAATGAGGTAGACTGGAGAAATCTGGAGCAATGGGCAAATCACATGACTTCCTTGATCAACACTCCTGTGGTATCTAACAATCCCTGTTAAGAGATAGCTGTGGATCTCATGTTGGAAACTGTGCAGGTGTGCACCTTGGAGCCACACCAAACACCACAGATGACTCTGCACAAACTATTGGAGGCAGTAATGGACCAAAAAACAACCGTGGGGGAAAGTCAACAGTATGGCTTTAGAATTTAGCATTCTGAGGGGTGATCAACACCAGCTCTCTGACAGGGTCCACACAGCACAATCAGCACTTCTGGAGCTACAATGCTAGACGTCCAGACTACAATCACAGGAAGAGGCTCTTCTGTGCTGGGTTTGTTTCCTGGAGGGTAGAGCAGAAGATATAAAATGGAAGTCTGGACAGAAAAACATCTGCATCATTGGTATTCCAGAAGGAACAGAGAGCCCAATGCTGCTCACTACATGGAGTCCTGGATGTCTGAAACAGTTGCTCCTGTGGTCTCTTTGCTTGGTTTACGGTAGAGAGAACCCACTGCATGCCATCCAAGGGACCCACTCCCAGGGCCCCCCTCTCCAATAGCTGTGAGAAGCTTCAACTCCAGAGACCAAGTCTTCTTCCTACAGAGAGTCTAGCAGGAAGAGTACTATGTGGTAGGCTCTAGAAAAGTTATTGTCTTCCCCAATTATATACCGGCCATGCACCATTGTAGAGCCAACTTTGTGGAGGTCAAACTGAAGCTGTGTGTACTGAGAGTCAAATAAATCCTCCTGTTTCCTGCTAAGTTGAAGGTCATGACTGACCAGCAGATATTCTTTTTTGCTGAACCAACACGGACAAGGGACTAGGTGGAGAAATTTGAGCTCACTGGTTCAAAGGTAGACAGAGACATGGTCCCCTGCTCCTAGACCTCATCCATGAGAAGACGTGGAGGGATGGGATAGGGCCTGCATGACTGATCGCCCTACCTCCACTCAGGCCCAATTTGGGCAGTAGGCTGCTTTAGCAACTGCGGTATTGTTCAGGCAAGAGTCAGTAGGCCCCACCCCCAATGGTTAGGATTGGTGACAGTGAAAGATGGAACTGATAGCAGCAGGGAGATGTCCATGCTTATGTCCACTGTCACTCCACAAACGTTGGATGAACTATCATATTTATATGTCCTGGGGATGGTGTGCTTACATGACTGGAAGGCCATGGATCCACCAACTCCTTAGGTGTGGAATTGCAATATCTGAGTTCACTGCATTATCCAGGTCCAGGCTGGACCATGGAGGTGTGGTCACAAAAAAGAGACACCCACAGACATAACACGGTTTCCCTACTGCCCTATGTCAACCTTTTGTGCTCCAACATGTCTGGCGATGCCCTGAGTGCTTGGACATGATGACAGCCAATTGATCATGGGCGGTTCTGCCTGACTGGTAGTTACCCAGGTCTGTTGTGTACTCATTACAGCAGTTCTGTGGCAGATGAATGCCCCCCATCCAATAGGATTACAGCACATCTGTTCCTACTCACAGAGAAACAAATGCAGGAACAGCAGTTGTTTAATGTTTTTGAATTTTGAATGCAATTGTTGTAATATTGGATGGGGTGAGTTGGGGTCTCTGCTTCAGGGGGCTGTGGGGCTGGCTTCACAGGGGGTGGTACTTCTTGGTTACTTTGGTAGATTCTTGCAACGGATGGAAACACTAATCAGACCCCAGTGGTCCCTCTAGCACAACACGGGATGGGATCAGTTTGCCGTGTGGTAGGTTGCTGAAATATCCCTAAAGGAATCATAATGGCTAGGTTCACAAAATGTATAGTAGTTACGGTAACATTACCATTTTGGCTGGGGTCAGTCGACCAGCCACAGTTAAGGACAATGTTAACCCAAAGGTTACCTGTGATCTAAATGATGCAATTTTAAGTGAGAGGTTGCCTTCTGATAAACCTGAGCTGTCTCTGTATATTTGTACCCCAAGATATTGTAATGTGGTTGGGGCCACTGGAATCATCTATTCCCTGAATCTCAGGTTAGGCTCAGCATATGTACCAAGGAGCGGCCTGTGCACGTATGAGCAGTGGGGTGGTATGGCTGTGTTGGGGGGGTCCACAGAGGACCAGAAGGGAATTATTATTTTTTTTTAAATTTTCCCTCCTGGTTGTTTCTCGAAATCTCCCCTCATCCTGCCCGGGCCCCTCGTATATGTACCAGTATAGGCGTATGCATTAAGTTTGTCTCTGTTGACATAGAGGCCGGAGAGGATCCCAAAGGTATTTAGCAACTGAGCTATCTCTATCTACGCTTAAAGAAGATCTTTCAAATACAAGATGATGTTGTAAGCATAGAGCGATACTGTATGAATTGTATTGCCCACTGGAATCGGCTTATGAATCGCTATCTGTCTGAGTCTTTGTGCTGAGGATTCCACCACAAGGATAAAGAGGAGTGGGGAAAGGGAACACTCTTGCCTGGTACCACATCCCACTGGGAAGGATTGAGAGATATGAGGGCCTGTTCTGGCTCTTGCTGTGGGTTTAGTGTATAATAATTTGACCCATCTAATGTAGGCTGGGGATATCCCAAACCATGACAATGCAGCAAACATATGGTCCCAATTCAAGAAATCAAATGTCTGACGGATGTCTAATGACAAATATTCGGCATGGGGATAAAGGTATCAACTGGCACCCATGATCTGGAACAACCATCTTAAGTTCCGTGAAGTGCTATAACAGAGGGGTCACTATCTACTAAGTGAGGGAGCATTGGGAGCAGTCACCGGGCAATGATCTCGCTGAGTATCTTATACTTGGTATTCAGTAGTGATAAAGGACGACAAGAGGCTAATTTGTGTGGTGGTATTCTGGGCTTTAGTAGTGATGTGAGCAAAGCTTCTTTAGTGGTGGAAGGAATTAGGTCTTCATCTAGGGCTGTATTATACAGTTTCTCTAGCTGGGGGACCAACTGCACTGAGTAAGTGGTATAGAATTCCACCAGGAGTCCATTGGATCCTGCCATCTTATTACGTACTAATTTCTTCAGAACCCCTCTGTTTTGATTCTCAGTAATTGGTGCAGACAGGTCTTCTTTATCCGCTGCTAACACAAGAGGCAGGCGCACCTGGTATAATAACTCTAGGAGATCCATGGGTTCTGGAGCAGAGAGTGTCAAGTATAATTCTGTAAAATAATCGTGGAATGATGGGCTAATTCCAAGCGGTGTATCCACTGTTCCCTTCGGAGTATTCCCCACTGGTATCAATGTGGGGGAAAGGACCTATCAAGCGCAATATCTAATAATGCATTAAAGTCTCCAAACAGGACCCAGGGGTACGGGGACCAGTCAGCTATACTGCTGAGAGGTGGTTGATAATGTGGTAACCTAATACTATCATGTCCTTGACAAGGATGCCTCTAACTAGCACATAGCGGCCTTGTATATCAACCCTCGAGCCATGGAGCCCAAATGGTACACCTGCCCGTAACCAGATCGCAGACCCTCAACAGAGGCAGAGTAGGATGTGTGGAATGAATATGACACATTATTTTGCATAGCTCACACTATGTATAGGGTAGGAAAGACTGATAAGTGAAAGACAAAAGAAGTTTGGGCACAACAAAGTTGTGGACGAAAACCCTCACTCACCCGAGGGTGACATGATTCATCATTGGGTTCCTCCAACACATGGGGACCAGGTGGCTCTAGAGATATTGCAGGACGAAACCGACAGAGGTGAGTGACTCTGTGGACGGTTGAGTGAGAATATAAATATTGATGTTTAGAGCCTTCTGACCAACAACTAAAGATGACTTATACTACTGGTCAAGTATAGAGGCTTAAGTATTTGAAATAATTTACTTATTTTTTGCACCTTTGCAAGCAGAGTGACTGAGGTCTACAGGTCCTGACGAATGCCCAGAACTTAACTGTCACTATGGCAGAAACATGTTGACCTAAAAGGAACTAGGGTATATATAATTAACCATTCTCCACTTGCTTTTTAATCACTACCACTTTTGGAAGGAAGAATAAAGTTGTTGCCCCTAAGTAGGTAGTTTTTATTCACTTATCACTATTGCACTCTGCCCCTCCTTACCATTCTGAGTTGGTAGATCCAACATATGCTTTGCACTCCTGCTCCTTCCCCCAGGGGTTAAGTCGTAGCCCACATGGGGTACCTTGCGGTCCCCATGTGTTGGAGGAACCCAATGATGAAGCATGTCACCCTCGGGTGACTGAGGGTTTTCGTCCACAACTTTGTTGTGCCCAAACTTCTTTTGTCTTTCACTTATCAGTCTTTGCTACCCTATTCATAGTGTGAGTTGTGATTTTACGGTAGTGGTATAGGATAAGAAGTTTATCTTGTAGCATTATTCTACCTTAGACCCTCTTGTGTGTGATACACGTTATTTTGCATGCCATTACTTCGCATGCCATTACTACGCGGTTATTTCTTAGCAATAACCGTTACTATGCAAGTTTTTACTTCGCATACCATTACATTGAAAGTGTTAATGTATACGAAGTAAAAAGTTGCCTCGTAATAAAAATGGTATGCGGAATAACGTGTCATATTAAAAAAAGATATTTAATCACATTTTTAAAATGTTTAAAACACTACACTACTTTAAATATTAAATAGAAATACACTACCCTACACATCTAAAAATGGGAAACACTACTAAAACACTCAAACACTACACTACCCTACACTACTGAAACACCACTTCACTACACTTATCCCTAACTCACTAACCCCTGCACGAACCTACGCATTCCACCACTCCGCTCCCTACACTCATTCACTACCCATCACAGCCCCCGACACTACACAAAACACTAAAACTTGCATATTAATAAAAACAGACATTTACCACAACACTACACTAAATCCTAATAACAAATACACTACCCTACACAAAACAAACTCTTAAAAACTACCCAAACACTACACTACCCTATACTACTCAAACACCACTACACTACCCTAAACTCTAAATCACTACCTCCAGCACGACCCTGCCCCTACCCCAGTCCTGTCCCTACTCTCAAATACTACCCTTCACGACCCCCAACACTACCCTAAACCCTAAACCACTACCCTACACTACACCACAACACTACCCTAAAACCTAAAACACTACCTCTGCACAACCCTCCCCGACCCCCACTCCTGTCCCTACACTCAAACACTACCCTGCGCAACCCCACAACACTACCCTAAACCCTAATACACTACACTTACATCACACTACTACCCTAAACCCTAAAACACTATCCCATGCACGACCCTCACCCTTCTGCAGTCCACTCCCTACACTACAACACTACCCTACATGACACCCCAACACTACCCTTAACCCTAAAACACTACCCTACGCTACACAAACACCACAACCCTACACTAAACCCTAAAACACTACCCCCAGCATGACCCTCCCCCTACCCCCAATCATGTTCCTACACCCAAACACTCCCCTACATGACCCCCCAACACTACCCTAAACCCCAACACACTACTCATCAAACACAACACTACCTTAATCCTCCCCAACCCTAAACCCTTAAAAATAGCCCCTCTTACCTCTCTCTCCTCGTGTCCTTTGTTCTCCTTCCTGCGTCTTCAGAGAGGCAGTCATCGTTGCACGTCGTTGTGAGGAAACGCCTCAGTTTCCTCACAAAGATGTGGTTTTCTTTACAACGCATGCGTTGAAATAACATGCGTAAAAATGGCTACGTGTTATTACAGCGCATGCGTAGTAAAGCATGCGTAGTAATGGTACGCGGTGTAATGACCGCGTACAAAAGGATATTTACTGTGTGGAATAGTTGACCTTGCCAACATTTACATAATTTGGTGGCCTCCATGGTGATCAAGTGTGTTTCCTGGAGAAGAGTAATTGAGATAATGTTCTATGACTTACTTGTTTGAATTTTATTCCCCGACATTCCATCAATCAATTTCCTCCTCTCCATGGTGGCAGTTACACAAGCAAACGTTAAATAAAACTACTAATACTGGGTCCAGCGATTGAGGGTCATTCGACCAAACCTGTAAGAAAAAGATTAAGCATACAAACATTAGGAACCAGGTACACCTGCTATAGGGTTGCAAACAGCCAATCCAGAGAGACATATTATAGGAGGTCAGCAGATATCCAGGAGCATCCTGGCCATGCAGTCCCTTGGGCCCTTAACCAATACCCAGTAGTGATGAACAATAGTACCATGCATTGCATGCTGCTTAACCAGTGCAGCAATACTCTCGGGCACTAGTCAGATTGAAAGATTATGAGCTAATGGTCAAAGAGGAGGGAAATACCAGTTCAGAAAACCATTAGAACAAGTCTGTACATAATAGCTGTTTCAGACAACACAGCATACTTGAGACCACTACGGGCAAGAAAGGTCTTAGGACACTGTCATAGTTTGTCTGCTGTTTATGGGTTGACTGCAGAGAACAGTGAAGTACTTCCTGCTGTATCTGAATCAGAGGCACTACTCTGAGATCCACAGGAACTGATGAGGGGGTGAGGTGACCTTAGGGTAGTTGCTGATCATACGCCCTCCAATTGGCCCCCCAGTATATGTTGCGGGGAGGGGGCACCATGGAACCCTCCACCCCTTTAAAGTCCTTCTGTCTTCTCTTTACTCTGCATCTTGCATTTGATATTGTTGCAATAAGACATTCTCATCCTTGGGAATCAGAGAAGTGCTGGTGAAGTCGATGATCTGTTCTGGGATATCACAAAATGAGCTTGTTGGTTCCATATCACTTTGAGTTTGGCTGGGAAATAAAGGGCATAGGATGAGGCCCACATCTCTAATCTACCGCTAGTTTAATTGAAAGGAGGCACGTTTCTGCTGGACAGCAGTAGTGTCATCCAGAAACAGAGAGAGACTCTCATGTTATCCACTAAAATCAGTAGGGACCCTTGGGACCCCTTCACCTATCAACATGTTTAAGAGCCCTGTAGTAGCCTCTGTGGTCCGAAGCCATTCCTCCATGAATTGGGTTGCTCGAATCCCTTCTGTTCCCTCCGGGAATCCAATGATGCAGATTTAATTGCGCCAAGCTCTCCCCTCCTCATCTTCCACTCTATCCTGTCGGAGAACAACTCAACATTGCAGTTGGGCCAATTGGGGAGTGAGTTATTAATGACCAGGACATAGTGTTGAAATCTCAGTTTCTGTCACCTTGACTCTATCAGATAATTTGTGATGGTCATCTTTTAACAGACTCATGTCTGTGGTAATTGTTTCTCAGACAATGGTCCATTACCTGACTTCACTCTCTAATCTCCTGTAGGATTAGATCTAATTTATCCAAAGGTGGGGACGCTCCTGATGAAAGGACATTGGTGTGTGGCCTCTTGGCTAGGGAGCCTTCCATGAGAGGCGACTGGAAGGGTGTCTGTAATGCAGGCCTATCCTTATTGGCTCTAATGTGTGCCATGTTTATCGACTAGCTAACACTGTACCCAAGCCAGGGTCAAGAAAATCCCAGATTGATGAAATATGTCAGAGTGAGGATGGAGGGAGACTCACACCATTCCCAGGGGAGGTTGTCAGCGCAGTACACCGCATCAAGGAGCAATGGATCAAGGGGGGGGGTTGATTAAGACTCTGGTACCACCACCTAAGCAGAATCAAACAGGGCAATGTGGGTTTCCAAGGTGACTTTCAGCAGCATGCTGTGGCCTGGCCTTAACGGTATATCTAGCTAAGTACTACCTCCAGTAAGTTTTGCTCCCACTCCCCTGGCCAGCCACTGTCTCATCTTCACCACGGATCAGTTCAAGGATTCAAGTGCACTCTTGGGTAACACACAGGCTTCTCCAGGATCAGCAGGGCCAAATGTCTGATTGGCTGTACATGGGTGAAATTTCTGGGCCTCACTATTACCAAGAACAATTATGAAGTATTGCAGGAGCCCCATCAGATCATTTGATCAGGCGTCCTCCTAAGTCCGGTATCCCAGTAACTTTCTGCCCCATAATAATCTGTTTACTGTGACCAGCGGGGAGGGACCCCATGACTGAATTAGGGGAGAGGAGGGAAGAAATGACTGTTAGTATGAGCACAATGTGTTCATGACTGAATTCTCCTTTCGAGACAGCCGCTATACGGTGGCACCCTCCTCACCTCATTAGGCCCATGTAGGGGTCAGGTTCTGATGTTGTGTTGTATTGTGATAATAACACCAAATGCAGCCTTCATGTACAGGCCCCAAATGCTCGTCCTACAGCAGCAGTCTTCATTGGTTGGACTTTCCTGTAACTCTGCACAGCAGGGCTTGGGCTACCACAGGGGTCAGGAGAATGCAACGTGGAGGGGAGTACTTTCAGGAGCCAGGAGATCCCCGATCCGTCTGTCAGTTGGGCTGTACTTTCTTGCGCTGACCGGCATAAACCAGTGTGTGTTTTCTTAATTCAAACTGGCAGGTGTGGAAACACGCTTGCCCCCCATCACAGCAGCACAGAGCCATTCCAATTGTACAGTCATGGACAAGTATGTTTAGTTATCTCCGATTGAGAGTCAAATTGGAGGCACCATCACTACACTATTAAGAGAGCACCACCCGCCATCTTGGCAGCACGGTGTGTTCACCAGTCTGCATTACCCAGTGCTTGCCATTACCCAATTTGCGGCACAGCTGAGTTCTAATTTTTGGATACACAGTACATGATGTCTGTGCATCAGGTTATAGTCTCAATTGTTGCAGTATTATGAAATTCAGGCCAGACTATGGGGTCGGGTGGGGTAGCTCTGGCTACTCATCCACCAGGTTTGGGTGTGGGCCACGCCCCCTCACCTCGGCATGACCTCCTAAATATTGCTGACAGTAAGTCTGCATAAATCACACCATGACTACACTCTGAATCAAGTTGAGGTTGCTTGTGCGTAGCAGTGGGTGTTCAGATGCAACACTCATGTAGTTTGACACTGACGAAGGTGATGAGACTTACATGGACCTGGCATAGTCCAAAACTTGACAGACATCCCCAGTAGAGCTAGAGCAAGGATGTATCAATTGACATAACTTTGGTCATCTGTTTCTATGTGTCCTGCATGCTATTGCTCACTTAAGCCATGTAGAAGTATTTCATTAATACTTTTTTTGCAGGGAGGTGTTGAGATAACCCACCAGTTCAATTAGTGGTACACAAACATTGGCTATATGGCCTTGTGTCTGGAAGGATATTTGTGGGCCTTGCACATTGCAATTGTCTTTACCACCAAATAAAGCCTATGATTTCTGGATCACGAGGCCAGCTTGTCTAGCCATAACTAGTCAGATGTAGTACAACCATGCATATGTTTGCCATTGGGACGCACCACAATATGTTTCTAGTTTGTGTGGTTACATGAAGTTTGGTGATGGCACGCATTCAGACATGAAGTTCACCAGTGATTTTCTAGCCACATTGGAAAACTATATCTTGGGATATATTGGTGCATGGCACCTTGGTTTATGTGCTTTCTGATGCTCAATTGTTATGTATTCTGAATCTGCGTGTTGTGTCTTCAAATTCGCACTAAGACTGTACTGATAGGAGTTTAGCCATTTTTTGTTTCTGAATGCAATAGACCAACATGGTAGGCTACATCACTGCTCATCCCATTGACATCTTAGCCTGGTGGGGTAAGTGGGGCTATATTCACACAAAGTAGATACCGTTGCACTGGCAAAATATAGTATGTAGCATTTGTATATGTGATATGAAATCTTCAAATGGGTTTCATATGTGGATAAGGTTTTTGATGTAGCATATGTAAACTGTAGGTTTGGGACTGTGTTTCCATGCACATTCTATGTGGATGACTTCACAGTTATTATACTATGGGTTGACTCTACTATCGTCCACATGTATGAGGCCGTACAAATGGCTAGCTTTAGGGGATACACACACCCAGTCATAGCACACTATCTAATTTACCAAACCATGTTAGTTGCGGTTAGCAATGGAGGACTATTTGATACAGGTAGTTGGCATGGACACTATTTTGTTTGTACCAGATGTTTTACAATGCTGTTTATTACACATAGCTACATACATTTTCTGTGTGGCAATTAATAGCGGCTGTGATTTGAATGTTTTGATGTTTACTGTGACTATGACATCAAAATGTATACACCCTGGTAGTGCTCATATGTTTATTAACATATATGTACACAGTTTCATGTAGTCATCATTTTGTGACATGATATATGTCACTCTTGCATCAGTGAAAAAATTGTGAATTATATGGTCCCACTTGTGAGAAGTTGGGCTGATATATGCTGTCCAATAATTATAGTGGGCACCTTGTATCAGTCCAAACAACCCCTTATGGTGAATTGGTTAAAGACAACCTTTATTGAAAGATTTCCTAGTGGTAGCTATGGAGATCAGCCTTCAGGCTAAGTCTTGAAGGAATGTAAAGCAGCTTATTTTACCAGTCTATAATCTCTTGAATGACCAAATGAAAGGACAACCACACCAGCATATGTCGTACTTCCTGAGGCGGAAGCCGGGAGGTGTTCATTTTTAAAATTTGTTGTCACGCTATTTGTCTGCAATATTATTTTCTTGCACCTTATTTTTAAAACTTAACCTGCTTCTTGCCACTACCCTTACCTGTGCCTTCGTGCCCGCCTCGCTACCATCGTTGCTGCCTTGGCCGGACCCGTCGCGTTCTCGCGGGCGGTAGGACTTGGCAAACACCAGCGGGGCCGCCATCTTGGGTGAGGAGGCTAACTCGCGCTCTAGACACCGCGAGCCAGTGGCCATAAATTCTCGATGCCAGCGCAAGCGCGCAGCGGATGCGCGCAGCGGGCGCGCCGGCGCGCTAAAGGCAAGCCCGTCTGCGCCCGTCCACGACCGCCCGGGACCAGGGCCAGGTCATGCCGCCCATTTTTTAAAATATTCCTCCAGGGAGTTATGCACTCTCCGCTATCCTTGGTCCATCATGCCACGATTAGCACAAAAGCTTTCCTCCTGTGGAATTCTGTCCTCCGGTCCTCTCTTGCCTGCACCCCCTCCTCCATTGTTTAGGAAAGATTTTTCTGTCTCCCCGTCTAATACCCCTAACCCTCCCTGCCCCACCAAACAGTCACTGAAATTTTATTATTTAAACACGCGGTCTCTTCCAAAACACCAATTAGAAATTTTCAATCTTCTTGACACTTTAAAACCTGATGTTCTCCTTCTCTCTGAAACCTGGCTCACGGATGATTCTCTCCCAGATATCCTGGCCGCCATTCCCATGGGGTATTATATTCTACAGACCAATAGACCCGCTGGGCAATCCAGAGGTGGTGTGGCAGCCATTATTCACCATCAGCTACAGTTCACTGCTCTAACTGCCACCGCTATTCCCTCTGTTGAGAGCCTTATTATTAAACTCGAGTCCCCTTCAGCCTCTTTCGTTTGTGCCCTGTTTTATCGGCCTCCTCCTTCTATGCCCTCTTTTCCTCAGTTAGTTGGAGATCTCATCTCTCAACTTATAATAAACAATTCTAAATTAATGATAATTGGTGATTTCAACTATTGGCCTTCTGACCCTAACGAAACACCTCATTCCCGAGAATTCACTGACCTTCTCTGGGGCCTCAATTGCACTCAGCACGTCCGCACTGCCACTCACATTAAAGGACACCTCCTCGACCAGCTATGGACAGTTAACCTGTCCATCTCTTCTTTATCCATCTCTCCTTGTCCTTGGTCTGATCATTATTCTATCCAATTTTCCTTGGACTTGCCTCGACCAGTTAAACCCTTAACCCCGGAAAAAATCTTAACCAGGAACTGGAGCCGAGCAAATAAAGAGGAGTTCTGTTCCTTACTTTCCACCTCTCTGCCTATGGATACTGACTGTCTTAATGCTCAAGAAACTGCCATCCATAACTGGCTATGTGCAGCCAGTAATATTGTTGCCCCTTGTAAATTTTCCATAATCAGGCGGCCTCATGACGCCCAGCGGTGGTTTACAGAGGATCTCAAACTAAAGAAGCTTCTCCTCAGACAAGCAGAACGCAGGTGGAGACGTAGCTATTCCACTAATACAAAAGACATTTTCACTAAGCTGCTAACTGATTACAAAAAAGCCATTTTCGCAGCTAAATCCTCGTACTTCTCACCAAAAATGCCGAACTCGTCTACCAAAACCAAAGATATTTTCTCTATTGTCAACGAACTATCCTTACCTGACAGAGTAACTATCAAACCAGCACCCACCCAGGATTTCTGTGACGCTCTCAATAACTTCTTCATTCAGAAAATCTCCACTATCAAGAAGAGTATTCCTCCGACCCCCCTCCGTTCAGTTTTTGGGACTTCACCCAAAAACACCCAGTTTCTTGATCAAATTCCTCTGATCTCCAAAGAAGACTTTTCTATACTTCTAAAAAAGGTCAGCTCGGGTTCCCCCTCAGATCCCTGCCCTTCCCTATTCCTCCAAGAAGCCTTTCTCTCTTGCCCCGACCCCCCGCTTGCGTTCCTCAATAACTCACTAAAAACAGGGGTCGTCCCCGCCTCCTTCAAAGTAGCAGAGGTTATTCCCATCTTGAAGAAGCCTCATGCCGATCCCACCAATCTTACCAACTATCGTCCCATCTCCCTCCATCCCTACTTGAGCAAGATCTTGGAAGCCCATGTCACACAATGCCTTAGCTCCTTTATTGAACGCTCGTCTTTTCTTGATCCCCACCAGGCCGGTTTTAGGCCTGCACACTCTACTGAGCAGGTCATACTCGCTGTGATGAATGAGCTTCGCAGGGGGGCTGATAACAATCTCTCTCAAGCCCTTGTTCTTCTAGACCTCTCGGCCGCCTTTGACACGGTCGATCACAAACTCTTGATCGACCGTGTCAGAGATGCAGGCATTCAGGGCACGGCCCTAAAATGGATTTCCTCTTTCTTGGGGGACTGCTCGCAGGCCGTCCGCCTTGCCGCCTTCTCCGCCAAAAAGACCACCCCAACCTGCGGTGTGCCACAGGGCTCATCTCTTTCTCCCCTACTATTTAACCTATATATGGTCCCTTTAATCTACTCACTTCGCAACTTTGAAGTAGTCTGCTTCAACTATGCGGACGATCTTCAACTAGTGTTCAACATTAACTCCACTACCGCGTCCATCTCCAGCTTTCAGGCTACTCTATGTTTCATCAGGGATTGGATGAACACCAGCCAACTTAAGCTCAACCCTGATAAGACCGAGCTGGTGTTGACTGGTTCTTCAAATTCCTGGAACAACAATTTTTGGCCCCCCTCGTTAGGAAATCCTCCTATACCCTCCAAATCAGTTAAAAGCCTTGGAGTAATAATCAGCAATGACCTGTCCATGAAGCCTCAGATCGGTGCAGTTACATCCTCATGCTTTTTCCATCTATGCAGAATTCGGAAGATCGCAAGATTCTTCACCACCGAGGCCCTCACTGTGATACTCATGGCCTTAGTCATTTCACGGATAAACTATGCCAACTCTCTTTATGTTGGGATCCCTGTCTATCAACTCCATCGCCTTCAGCTGGTTCAGAACCAGGCCGCACGCCTCATAACTCATCAACCACGCACCCAACATGTCCGCTCCTTGCTGAAACTTCTTCACTGGCTCCCAGTAGCCAAACGTTGTCTGTTTAAACTGGGTTGTACTATTTTTAAAGCCCTAATTGGTAGGGGGCCTGCTTTCATCTCCTCCTTAATCTCTCGTTATTCCCCCACTCGTGTACTTCGTTCGTCGCATGCCAATTTTCTCACCCCCTCTCGTTTTAATCGGAAAAAACACGGTGGACTCAGTTTCTCCTTTCTGGCACCTCAAACGTGGAATTCCCTTCCTTTGGAACTCAGACTCGAAATATCTCTGCCACACTTCAGATCCCGCCTCAAAACTTTCTTATTCATTCAAGCCTACCAGTAACCTCCTGATTTAGTACGTCACTGCCATAGCGCCATGAAACCTTTGGGTGTACGTGCGCTCTAGAAATAAATTTAACATAACATAACATAACAGGTATATATTTAAAATATATGTATTTAAGATAAAACACACCCCTCTAGTCTCTTTATGAGACTGGAGTTCGAAGTACTTAATTTACAGGTTAGCAATCAACAGTAATAGCACAAGTACACATTTGGGCCCTAGGGGCGTACCAAACCATATACCAATAAAGTGGTGTAAGAACCACGACTGAACTAGACACAAGGCCTAGAGCCTGTAGAATCGCTGGAATCCCAAGGAACTACCCAAGGTAGTGACACAGGGGACCCACGGGGACTGTGTGCAGTGTGTAAACACAGCCGCGGGTTCCCGTTAGCTTCAATGGGCAATGTCGCAGTTGGAAAACTAAAGATTAGGGACACTTAGAATCGAGTCAGGACCAAACCCTTTTGGACTTAAGCAGTTCTAGGGATAGCACCCACAGGAGCACCGGAGTACTCGTGTTACCTCACCCAGGGAAGCCGGGTGCATAGGTGTCTTTTGGTGTCGGGTCGCGTCGTCGATTACAATGAAAGCTGGCAAAGAAGTGCTGCTGCCGTGAAGAGGAGAAGTGTCCGAAGAGATCCAATCCTGGATCTAGGATGGAAGGGACCTGAAAGCATAGGGGACAGAGTCTGGGTTACTTTCCAGTGACCAGGGGCACGATGGACCAATGCCCACAGATGTCGGGCGCTTCAGGTGAGTTGATGGGTGTCTTGACTCTTCAGCCACGAGGTCCAGGAGGAGTCGACGGAGTCAATGAGCCAGATCCGAGCTGTCCCACAAAGTCTGTCGAGTGCTGTGGTGTCAGCGACCAGATTGGACCCAACAAGCCTTGGCAACAGCAAGTCTTGTGGAAAGAGAAGACGGATGTCGGTGCAGATCAGCAAGGTTTGAGGGACTCACCCAGTGAAGGTAAGTCAGGGCATGTCTGGAGCAACCAGAGAAGCCCAAGCAAAAGAGGAGTTGCCTTCGTGGGGACCCACTAGCCAACGGGCTAGCGATCGCAAAGGAGCCTTGAGCGGTCGCACTAGAACCCGGCCCACGGGTCACTCGTTGAGTGGAGGCCAGAGATCTTCGGTGCAGTCAGTGCTCAAGGCTAGGGCTACTTGAAGCCCAAAGCAGAACTTCAAGGATAAACAGGAAGTCAATGTACCAGCAATAGTACGCAGTGCCCATGGGTCACGGTTTCTCATCACCCACGATAGCCATGGGCCTCAGCTTTGCTGTGAACTCAGGTGAGCCTCGGGGAAGTCTGGAAATCCACCTCTGGGGATGCAGAGACTTCGGCGTTCAACGGGAGCTTCAGAGTTGCAGACCAGACAGTTGCTTCTTTGGTGCCTGCCAAGCAGGGGAGTCACTCCTTGACCCCAAGGAAGATTTCTTCAGTCTTCTAAGCAAAGTAGAACATCGAAGGTCCAGGATATCTGTTGCAGAGTTTCATCCAGGGTAATCTAAAGTCTCAAGGACTGGGTTCCGTACTTATACTAAGTTTGGGGGTTGGACATGCTCCAGGGACCCACCTATGGGAGGGTTTGGAAAGAGGGGTGGTTACACCCATTTACTTTATCCAGTTTCATGCCAGAGCAGGGGCAGGTAGCCACTGCAACCGGTTTGAACTGGAGTATGCACAGGGACACCAAGTGTGCCCCCAGTGCAGGACTTCAAAGCACCAGAGAGTGCTCCCTCCCAGCCCCAATACACATCTGCCTGTCTAGGGAGGTGGTTACACCTCCCTGGGACAGGAAACCTATTGTCCAGGCCTCCCCTGCTGGAGTTTCGGTCAGCAGCAGGAGGCCAGACCTGTGGCTGTGGCAGAGGCATCCATTTTGTGATGCCAGGGCTGTGGAAAGTCCTACCGGGTTAGACCAGTGTAAACATGTCTCTCCCTCTAGAAGGGCGGAATGCTACCCCCGCTGCCAGAACTGGCGGGGGGTTGTATTCCAAAGCATTTGACACCAAACACAACATGTTTCCGTGCAGCCATCCCAAAGTTAGCATTTACCGCGAGGTTATAATGCACTTAAGAGTAAATGGTCAGGCTGCACCACAAACAGCATCAGAGGAGGTACTCTGAATGCTACAAAGGGGCTCTGCTCATGCAGGAGCACCCTCTCACATAAAAACCAAGCACTCTGCCTTCAGGATTGTTAAGGCCTGCCATAGGAGTGACTTATAGGTTTTATATGTGTGTGCAATGCTAGTGATATAGGTACCCTATACCACTGTAAGGGGTGCAAGCACACCCTTACCCAGGCTGCAGTAGCAGACCTCTGGTGCCATTTTGGAGTGCTTCCCAGGGGTGGCATAATACATGCTTCAGCCCATGGTAGGCCTCTGAGTTACCTATGCCCTAGGTACATAGTATACCATATACTAGGGGCGTAAAAGGCACTCCAGAATCCAATTATATATGTACCTAATATACATGGAATCCATCTTAGAGAGGAAGCAGCTAGGCTGGGGTCATGATTAGCAGGGCCACAGCCAGACTAAGGTCGAAAAACAGTGAAACACCAGCAAAAAGTCGGGGACCCCATGTGAAGCATATCCTACTCTCCTACACCGCTGCTGTGTTGCTACCACTGATGGAACAGTTTGATTTGGCTCCTCATCTTCCTCATCCTCATTGTACAGCAGTTCCTGCTTCTCATTGGCATCAGCTTATGATACATTTGTCCACACACAAATATTGTGCAAATTGCAGCAAACAAGTATAATTTTGCATACCATTAGTGGTGAGTAGAGCAATCGTCCCTCACACGTATCCAAACTCCTGTAGCGGGATTTCAGTATGCCGAATATCCTTCCTACTATGAACCAGCCCCTTCTTAGGGTATGACTGTACCTCTGTTGTGGTTCTGTCTGGGTTTTTTTCAAGAGGAGTTATCACTCATGGCTGCAGAGCATATCCTTGGTCAGCTGCAAAGACTGGAGGGGTACAAATAGTTAAGAGTCATGACAAGGGATGGCCCCACATTCATGTACTTTCTATTATGTGTCCTGAATGTCTGATGAACGTTGCCAACTGTAAGAGACATGCTATGACATTGTGTGGCATACACATAAATAGGAATTGGAAATGACTGACACTACTACACATACAGGTGTGCTGTCCTCTGTTATTCACTTACTATTTGTCAAACTTGTGACTGCCAGTGCCATGAAGGTGATGATTTTTCACGAGTAAGGAGACTCAATTAGAGAGTCTCACACTCATCTATTGTATTGGTTATTGACTACTATTGCCATTTCTGAACTAATACATGTCTGATTTTACAACCTGTAGCTGAAGCTGGTGATGTTCCGCACTTAAGTCACACACATTTGGCTGCGAGAGTTGGAGTCAATGTAGTTAAATGTGTATAGATATGGGGAGGGTAGTTAGTGGATATCAATGTGGCACATGATGGTGTATACATGGCAGTGCATTGTGTCCACTATGTTGACAGTACACAAGGGGGGTGAGTTATGGGGGAGTCTTGCACTGTACGGCGCAACTAGTACACTGACTACACTACACTGCCACACTGCTTGGGGATAGTGTGAGACATATTGTCTACATGTGAATAGAATCAGAATAACATGTATTGTCTGATTATTAAAAATCATCCCAAAATGATGTTTTACAATACACATGAAGCAAATTAATAACTTGAGTACATAAATTACACCCTGAAACATGAGAATTCATTAATCATAAAAACATAATCAAAAACAGAGTCCATAAGTAATCCAAAATGCTTAAAACAGACAGCTAATTATGAAATCCCTAATCAAAGACCAAAGACATTCAGATACGTCAAAATTATCGCCCCTGGCAAAAGAACGTGAAACTTTAAAGTGCCTTATACATTATCAGTTGATGTAAAGACCACTATTACATTAAATTGTTTCACATTAAATTATTGCCACCCACAGAAGACTATACAGGCTTTAAAGTGCCACTTTCTTATCTGAACAATGTAAAACGCCACAGGATACATGTTTTCTTTTACAGTATTTCAGAATGTCACATGCTATTGAACAAGTAGCCTAATCAGTATTTGTTCAATAGCACCTCAAAATAGCATTTTACTATACACAAATAAATTGTAAGTCACTATATAAAACAATTATCAATTAATGTTATAAACAAGAGAAATAACTGTATTCAAGCTGCTGATGAAAACATTCTTTCCACAATCGTCAAATACTTTATGTGCTGAAAATTAGAGACACTGAAGCACCAGACAGACATAAAGTAAGAGCCTGTCGAGCGGATCTCACCCCAACATTAAGAAAGAATGGTATTAATACAGTATGACATTCATTAAGCAGATTTGGACGGACAAAGACATTATGCAATAGAGTTTCTTCCAAAAACCTACACAATCTACACTCGCTGGTTAACCATTGCTGAATCCGTTTTGGCATGCCCTGTTTAGTAGGATACATGCCAAGTCATATTTTTAAATACTTATCTCTCAAACAGGAAAAAAATAAAGTAGTCAAATAAATATGAATTCCCATAGTCTGATGTGAATTAATACCCATCCAAGCTGCATCTTTGCAGATAAGGCCACTTTATCTACAATACATGTATTAGTTTTTATCATTCTGTTTAATAGCTGTTTAAAACTAAGCTTAGTCATTTCTAAAGACCCCGGCTGTAGATCAAAGCTGTGAAGACACTATTTTCCACATTATTCCAGGGTTTTATGCCTGCACTGCTAGAAAATGTGCAGCATTGCTCCAAGACAGGCACTTTATTCCCAAGATGACTGTGTTGTTGGCTTTCATGGGAGATGTAGTTTGCACATGAGGCTGTTTTTTGCTGCACAGTCTGGAGCCTTGGAGGAATGATAGAGTGGTTTATGCATCACAAAATGATTTTCACATAGGATGGGATGTGTGTATATGATGAGTAATCTAATGTAGCATGGTAGACATACTCTTGTGAGGTTAAAATGTAGCTACATTTCTCAGGTTCAGAGGTCCAGGATACATCATGTCTCATGACCATGGCATTTACATGTGGACACACAAACTAAAGAAAGGGAATCCCTTACTTCGACATGGCGTTTGGACGCATCATTTTACATAGTGTTGCATTAGTGAGGCTCTTTCAAATAATTGAATGCACACACAGGGCCTCATGTAGCAGCTGTTCCCACAGGGCAACACTGGAAGTCATCTGGCTGTGCCGACCTGCATCCAAAGTGAAGGATTGAAATGCACCATATTCCTTACGTGCACCCACCAGAGACACCAGACCTTCCGCTCTCCTACCCAATTAACTTGTTTGAAGTTTGTTAACTGTGTTCATCAAGTCTCTGGCTTGCTAGCCTCTTGGCAGTGACCACAGATGTGGACTACCGTATATATCCCTTACTTTCGCATTCGATAATCAGAGCACATTGAGCAGAGACACTCGAGCTTCCGCTCTGAATCCTGATTTATTTGGTTATAGATTTATGTCACTCATCAAGTCTCCGGCTCACTAGCTGGCCCGGTAGCAACCACAGTTAAGACATTCATGCCTATCCCTTTCCAGAACCTGATTCCTGGGTAGACCCACCAACCCCAACAGCACAAGAACACCCTTCTAGGCTTGCTAAGTCAGACTCCATTCCTTTTTACATAGGGATTTCCAGGCCCCTTCGTTTAATCCTTGAAGTTCCTTCAAGATACTAGGTGCTCACACACCTTGTCCTGATGATGATTTTAATTCTTGGAGATCGAAACGCTATTGACCACAAATCAACTTGACTCCCCTATTCATTATTTAAGAAATGATCAAAGGAGTCTTGCATCTTGTTGTTTTGAATTTCTGCATGTTTTAATGATCCCACCTAGCACTGCCCGTTTCCGTTACTTATCTGTGAGCACTAGATCATGATATTTACCAAACGCTTTTTATTAACATGCAATGAATAAATCGATTGCATTACAGCATTCAGTAGTATCCTGCTTGTATACTTGCTTTTGGTGTATTACGTGTTATTTGTTCTTCAAAAGATTCCCTAGGAGTTTTTAAACACTATTGAGACCAACTGGCACAAGTGGGGTGGCCTTGTTTCATAACATATATTCCTAAATACTGCACATGCATGGTTCATCCACACACTCACCATCACATATTAGTGACTAACGCCAACACACACCATCTTGAACCTTGGTGCACGTGTGTCAGTGTTGTGTCCTCAAATAACTTAATGCTTTAAGGGACACATTCCTTCACCAAAAGCAAACAATCTATGCAATTTTCTGATTCTATGTGTCCTGCATAATGCAGGACACATAATTATTGAACATGACAAACATATATGTAGGGTCGGATGTATCAATATTGGGAATAGCGATTTACTTATTTGTGATTCTCTGCAAATTGCAATTAGGCACTTGCTATTCCCAATGTATGAAATTCATTGAATTTCATTTAGCGATTCTTAGTGGGTTGCAAATCGACCTACCCCATGAATATTAATGAGGTACATTGTAATTTGAGACCCATAAGGAATAGCTAAACTCACATGGAAGGTGGCCTGCTGGGGTCAGCAGATCACCATGTCTGTGATTACTTTTAAATAAAGCAATCATTTTTTTTAATGCAACCTGCTGTGACCAGCCCGAAATCCATTCTGAGAGCTGTCAAGGATTTCCGGGGATTCCAAATGTTTCATCAGCTCAACATTGATCAATTTTACCAGGATTTTGGCAGGGGCAGGGTGAAGGGAGATAGGTAAAAAGTTCTTCAGCTCTGAGGGATCGGCAGTGGGTTTTTTAAGGAGAGGTGAGACAATAGCTTCCTTCCAGATGTCTGGATAGTGCCTGAACAAGAGTATGTTATTAAAGACTTTGCACATGAGGTTAGCAGTTGGGTTGGGAGCAAGTCTGATTGTGTACAGTGTGCAAGGATCAGAGGGTACTCCCGACTTTAGGCCAAGTAAAAGTTCCTTGGTACGTAGAGCTGTGGTAAGAGGAAAAGAGGACAGAGCAGGTTTCCCCGGAATCTGGCTGGCTTTCCCATCGCTGGGTCTGCGTTTTCACCTATGGCTACCTCAGCGATAGGTTCATCCTCTACAGTCGGGGAGAGCTCTTGAAAGATCTTAAGGACTTTCTCCTGGAAGTAGAATGCTATCTTGTCACAGAAATCTAGGGAAGGGCAGCTATGTCACAGGGGGCTCAGCAATCTCCTTTAAGACTTTGAAAAGCATGCTGGAGGAGTTGTCTGCCGACACTATCTTGTCTGTAAGATAGCGGAATTTGCCTTGGAAAATTTCCGTGTTTGTAGTCCTGAAGGAGAGATTTCTGCCTGGCTTTTTACCGAGGGCAAGGGTCTGCCCCCATTTCCGTTCTTGCCTATGTCATAGATGTCTAAGAGCCATAAGCTCTTCCAAGAACCATGGAGACGATGGATTAGCTCTTTTAATGACACAGTTTTCAAATGGAGCAACTATGTCCAATGATTCAGTAATCCAATTGCAAAAGCCCTCTGCCATGGGGGGTGAGCGATGTGATTCCCACCCAAGACTGAGGCCGGGCGGCCATCCAGTTGAAGGCAGTAACCTTGTTCAGTCTCCTACACCGTATATGTTTGGGGAGACCAAGTTTGGCTTTAGTGGTATGAGGGGGAGTGATATTAAACTCAACCAGCCAGTGATCCACCCAGCGGAGAGGTTGAACTTCCTCGATCATAATACTGTTGTGGTTAGCAAAAATGCCATCCAGGGTATGGCCAGCCATATGGGTGGGAAAATGGACGAGTTGTTCAAATCCCATGGAAGTCATGAAGTCAAGAAAGTGAGCGGAGTCCGTGTCTAGTTTATTTTCAAGGTGGAAATTAGAATCCCCTAGGATAGTGTAGTGGGCCATGGTGACAAAGGATTCGAGATTTTGGCCCAATGTCTCAAGAAACCTGGCCGTGGGCCCGAAGGGCAGTATACCAGAAGGCCTGAGAAGTTTTGGTTTCCGGGTAGCTTAATTCTGAATGTGGCTGAATGTGGCTGCTTCCATAAGAGAGCCAGGGGGACCTTCCAAAAGGCTGAAGGTACATCTAAGGGAATCTCTTGCCACCAGAGCTAGGCCGGACTCTCTTCGGTCCAGGTGGTTGCATCTAAAAATGACGTTTCCTGGGTAGACGGCCTCTGCCAGGTCGGGAACTGAGTAGTCCTTGGCCCAGGTTTCAGTGATAAAAAGACAGTCCAGATTGAGTGCCTGGATGGTAAGGTCAATTTTAGTCTTGTATTTAATCATTGCGAGAGCGTTAATCAGTGCTCCCTTAAAAAGACTGGGTCCTCGACCTTCCAGGAATTTATGCTCGGGTATCTTACTTGCCCCTGGCCCCTGGGACCGTACCGGGGATCCCGTAATAGAGGCGCATCCGTTAATGGGGCAGAAGTTGCATTCCCAGCAATGGTCTGCCTCCCCTGTGCTAAAACTAATCCTATCTACACTCCCCATTGCTGAGATTCAGGACGAAGCTTAAGAAGGTGCATCCCAGAGTAACTTATTCAAGGGAGGTTTTTATTGTCTGAAAAAAATGGGCAGCATGCCTGGCCCCTGGCGCCATGCACGTGTGGACGGACGCCTGGTACGTGCTCGGGGATGCATCCTGATAATATGCCCCCAGAACCGGTAATGCAGAACCAGAAGTGCAGAAAAGAGCTGAACCACCAACTTCTAAGATGGAGGCCGGCTGTATGGGAAAGAGAGAGTGCAAAAGAGGAGCGCTTTCCGCTCAAACGGGGCGACCCCCGTGGCGGACCGAAGTGTCTAGAAAAGAGGTAAGAAGAAGCTGGGAGTGCTCACCCGAACACTCCCACAAAGTTAAAAGATTAAAAAGATGGTAAAAGCAAAGTTAAAAATACATAAGACCAGATACTGAGTTAAAAACAAGTGCTTCGATCACAGAAGCGATTAGGGTATGGTGCGCGGCTTACTTCTCCAAATGTCAGCTGCATGCTCGGGCTGCATCCTGATAATAATCCTGTGGGAAGGTGGAATCTGGCTATATGGTTGCCCCCACTTTTTTCCTGGTGTTTGAATGGTTTTTGACTAGTCTAGCTGGGATCCTGCTATCCAGGACCCCAGCCTATCTGTTTACTCCCTTAAATGATTGGTGTGCTTGTTAGATGCACTAGTGATTGGATACTGTGGTACCTTATGAGCCCCTAGTATATAGTACCTTAGGTACCTAGGGCATAGGCACTTCACAGGCCTACCAGGGGCTGCACCATGTATTATGCCACCCCTGGGAAGCATTCACAATCTGACACCACAGGGAGGTGTCACCACCTTCCAGACAGGATTTAGTGTATTGGGGCTGGGTGGGTGCACTCCTAGGGTGCTTTGAAGTCCTGCACTGGGGGAGCAGTAGGCTCCTATGTGCATATGCCAGCTCAAACCGGTTCAGGGGCTACCTGTCCCTGCTCTGGCGCAAAACTGGACAAAAGGAAGTGGGTGTAACCACCCCCTCCCCTGACCCTGCTAGAGGAGTGGTCATAGAGCTAGTCCCTCCCCTATCTTCACTATAAGATAGCAAACTTTGCCATTGCAAATCAGATAACCCTGGATGACGCTCTACAAAGATGAATCCTGGCCCTTCAACGTTCCACTACCTTTGGAAGACAGAGAATCTCCCTTGGAGTCAAGGAGTGACTCCCCTGCTTAGCAGGCACCAAAAACCTTAATCAACAGTTGCAAACTTTCCTGCTCCCACCAGAGTTCGAAGTACCTGCTGCCCCGGATGTAGATTTCCTGACTTCTTGATGGCCATTGTGAGTCCCCAGCAAAGCTGTGGTGAGTGGACCCCACGAGTGACGAGGAACAGCAATACCTGGGGAGCGTGCACTATTGTCAAGTGCAAACTCTTCACAACATCCTATGGACTTGTGCATTGGACCATTTGTGGCCCAAGCCCCCAGCAGGTTTTGCAGCAAAAATCAGAAGCCTAGCCTGTCCTGAGTGACCGTGGGTTCCTGTGAAGCATTTCCTGAAGAGGCATCTTTGCGATCAATTGCCAATTGGCTTGTGGGTCCCCCGAAGATTTTCCTATCAACTCAAAGAGCTCCTCTAGTTGCTCCAGGTCTGCCCTCACTTACTCTTGCTGGGTGAGTCCCTCAGACCTTGCTGGTCTGCACCATTGACTTTTTTCAGTCTACACAAGACTTGCAGTTACCAAGGCTTATTGGCTTCAATCTGGTTGCCGACACAGCCATCCGCCTCAAATATTGTGAGACACTCTGAATCCAGCTGCTGGTCATCGTGGAACTCTCCTGGACCTCTTGAGCGAAGAGTCAAAACACCATCGACGACCTGAAATCACCCAACATCCGTGGTCATCCATCTTCCTGGCCACCGGTCACTGGCAAGTGACTTTGAACACTGTCCCTTCAATTTTCAGGTCGCCTCCATCTTGAATCCACCCTTGGATTCCACCGGACACTTCTTCAGTCGACGCAAGCAGCAAGTCTTCTTTGGTCTCCATAGAAAACAGCGACCCGACACCAAAAGACACCTATGCACCCGGCTTCCCTGGGTGAGGTAACTCGTGCACTCCGGTGCCCTAGTGTGTGTTGGCCCTCAAAGTACTTACCTTGTAAGTGGCTTGCTTGTAGACTTCTTTGAAGTACCCTAGAACTTTAAAAATCAAACCGCGACTTGCACCATTGTAATCAATAGGGAACCTGCAGCTGTGTTCACACACTGCACGCGTCTCCCGTGGGCCTGTTACTTACCTGCTAACACTGCAGTAGTGAAGCCCCAGTGATTCCCCAGGCCCTAGGCCTTGTCATTTTGCAAGTCTACATTCTTATACCATTTTTTTAGTATATGGTCTGGTACGCCCCTAGGGCTCCAGCCATATTTGTGCTTAATTTATTGTGAAACATTGACATTTGAATGTGTATCTGTCTTCTAATCTCATAAAGAGATTAGTAGAGTGTGTCTAGTAATAAATACATATATAATTGATATATATATACCTGTGTGGTTACCTTTCATTTGGTAGTTCAAGAGATTATAAGGTAAAACAAGCTGCTTTACATTCCTCTGAGACTTAGCCTGAAAGCTGCTTTCCACAGTTACCACTAGGATAGCTTTCTTTAAAAGGTTGTCTTAAACCTATCTACCATAAGAGTCGAATTGGACTGGTGCAAGGTGGCCACTATAACTAGTGACCAGCATATGCCAGGCCAACTTCTCACACATCCTTATAACCAAAACCTGAAATGTGGAACCGGAAGTGCCGGAAGTATATTTATCCTAAGTTCACCTCCCCTTGGGAGGCACTCTCTTTGCAAACCGTCCCAGGGTCCCTGATCCTTGGATATGTAAAAATGTGTGAGATCTTCAGGGCGTCAGTCACCAAATAATGGCCCAGCAGGCCCAGACGCTAGAGGCACGGTACTCAACCAGGCACTACCAAACAGTGCAGTTGGGCCTCCATTCGGGGCTCAGAGAATGCTTTAGTCGAGGCCCTGACCGGAGCTCCAAACAGGCCTTGCGGTCCGCTCCAGGCCCCACTTCACAGTCGATGAAGAAGTAACAGGTCTACAGCAAAGGCACCTCATCGTCGGTCAGGAAGGCAAGCAGATAGAATTTTAGCACAGGAGGATGCAGGATTAATGTGTGGCCAAAGGAGCTCCCCTAGATGGTGGTCACCTTCAGGCCGGGCAAGCTCCACCCCCGTAGTGAAACGACACTTAATATGGGCGTAAGAGTTTTTTAATTTCTGTACAGATTTTATCTTTACAGAGTTCTTAGAATGGCAAAACTTTAGAGCATACTTGGGAATTTTTAACGAATATCTTCAGAGCCTAAAAGAGGTTTTCTGGAGGTGTGGGTGAATTTAAGGATATTCAGATTTTTCCAGAAATGTTTACTTTTCTAAGTTTTTGTCTGTACCCTGTAGTTGAAGAGGCAAGTGTCTGCATATGACAATCTCTATTTATGTTCTAGCTGTCTTAGGCTTGATCGACAATCCTTTAACTTGTCAGTAACCCGATTATTTACAGGTTTGTAAGAGCGTATCTTTTGGCATTTAAGAGAAATGTCAAGGTTCAAGGCCGTTTATATGGTAGAGTTAAAGTGGGATAAGGCATCCAAAATTTAATTGAAACTGAATATAATACCCTAGGAGGAAGCTGTAGTGCTTTAATTAGTCTGAGAAGATGTATTTTTCTCCAAGCACAGATGCTTTTGTAAAATAAAATTGTTGAGGTGTTTGTATACCTGCTGAGATCGGTTTGTATGTCCATTAGGCTGTGCTCAAACCAGAGTAAAGTCAGGACTCCATAAAGCAAACTAATGAGGTACTAATGGCTGGATACACTAGTATACTGGTTGCAAAAATTGGGTGCAAATTGAGCATTGACAGTTTGCGACTAGTATCTAATTTCCAAATGGATCCTTGTACTTACTATTAGATCGATTTGCAGAATCTCCATTTACTAGGGTTCGTAATATGGTTTGCCATATGAATATTAATTAGCCGGGCTAAAATGTGGGACTCTTTGTGAAGATCACAAACATATAAATGTTAGTTTGTAATGAACAGAAGGCCCCCAGTTCCAAACGGCAGCAGCCAATGTTCCTTAAAAGAAGCAGTGGTGTTTTTTTTTTTTTTAAAACTGTTTTCCCTGTGGGATAAAATCAGGGTGAAGAGGCAGTTCTGACCTGGATTTGATGGCACATTAAAGCATAAATTGAGATGAGTGGGGCTGGTTGGCTTGTATGGTATGAACCTAGCTAAATGTATATATGTATTTGGTATTTGTTAAGCGCGTGTATCACCCGTAGGTCTCACAGCACCAGCAGATACTCAGAGAACCAGGAGAGATGTCTCGTTAGAGCTAGAAAAGCCAGGTGTTTAGAGTTTTGCGGAACCTCTTATGATCAAGCTCCAGTCGGAGTTGTAGAGGCAGGGTGTTCCAGGTTTCAGGGCCAATTTCGGAGAAAGATCTGCCTTCATTCCTTACTGTATGCACTTTTGGTACTGTTAGGAATTGTTTACTGGTGGAGCGCAGGGTTCTGATTGGTTGGTATCTTATCAATTTTTTGGCTAGATATTTTGACCCTTTGCTGTTAAGGGTTTTATGGACCAAACAACATAGTTTGAAATTGATCCTCTTTTTTATGGGAAGCCAGTGGAGGGTTTTCAGACTGGGTGCAGAGGGGGTGCGGGAAGGGAGGTTTAGGACTAGTCTGGCCGCAGTGTTCTGTAGGAAATTAAGTTTTGACAACTGCTCTTCATTTATGGAGGCCAGCAGTGCATTTCCGTATCTAGGCAGCTAATGATTAGTCCCTGTACTAGGGGCATGCGGGACGATAGGGGAAGCCTAAAAGACAGCAGAGTGGTATACATGGTCAACGGCAAGGATACAGTCAATGATTGGATGGTCAGGTTACTGGGATCTGAAAGTGGATTTGAACAGATCATTTTTTTGGCTGGAATATTCTTTAAACAGGCATATATTATTTTTTTCTAAATTGGAGGAGGGATGTTGAGGTCTTGAAGTATACAGGATGTTGTTACAGATCCTTGGAGATTACATAAAGGTTTATTGACTTATTTTTACATTTTTTTAAACTTCTTTATCTCCAGTCTGATTGTGCAAGGGCCAAGAGGACCTGAGGGGAGTGAGACTGTTATTCAAACAGGTAGGGGGGATGGTCATGATGTGTTCATAGACATTGTAGCTCATTTTGAAGAAAGTGCAGACGGACATGTTGAGCTAGTGGTGTTCCACTAGGACAGGGGTGATTGAGCATATTTTTTCAGGCCGAGGAGTGTTGCATTCTCAACGGTAAGGAATTCTCCATCATATATGAAGCCCTTAACATTACCGACATCCAGATGTGGGATTAGGAGTGACTGAACTGCAGCTTTAAAGGACCTATTTTTTGAAGTAATGGTTTCTCTTCCTTCAGTGGAGAGCAGGTACCAATCTGTTCGGTTTCTTCACAATATTTTCCATAAGGCTTCTGGTTGGTTGTTCCTTGAGTGCAATGTTTAGGGTAAATATGTGTGACCTGGAACTTGGTGAAAGGTGCGGTTCAAATCTGTTAAGGTTTATGTTTCATTACGAAAACGAACTGGATTTTGATTGATGCATTTCTAGAAATGTAACTTCAGTGAACCTACTTCATGAGGCATAGTTGAAAAGGAATCTAGGTGATGAGACTGCATTCATTTTTAGGTCAAAGCCTACCAGACAGCTAAAGACATCTTGAGGACATTCAGAAAGCTAACCTAGGGAAAGCATTTCACCATTTGACTACCATTAGCTTAGTGGTTTGTAACTCAAATTTGCTAGCATCCTAGTTGCTATCTTTATTTGCTTTATGCTGTCCAGGTTGAGTTCATCCGTCCCGTTGCCAGAACCTTGCTTACTGTAATCCTCCACAAACTCATTTTCTGTAAGCAGGACTTTTAATTTTGTTCTTATCTTGACACATTTGCTGTGCTTTCAAAGACAAAGTCCAAATGTCAATTGTTTTCCGAGGGAGATTGGTGTTTACTTTTATTTCTCTGGCTTCAAAGTGAGAGAATACATGTGACAATCCTGCTGAGTATCAATGTAAGAGGAGCGGGTGTGGGAAGATTTCTTTTCTAGCATACAACAAAAAAATTAAAATGAACTATGCTTATGTTTCTGAAAATGTCTGAATTAGTAAAAATGAAACACATTTTTTCTGTATAAATGATGACATTTGCACACATTATCATTCTGTGCCGTAAAACCGTATCACGCTGCAAATGTAATGGTCATTTCAATTGAAAATATGTTGTCTGCAATGACAGTGTGCTACCACACCATGCATACTCCACACTACACCACTCTACTCTATGCCCTTCCACTCAAACCCACACCTCTACAGTCTATGACACCCCACTCCACTCTACAACATGCAACTCCATTCTATGCCTCTCCACTCTAAGACACTCTATGACACGGCATGCCACTTCAAACTATACCAATCGCTCCATGACACAACATGCCACTCTACTCTACGCCCCTCCACTTACAACACTTGCCCCACTCCACTCTACCCCACTCCAATCTATCCCACTCCACTCAAGACTATCCCACTCCACTCTAAAGTACCCCAAAGTACCCCACCCCACTTCGCTACAATCTACTCCAATATACTCCAATCTACTACACTCCACCCGGTCTAATCCACTCCACTGCAATCTACTTAACCCCAATTCACCTACCCGACTCTACCTCACCCCAAATAGACCCCAATCCACTGTGATCAACCCCACTCAAACCCAATCTACCTCACTCCACTCGAGTCTACCCCAATCCACTCCACTACAATCCAGTCTACCCCATTCTACTACAATCTTCCAGACTCCAATCTACCCCACTCCACTCTACCCCACTCCATGCAAATCGATCCCACTCTTCTCCAATCTAACCCAGTCTACACATGCCACTCCAATCCACTCCTATCTACCCCAATCCAATCCACCACACTCCAGTCTACCTGAAACAACCCACTCTACTCCAATCTATCTGACCCCACTCCAATCTACCCCACTTCACTCTACTCCTCTCCAATGTGCCCCAGTCAAATTTACCCCACTCCACTCCACTCTAAACTCCACTGCAATCTTTCCAGCTCTTCTTCACCCTAATGTACCCCACACCACTCCAATCTACCCCACTCCACCACAATCCACCCCACTCCAATCTACCACAATCTACTGCACTCCACTCCAATCTATCACACTCCAATCCACCCATCTACCTAATTCCACTCCAGTCCATTCTACCCCACTCCACCACAATTTACCTCACTCCAATCTACCACTATCTACAGCACTCCACTCCAATCTACCACACTCCAATCTACCCAATTTCACTCCACTCCATTCTAACCCACTGCACCACATATCACTCCACTTTTCCTAAATCTACCCCACTCTATTTCCAATCTAACCTACCCCAATCTATCCTACTTTAAACTACCCCTCCCTAATCTACAAAACCACAATCTACCCCACCCCAATTTACACCACTCCAAACTACCCCATCTGCCCCACTCCAATCTTCCCCACTCTACCCCAATTTAACCTTACTCCAACCCACCCCACACCAATCTACCCAACACCACTCTTCCCCAATCTACCTCACTCCACTCCAATCTCGACTCCCTCTAATCTATCCAACTACACTCCACTCACTCCACCTCTAACTGCCCTATTCTACTCTACCACAATCTACGCCACTACAATCTACCAAATCCAATACACCCAATGTACCCCACTCCACTCTAAACTCCACTGCAATCTTTCCAGCTCTTCTTCACCCTAATGTACCCCACACCACTCCAATCTACCCCACTCCACCACAATCCACCCCACTCCAATCTACCACAATCTATCGCGCTCCACTCCAATCTATCACACTCCAATCCACCCATCTGCCTAATTCCACTCCTCTCCATTCTATCCCACTCCACCACAATTTACCTCACTCCAATCTACCACTATCTACAGCACTCCACTCCAATCTATCACACTCCAATCCACCCATCTACCCAATTTCACTCCACTCCATTCTAACCCACTGCACCACACATCACTCCACTTTTCCTTAATCTAGCCCACTCTATTTCAATCTAACCCACCCCACCCCAATCTATCCTACTTTAAACTACCCTTCCCTAATCTACAAAACCACAATCCACCCCACCGCAATTTACACCACTCCAAACTACCCCATCTGCTCCACTCCAATCTTCCCCACTCTACCCCAATTTAACCCTACTCCAACCCACCCCACACCAATCTACCCAACACCACTCTTCCCAAATCTATCTCACTCCACTCCAATCTCTACTCACACTTATCTATCCAACTACACTTCACTCACTCCACCCCTATCTACCCTATTCTACTCTACCCCAATCTACGCCACTACAATCTACCAAATCCAATACACCCAATTTTCCCCACTTCACTCTACCCCAATATACCACACTCCATTACACTTTAATGAATCTACCCCCACTAAGCTTCACTCCATTCGACCACATGCCCCTCACATTTACCCCATTCCAGTCCAGTCTAACCCACTCTACCCCAATCCACCCAATTAAATCTACCCTACCCACTCCACCCTAAACTACCCTACTTCAATCTATAACATCTAGACCACTCCACTCAAATCTACCCCAATCTACTCCACTCCAATCTACCCCACCGTAACCCAATCTACCCCACTCCAATCTACCCAAATCTACTCCATTCCAATCTACTCCTTTCTACTTCAATCTCCCCCTCTCTACCCCATTCTACCCCACTCCACCCCACTCCACACTACCCAGCCTATTCAAATCTAGCCCAAACCACTGACATCTACCCTTCTCCCCTAATCTACCCCGTCCACCCTAATCTACCCCAATGTATCCCACTCCAAATTACCCCAATCTACCCCAATCCACTCCAATGTACACAACTACACTCCAGTCTACCCCACTCTACTTTAATCTATCCCAATCCACCCCACTCCTCTCTTCCCCAATCTACCCCACTTCACTCTAATCTACCCGGTATTTCTCACTGCACTCTACCCTATCTACCCTACTCCTATCTACCCCACTCCAATCAACCCAACTCTAATCTACCCTATTCTATTCCACTCCAATCATTCCTCTTTAATCTACCCCACTCCAACCTACCCCACTTCATTCCAATCGACCCTACTCTAATCCACCCAATCTACTGCACTCCAATCTTCCTCAATCTATCTAACTCTACTTCAATCTCTACCCCAGTCCAATCTATTCGACTCCACTCCACGCCATGCCACTCCACTCCACTTCAATCTACTCTGTTCCACTCTACCCAATCCAACCCACTTTATCTACCCCACTTCCCTCTACTGCAATCTACCACATGCCATTCTAGTCACCCCAAACTACTCCACTACATTTCACTTCAATCTACTACATGCTACTCACATATACCCCATTCCTGTCCAATCTAATAAACTCCACCCCAATCCACCTTCTCCAATCTATCCCAATCTACTCCATCCCAATCCACTCCACTCCAATCTACCACAATTCTATCCAATCTACCCTACCATAATTCACCTAACATATCCCACTCTAATCTACTCCACTCTACCATACCCCACGCTACCCTAATCTACCTCACTCCACTCCAATCTGCTCCTCTCCACTCCACTCTACTCCAATCCAATTTAGCCCACTCCAATCTACTCCAATCCACTGCACTCCACTCTTCCTCCATCTACACCACTCCACTCCCATCTACCTCAATATTTCTCACTTCACTCTACCCTCTTTTTACCTCAATTCAATCTACCCCACTGCACCCCAATCTACTCCACTTCACCCTAATTCAACCGGTTCAATCTACCACACTCCAATGTACCCGAATCTCCTCCAATATACTCAACTGATACCAATCTACCCCACTCTACTCCAATCTACCCCTCTCTACCCCAGTCTACCTCACTTCATCACAATATACCCCACACTACTCAAATCAACCCCACTCCTCCAATCTACCTAACTCCACTGTAATCTGCCCCACTCCAAATTCCCCCAATCTACCCCACCCCACTTCAATCTACCCAACTCCACTCCAGTCTCCCTCACTCCACTCTAATCCACCCCAATTCACTCCACTCCACTCTTCCCCAATCTAACCCATTCCACTTCATTCGATCCCTATATAGCCCACTCCACTCTATCGCACCTACCCTGATTTACCCTACTCCTACTTACCCCATTCCAATCTACCTCACTCTAATCTCCCCTAACCTATTCCACTCAATATACTCCACTTCACCCCAACCTATCCACCTCCACCCCAATCTACCCCAATTCAATTTACCCCACTCCAATCTATCACGCTAATCTACCCACCTCCTCCACTCGAATTTACCTGACTCGAATCTACCCCAAATTCACCCCACTCCATTCAACCCCACTCCACCCTACACCAATCTACCCCACTCCAATCCACCCAACCCCACCCCACTGTACGCCACTAACTTTTAGCCATGCTTTACAGCAGTCACACTGGTGTACATCATGGCTAAAATATATTGCCAAAGCCACTAGCTCTCGTCTACGCGAGACCTGTCGGCTTTGCCAATGATTGTTTATCTCGGCTTTGGTTCACACAATCGTATTGCTGATCCAAATTACAATAAGGCACTAACATCAAAGAAATGAGATCACACTTTTTCAGTAACCATAGGCATTATCGTTAGGCTTTAGATATAAGATATTTATAAATGGTTTGCAACTTTGTTCAGATTTCTTTTGCGAGTGTTTTTAAAAAGCTATCCAGTAGTTTTGTGCAAGCAAAACGAAACATGAAAAGGTTTAAATGGGAAAATGTGTTACATTTGTGCTTAATAAGCATCTTCCGTTGTTGGTAATTAAATGATCACACGTGGATCCCCTCGTTATATTCTGTAAAATTACCCTGGAGGTCAAGAGAACATTTGACATGCTTTTGAGGTGCAGCTGAATATTTATGAACAGCCCTTTTCCCTTTCTGTGCTCTCTTGGGCGTCAGAAGCCTTAGACCGTTCTGCTTCAGTTGATACAGCGTTTTGTTTACTCTCTCTTGATAATGTAAATTCATCCGATATCTAGGAGATTCTCAAGCTTTAGCACGAGCGCGCTCAAAGCTGTTAGTTCCTTCCTTTCTTACTCGTTCCCCTGGTGAATTATAGTGCAGCATTTGCACCTCTCGTCTTCAAGATGTAGAACGTACTCTTATCTTGTGGGGATAGGACTGCAATATGCGATAATGCATTGGACTTACGGCCTTTTAGAAGTTTTTTTTAATTCTATTTGTGCCATATCACTTCGGAAGAGCATTTCAAGGTCAAAGGCCTCGTAGAAGGCTTTCATACCATTTCACTTTAATTTACGCCATTACTTTGATATATAGCAAAGCATGTCTGTCAAACGGGGGAGTAAATATCAACAAGTAGATAATACAATTTGTGCTGGATAAAATGCAGCTCAGTGAGGTTCCCATTCGGATAATGACATAGTTGTATCCTCATTTTTTTTAAAGCGTAGGGTGTTATTGCGCTATTTTCCTTTTCCGCAGTATTCTATATTATCTCGTTTTTCCAGCAAGATGGGCATATGTATTTTCGAGAGTCACATATTGTATACACTGTAACATATGTACAATGCAACAGGAAGGCGGTGCCCGTGGTTCCAACCTGCAGCAGAGTTCAGTATACAGTATGTGCCACGCGGGATTCTGGTGTATTTGCTCCTAAAACGCGGCTGCAGACAATGAGGCAGACAGGGCATTCATTTGCATCTTTTTTTTTAAGTATCTGCTATGAAAATGAGATACGAAAGTATAGAACATAGTTCACTCACTCGTGCAATGTCACAATTTCCATAAATGCAAAAAGAACAATTGGTGGAGGTATGCTGAACAATGTCAAATATTCACCCCAGTACAGTTCATGTTTTTTTCGCTCACCATGCTATTCCAGTTTGGATCAAGCCATATGCAAGTCAATCTTGACCCTGTTCCCTATGGGAACAGTCCAGCCCAAACTTCCAGACCAGGTCCTCCCTGCACTGGAAACAAGCATCCTGGGAAAAGTTTCGGAGTACAGAGTCCTGGGCCTAAATCGATAGTTTTTTTGCTCACCATGCCATTCCAGTTTGGGCCCAGCCCTATGCAAATCAGTCTTGACCCAGCTCCCCATGGAGAGAGCCCAGCTTGAACTGCCAGGCCAGGTCTTCCCTGGACTTGAAAGTTGAAACAAGCACACTGGGACATGTTTCAGGATATTACCCCTCATCAGCAGGGTCAGACCGATGTGCAAATGGCTGAGTCCAAGCTGGAATGATGCGGTGAGTATAATATAGATGGATTTGGGCCCAGATATCTGTACTGGGGGTGAATGTTTGACATTGTTCACCATTCCGTTCATGGGTTTTTTTTTTTGCCTTTGTCAATCTAAGTAGGACGGGTATGCACAGACTTGGGTCCCGTGCTCTCCATGCTGATGGAATCAAGCTATCTTTGTTGATGAGGGGTGGTGCCCTAAAACTGGTCCTTGGATGCTTGTTTCAGGTCCAAGGAGGACCTGGCATGGCAGTTTGAGCTGGACTGTTCCCAGGGGGAGCAGGATCAAGACTGATTTGCATATGGCAAACTGCATGCCCAAGAAAGGTATACTATGCACGTTTGTTGAGTTGAGAAGGCTTTCTTTTACTTTCCCCTGTCATTGCTCAACCAGTAAAACAAGAGAGTTGCCATGGTCATGTTGGACACACAAACGTTGTGTCTTCTTATCTAGGCCTAGTATTATTAGCAGCTGTTGATGGTGAACTGATTACCATGCACCATGGCTGGAAGGAAGTATGAAGAGGACTGCCCCATTGTATTTGCCAACCAAGACCTTATGTCCGTGCAGTTTGCCACTCCTATTTCTTTTGAAAAACTCTGATTCACCAATAGCTCGAGCCACTCCTATCCTTTACAGGTTGTCTTCTTGAGAGGCTTTTCAGAAATTACCACCAACAAAATGCTCTTAACCAGCTTGTTAGAAATGGGATTTCTGGTTGGCTAGGGCTTGCGCCAAAGCCAGGCAGAAACCACCACTCTAGTCAGGGCTGGGGAGTTACACGCCAAAGATAACCCCTGCTCACCCCCTTGGTAGCTTGGCACGAGCAGTCAGGCTTATCCCGGAGGCGATGTGTAAAGCGTTTGCGCGCGCACCCAGCAACAACACCCAAGGCCCACCACAAAAGAAACTCCACACAAGGTATTATATAAAAATAGCCTTAGTATTACCAAAACACATTAGATAAAAACACACACTTTGCAATGTGCCAACAGGCACGGGCAGAGTTTACAAGGGATTATATGTACAGGGGACAGGGCCACATGGACCACTGTCAGGAATTAGCACTTTGTAGAAATTAGCACTTAGAACATAGGAATAGTACTTTAGAACATAGCACATACAATCACTGTAGCACTAAATAACACATGTAGCGCACGACCAGTAACTACTGGTAACAGGTAAGTACCACCTATGCAACCCTAACCACCTTAGGAAAATATCGCGCAGGGAACCAGGACCTCACTAGCACCACCTGTACTAGGAAAAAACAACCACCTAAGTATCACAATACCTGTAGGGGTAAACGCACATTACACATGATGCATCACAACACATTCAGAGGTGGAAACAAGAGGCACATGTCGCATAACGACACATTCAGAGGTGCAGGTTTAGGAACAATAGTGCAAAACTCACATTAGCCACCACCTGTGGCAGTCCCTAGGCCAACTGGCCTTGTTGGGGCTAGGACGCCCTGTCCAGCAGAGTCAGGGCAAGGCTGCGCAGGCTGCGCAAGCCAAAACGCAGAGGGCCACAACCTAAACGTTGCAGCTGCCCACTAAGTGCTGGGCAGCTGGGAAAATGAACCTGGCACCGGCGTGCCTCCTGGGCCCTCTCTGGGCTCTGAAAGAATGCGCCTTTTTGGAGCCTCGTGGGCTCTGAAAACAAGAATGCCCCCGAGTTGCTGGAGCCTCACGGGGCTCTGAAAACAAGAATGCCCCCGAGTTGCTGCTCTCTTTGTCAGAGGGAGGGGGCCTCGTTGGAGCGGCCCACTGCCAAGCGGGGCCGCTCTGGAATGAATGCCGGCAGGACCCACCCCGAGCCCTCTCCTTACCGGGCTCCTCTCTCGGCGGAAGCGAAATGCGGGCCGGACCCCCCCTCGGAGCCCTCACTCACCAGGCTCGTCGGGGAAGGCTCTTTCCTCGGCTGGCAGCACTTCTGGATCGCGGGAGCGCGGGGTAGGCTCCCGCCCGCTTGCACCTTCTTTCGGCGGCGTTCCTCTTCTCGGCGCGGGGCTTCCCTCGACCTCACGGTCGCTTCCTTCTTTCTGTCACGTCCCGCCCACGTCCCAACAAGGGCTGCCTGACTTCCTGGATGTCCCGGCCCGGGCTGCAGCGGTGATTTTTCCGGCAGTAAGAGGGGTGGGCTCCCTCGTTATAAGCAATATACGGCGGGGTGAGCACTGAGCACCCGCCGTAGGAATAATTAAATAAGCGGGGTAGGCACCCGCCAACGAGCGCCACAATGCGGGGTGGGCACCCGCTTTAAACCCAGCAAAATCCGGGGAATCCCTACATCGGGGTTCCCTCAATTATCGTAGTGCCGCACTACGGGCCACCATGAAGGCGCTTTTCAGGGAAAGCGCTTCTTGATGCTGGGGGCCCAAATAAAGCGCTCCTAGCTCTATAAGTCTAGTAAAAGCGCTTCGAGGCGCTTAGGGATACAAATAAAGCGCTTAGAGGAGGATAAAAACAAAGTCCAGCAAGGTTCTCCCCTGCATACAGCAAGGCAGGGGTGGGGGGGGCAAGGCTGGACCCAGAGCCAGCTCACTGGGCCTCCAGGCAGGGAGGTAGTCCAAGTGAAGTGGCGGTCCTCTGGTCCAGCAGCAGCCCCCCTCAGGCAGGATCCGGGAAGAGAACAACATGTAAGGGGACACAGCCCCTTCTTATACTGTAAAACCCTTTGTTCTTGGTTCAGGGTGAGGGGGGAAAACCAGTCGCAGCTGGTTGGGGAGCACCCTTGATGTGCTCAGCCCCTCACTCTATTCACTGGCAGGGCTAGGGTCATCAGTCGCACCACAGGGGGAGGAGCCAGCATTGTGTGGGGAAAGCCCTGCCCTATTCAGGTCCAAGGTGCACTCCTCCCCAGCCATCCGCATGCTAATCTCACACTCACCACTGGGGCAGACCCACCCAAAATCCTGGAGCCAGGCTCACCAGCCAGCTCCAGCCAATCACACGCCAGACACCTTTTACACTAATATGCCAACTCCTAGAAGTGGCACTTCCGCACATGACATAATCACGCATTATACATCATTGCGAAGCATTCGATCACACGAGTCCGCACATACCAAACTCGAGCCTGCACACCCCACGCATCAGGAACTACCAGGGACACATACATTCCCCATGCATTCCTATGGGAGGGCAGGCCTATCTCACCACATGCACTCAGAGTGCGCACGCACTTTACTCTGGGACACAGGGAAAGTGCGCATAAACCAAAAATCACTACCACCAGGTCACCAGTAAAAGCAAAGAGTTCAGGGGTGAACCTGCCAGAAGGGCCAAGTCCAACACAGCTGCATCACGCACTCTGATACTCAATTTACACACATATGGCAACCACTAATATTACACTTGTCTAAGCTAGAACACTGCCGCTCTCTTCCCCCTCGCTTACGCGCTCGTCAGCTTTTTGCAGACACTTTTCTACCACGAGGGGCTGAATTCCAAGAGTGAAGCAGACCACATTAACGTAGAAGAGAATCCCGCTACATAGTCACCCCCCTTTGTTATATTATTCTTGTCTCTCTTGGTGTCACTGAAGGTGCCCGTGAGAACTAATGGCCACGGCACGACCTCCAGAGGCGACCTCCTCGGGTACATTTCCCTTCCCTCTTCCCTCCCTTCATTCCCTTGTTCTCCTCTTTTGTTGAATACAGGTGGAAATATGCCTTTGTGGCGAAACCCTTTCTTTTACCTGGGCCAACTAATTAGGCAATGTATGCTCCTCTATGAACTGTCCCAACTGTATACGAATGCTGTGTTGCTCCATGGCTCTATAGACTTTCTTATATAGCCAGAAGTGTACTTGCTGGATCCGCCAGGATGTTACATGTTTGTATGCTTATCAATAACATTGTATATACCATAAATATGTACACAGTTATGTTGAAAAGAATAACATAGATTAAAAAAAATGCCTAACCTGATATTTTTGGCAGGATATACTGTCTGTATCCGAATTGTAGTGATGTGTGTGGCATATGTATTTTCAATTTTGCTACAGAAACGTAAATAGGAGGGAGGCGTATATGGAATCTAAAAATGTGTAATGTTTGATCTAGCAGCACCATCCACCAGTGCCAGGGACAGCAGCTCCAGCCAGGAAGCAGATGCAGCAGCTTTAGGAGGTCAGTAAGCGGAAGTGGCGGGCAGTGGTAAGTCATATTGTTTGCTTATTGACAATTGATTATACACTCGCTACAATGATGTACACTGTACTGTTGAGACATGAACAGTTGAAGATACCCCTCTTTACTTAGCATATGCAGCAGGAGTTGAGTAACTAATAGCCTCTTCTATCTTCAACTCAGTGGAGAAAGTTTCATGAAGAGTCAGACCTTGATGGGTTGATGGAAAAGGGAAAGAACGATGGAAGGAGGAAGGACAGGTGAAATATAATATGACTTGAAAAGAATGATGCATGGGTGAAATGATGCATATACCATAGGTGGCTAATAGGATGCATGGGTGGGTGAAGGATGGATGAAAGGTGAAAGGATGCCTGCCCGGGTGGGTGAAAGTGTATGGGTGAAAGGAATACTCCTGGGGCTTGATGGTTCAAAGCAACGGTGTATGGGTGATTAAAAGACAAATGTATGTTGGTGAAACATTTGTTGAGAATGAGAGCTATGTTTGGATGGATGGATATATGCATGGATGGATGTTATTCATAGGTGAAGAATGTCAAACTTAAACAGTGACTATGTAGCAAAGCCAAGGGTGAAGATTACAAATACTAGAACAGTGCAATGATAAATCGAAAAATTGCTGGGAAAAAGAGTAACAAGGAATTTATTTGTCAAGTTTTTTGATTCAAAGTACTGAGGTGATGTTTCAGACTATTCCCATGAATCACAGCAATTTTCAAGCACAATATCTATTATGTACCCTTTCTAGTACCCACCCATCATCAACAATTGCCTCCCTCCGAGTCCCCTCCCATGGCATCTAGTCAGTGACAGCCATGGGTGACCTATCGGCTGCATGACTAAATCGGTGGTATTGTATTGTTGACTGTGCAATGTGCGTCTGCCTCAGTTAATGTGTAGGCCCCTTTAAAAATGTCATGGCAATGTGAAAAATAAATAGTTGTGTTTCCCCTCACTCCCAGCGCCCACTCATTCACTTCCTTGTACATAAGTGACTCCAGTCCTCTCCGAACTTCCTTGTTCAGTTCCAGCCTTCCATAACATTTGAAAAAATCCATTCTTTGCATGCGCCACTTTCCTCTGGCCAAGTGATTTATTTTATTATTGCTTCCATAACATATTATGTCAGTTTACATGTTTTCCTTTCAAACATTGCCAAACTAAGTGGCTCACTACTAGCAGTTTAGTGTGGTCCCTGGTTACTCCCTATTATAAAAAATCAACAATACAGTGTGTCTATTCATAAAACGGAAAACCACACCATCATAAACTTTCATGGTGACTGACTGTACACTCAGGAAGGATAAAGGAGAGCAAAAACAACAACAACACACAAATGAAACTGTCTGCTTTATGTGCATCACATGACGTCACTCACGTGTGATGTAGTACTCAGAGAGGTACAGCTGACAAATAACAATGGAAGGAATAATCCCTGGACAATCAATGCTGTTGTGCACCAATAGCAGAAATGGGGTTGATTGATGCCAGATGTAGTGGAAAATGTAATGAACACATTAAAAAAAAGTATATATTAAAAAATAATTACAAAAATGGAATATATCATTTACCAATTATTTATGAAATAATAAAACATTAAAATAAAAATAAAAATCATAAGTGTAGATATCCTTGAAGATATCATATAATGCTAAGTTTATAAACTGCTATCTCATTGCTCAACAATCCATGCAGCCTATGGCAAAGGGCCACATTGGCTAGACACACAAAATGGCTGCCAGCCAGTGCCACATTGTCATCAACAACAACACTGAGCAGGAGAATGTTTTGGGAACAAAGAGAAGAAATGCAAGCCTACAGGAAAAGCACACTGGCCGCTAACACAAAAGGTCACGGACCACATGATCACAAGAGAACACATGCAGGTCTATGGGAAAAGCACACTGGTTGGCTAATGGTAACACAAAATGGCTGTGAGCCACATGGTCACAGACTCACAACAAGAAGCAGGAGGCCAAGAAATCAAAGAACACATGCAGGCCTATGGCAAAAGCACACAGGCTGGATACACAACAACATGCCCCCCGCCACATGGTCACAGACTCACAACAAGAAACTGGAGGCCTAGAAAAAAAGAATACATGCAGGCGTATGGCAAAAGCACACTGGCTGCCTACACAGCAACAACCAGCTAGAAAGCATGGCCACAACAAAAAAGACATGCAGGCCAATGGCAACAGCACAATGGCTGGATACACAAAATGGCTGCCAGCCACATGTTCACAACACGAAGTAAGAGTCCTAGAACAAAGAACCCATGCAGGCCTATGGCAAAAACACACTGTCTGCCTACACAAAATGGCCTCAAGCCACATGGTCACAACAACCAGTAAGAAGGCATGGCCACAGCAAAGAAGACATGCAGGCCTATGGCAACATCACACTGGCTGGATACACAAAATGGCTGCCAGACTCATAGTCAGTCACAACAAGAAGAAGGAGGCCTGTAAAATAAAGAGCAGGCCTATGGACAGTCCATCAACGATGCAAAATGGCCCCTGGCCAGTGGCCACATGGCATGTGAAGCAAAGGCAAATGGTGGCCTATGGCAAACAAACACACACACTGGCTCGACAAAGGAGGCATGGTAAAACAGAGAGCACAGCATTAATTCAGCAATGGCAAAAATGAAAATTAACTGTGCTAAAACAAATTTTCAAAACAACACACATCCTTCAAAGGCATTACCCCAGCTAGTCCTCTACACTGTTTGTAGGAGAAAAATTTTGAAATATAAAAAAAAAACACATTTTGGTTTTCAATCCAAATCCATCCATGGCCTAAATCCTGTTTGAAATTCAACAGACACCACAGATACAGTTGTTTCATGCACTCATGACTAGCACTGTGCCTACTGGCTGGAATGCCAATTGGAAGACTAGGCCACATAGATAATTAAATCCATGTTGCAAATGCTTAAAAAATGGAGAAATTTAGTAAACTTTGTGACATTTTTCCTTTACAAAAGACCACCCACCACAATACATTCAAAAAAATCCATTAAAAGTACAAATAAATCCAGATGCATGGCTCCAAACAAACAAACAACAACATTTTTTCAACTTACTTGTAAAATCTCAAATACAAAATCATTAAATCCAATGTGCAGCAGACACAAAGAGTGATCCTTTCAGCTACAATGTAAATGAAAAGTGACCAGGAGATGGACATTGCACTGGGAGGAGCCTGTTGTTTAGGAGCATGAAGTTGAAGACTCTGGGGCACTTCCTTCCTGTTGGAAATACAGTTTTTAAAAAAAGGACTCCTCGCACAAAAAAAACAACACCAAATGTCAATTTGAGGAGGTTTTTAACTCCAAATCGTCAGTTCTGGATGATTTTGTTGCTTCTGAGGGAGAGAATCTTCCCCAGATTGCAGCCGTGCTAGATCCTGCTCATTCAGGATTGCGTAACGCAGAAAACATTTGCCGAATGTCGGCTGATGCACCCAAATGACGTGTTGGCAACCGCAAAATTTCACAGGAGCATGCGAGCAGCTAGTAAATCTCGTGGTGCCCGCAAACAGCCCTGAAAATTTTGTGGGTGATAGCGAGTGCCCGGCAAGTCACGTCCGTGCATGCAAAAGAACGTTGCAAGTTTGCCAACTAAAACAAAACTTTACTCCGTTATGGAGTACGGTGCTTAACTGTAACTCATCCTTCTCTGCGGAATTTGGAGTGGCCGAATTCCACAAACTCCGCAAACTGAGCGGAGTTTTACACCCAGGCTTACTCTGTACTGTGGGTGAGTGTTTGACAGTGTTCAACATTCTGTCCATGATTTGCTCCTGTTGCATTTTTGCCCTTATTGGGACGGGTATGCCTAAACGTGGGTCCCGTGCTTACCATGCCACTGTAATCAAGCTATATTGTCTGATGAGGGGTGATATCCCGAAACCCATCCTAAGATGCTTGTTTTTGGCCCAAGAAGGACCTGGCAGTTCAGGCTGGAGTGTTCGGCTGGGGAGCAGGGTCAATACATATTTGAATATGGCTGGGTTCAAGCTGGAATGGTGTGGTGAGCAAAAAACATAATGGATTTGGCCCTAGATCTCTGTGCTGGGGTGAGTGTTTGGCATTGTTCAGCATTCTGTTTATCATTGGTTCTTTTTGCATTTATTTCCTTAAACGCATAACCCCACTGAAGTGACAATCAGAGACACTTGGGGGCATATTTATAAGTCCCTTTGCGTCACACTTACAAACATGGTGCAAGTGCGACACTAATGAAAAATGAGATTTATGAAACCACCCAAGGCCAACTTGTGTGACCCTGCGTGGCATCATAAATCTTGAATAATGTAACACAACACAAATTCCTGTGCTGCATTACTCTTTGCCAGATTTAACCGAACAGGTAAACCTAGGAATGCGCTAAAAAGATATGCCTTCCCAGGAGAGGTGCAATGAGGAGAATTATCTTTATTTCTCCTCTACTTTTCACCTTCTATGTGTGCTGCCTCCTGCAGCACACAAAGAAAGAGGAAAAAACCTCTCAGGGTTGTTTTTGTGCAGGAAGGGTCCCTTTACTGCACCAAAAAACCGTGCCTACAACACAGGCACTCTTACAAAATGGTGCAACTAGGCTGCCAAAATGGCACCAGCGCAAGGGAATGGACAGGAATGTGCCATATTGTATGAATACAGAGCTTTCCTGCCCTTTCCCTGTGACACAGGGCAGCGCAGCTAGGTGACTAGCTGTGCTGCCCTGTGCCACAAAACTCATAAATATGCACCTTCGATTGGAGTAGGAATGGTTTCGGGGTATCAACCTATCATCATCATAACTCCAGTGCCATAGTGAGCACAAGACCCACATCTCGGCATACCCTTCCCACTCGGGGTGTGAAATGCAAAAAGAACAATTGGTGGACGAAATGCTGAACAATGTTAGACATTCACCCCTAGTACAGAGATCTGAGCCTAAATCCATTGTTTTTTGCTCACCATGCCATTCCCCTTTGGACCCAGCCATATCTAAATAAGTCTTGATCTTTATCCCCATGGGAACAGCCCAGCTCGAAAGGCCAGGACAGGACCTCCCTGGACCAGAAACAAACATCCTGGAACCAGTTTGGGGTATCACCCATCATCAACAGGGTCAAGACTGATTTACATATGGCTGGGTTCAAGTTGGAATGGTGTAGTGAGCAAAAAAACTGAGGGATTTGGGTCCAGATCTCACTACAGGGGGTGAGTGTTTGACATTGTTTAGCATTCTATCCATCATTTGTTTTTTTTGCCTTTGTAGCCCTAAGTGGGATAGGTATGTCCAGACGTGGGTCCCATGCCCACCATGCCACTGGAATCACACTATCCTGACTGATATGGAGTGAAACTGCAAAGCCGGACCTAAGATGCTTGTTTCTGGTCCAGGGAGGACCTGGCCTGACAGTTCGGGCAGGACTGCTCCTATGGAGAGCAGGGACAAGACTGATTTGCATATGGCTGGGTCCGAGATGGAATGGTGTGGTGAGCAAAAAAACATTGGATTTGGCCCCATATCTCTGTACCGGGGGTGAGTGTTTGACATTGTTCAGTATTGCATCCATATTTTTTTCTTTTTGCATCCATTTCCTTAAACACCTACCTCACAGAAATGACAATCACAGGCACTTGGAGACATATTCATGGGGGCATATTCATGAGCCCCTTTGCATCATTGTTCCACTGCACAACATGATGCAAGAGCGACACAAATGTAATAAGAGATTTATGAAGGCATGTTAGGCACCTTGCATGGCCCTGTGGGGCTTCATATATCTTGAGAAATGTAACGAAGTGTAAATCACTGCACTGCATTATTCTGTGTCAGAGAAGCGTTTCTATGGGTGTTGCATGGGTATTTCCATGCATAATAATATATATTTTTTTAAACCATCTGTTTATTAAACACAAGAGAAAATGAAAAACACATACATCACAAATGTAATGCTTAATTGGAATTATACTGTATCCCGAAATCACACTTAGTATCGTTATACTGTCATCGCACCTTGGTGCTAGGCAGAAGTTCCATGGCTAGTATTCCTGGGCTCCAAGGACATCGTTATAGGGCCTGTATATAGGTTTTCCCTGTAGCTATTCCATTTGCCCAGATTGTGTCCCATTTTTTCAGGCACCCCCTGCTTTCATAAATCACTTTCACCACCACCATACACCAGTCCATGCCTCCTTTCCAGTTCCTGAGACACGATGAGGTCTCTGCCCCCCACAGATGGGTACTATCTTGTTTCGCTATGATCATGCCCAAGGTCACCCAGATCTGCTTAGGTCTGTGGCATCCCAGACATTAAGAAGACACCGTATTGAGGATGGCGTTAGGGTATTGCCACACACACTACTCATGCAGGCCATTTAGAACTTTCAATAAGCCTGAATGGCAAGACATTGCAAAATAATGTGAAATAAGATTCCCTCTTGTCCACAGCACCTGACAGACAGAATCAGTAACCCTACTGATCCTAACCAAAGTATGACATGAGAAGTAGGACCTGCGGAGTATTTTGAGCTAGACGAATTGAAACCATGATCGAATCGCCATTTCTTTGGGGTAGGCTAGAGCTTCGGGCCAGTCCTAATCCGGTATGAAACCCAAATCGATATCCCAGAGGGCACATAGAGGAGTGAGCACATTTGGGTTGTTATTCATCAATGTTTTATTGTTGAGGGAGATTGCTTTACTGCTCAAATATGCATCTGATAATATATCCTTCAAGGGTGATGAATATGGTAGGACATCCCCCCTGGGAATAATGGCCAAAAGTGCATGTCGGATCTGCTGGTACTGAAAGGTTTCCGCAGGAGCCAGTTCATAGTCTCTCTGCAATTCTGAAAATGGTATGACAATACAGTTTGACCAGGGATCTCCTACCCTGGAGATACCGATGAGGTCCTGTTTATCAAAACCTGGCCTCTTCCCCGATGTACCTAGTTCTGAAGTGCTCCATAAAGGTAGTGACTGGGTAATCCTGCCCTCCCTGCCCAGTGCTTTGAGTGTAGTACACCAGTTTTGAACCGTTGAGGAACATCGATTTTCAATCATGATCTTATCGACCCGCCATTTTATGCTCCGCCGCCATTTTGTGTTGCCCTCACTCAGGCAGCACGACAATCGAAGTCTTTTTCTGCTTTTCCTGCAATAGTGTGTTGAAATAACCTTGTGCCTCTGTTTACAAAAGCTGGTGTTTGAGACTGGCCGAGTACACTAATCCCTGTCTGGTTTTCCTAATCCCTGTCTCAACTATCTGTTGGTTCACACTATTCTCTTCTGATTTTATCTTATCGTCTAGCCTTCGCTGTCCTCTGCTCGTATTCTCTTGTTTCACAACTATCTTCCAGAACACACAAATGTGTCTCATCATCTGCAAGACAGCTACAAGTCAGTTAATGAATTAGTTCGTGGGGAGGGGTGACAAACACAGTTAGAGGAGAGGCTTCTTCGAGTTACTCGATACTCTATTTTCAAACCTTTCCTATTGGTTCTTTTTTGTTTTCCAACTTTCCTTATTGGCTCCTTTTATATGTTTTAGGTGTGTTCTTAGTTAATGTATATGTCACATATATACTATATAAGATTGTGCGCCAAGGAGTGAAGTGGCAGTCTCCTGAGAACATACCATGTGTACTTTTAGGACAACTATACTAGCTGCAGCTAGTAAATCTAATCTTTTACGCCGACAGAGTGTCCCCGTGTCTCTGTGTAGCTAAGCAGGAGAACCCAGGAGATTAAGGCATACCCTGTGCCGCCAGGTCCAAAAGGTTCTGGTTCTTCAACTGGCGCCCAACGCGGAGCGGCTTCAGTGGTACCGGTTCTGCCCGAAGGTCGTGAGGAACCCCGCAAGAAAATTCTGGAGGAATCGCGAGCCACGTCAAGCGACCCCTGTATGTCGAAAGTGGTCCGAAGGTCTTTTTCAGCGCGGTTACTCCTTCCTGGCGGCTACTAATGACTGCTGCCCTCATTGCCGCCCTGCCTTGGCCCTTCCTTTGGTGATGTATGGTAAGGCGAGACGATAGACGGGCCTCTGTTGGCGTAAGAAGACGTCCTTAGTTAAGTATTTCGTGGGTCGCGCCCACAATTTTGGTTCTTTGTTCCTTAGTTTCTTTGGTCCTTAGATTCGACTATTGCAGTAGCTGAAGCCGAGGGTAAGTGCATTTGTGCTGCGTAAACTGAGTTTTACCCCCTTGAAGTTTGTGAACAGTCAGGTGAAATCACGAGATGCCTGGTCTGACTAAGTTTGGAAAACTTTGTTGCTTTGGTTGTAATAGGGATTCCCGGCTTGAGGACTCTTGTCCGATTCCTTCGGTTGGAACTCCCACATATGAGCTCTATTCTAAACATGGTGTTGGCCCCATTGCCTTTAACGAGGCATGGACCCGATACACGAAGAAAGATGGTGTTTTAAAATGGCCAGAAAATGGTAGTTTCGATTCTGGTGTGCTAGATAATTTGGAAACAATTCTATTCAAAAGAAAAGCCCGGCCGGCAATGTTTGACTCTTTCCGCCTTTGGCGTAAGGAAGCTAAACAGAGAGAAATTAAGCAAGCAAAACGAGATAGGAAAGCACAGGGTATGACAATTATACAGGCTGCCCAACAATTCAAAGATGATGAAACTAATAATGTGATGGAAATTTCAGAAAGACAGCATCGTATGGCGATAGACAAATGTTATCCGGTGTTGCCTGTTTCCCCTTCCGATAACAAGAAAGATTTAGAAGAAGATCCCCTAATGTCCCATTTATTGAGGTTGCCTCCACCCTATGCACAAGGTACTAATGCACCCCAGTTGTTACAGCCTGTTCAGCCGCCAAAAGTACCTCCGCCTGTTCCGGCTCTGCCGCCTTTGCCCCTTTTAGTATCTCCGCCTCTTCCAGTTTTTCCTTTAACTTCAACTTCTTTGTCCTCATCTCCTGATCTTCGATCTCCTTTGCCTTCTGCTCCTCCTGTAATTACCGGTTCTCCTTCCACTATTTCGCCTAATACCTTCTCCCCTATTCTTATGTCTAATTTTCCGTCTGTGCGTAAGCGTCTCACGGACACCGTCACTGGTATTCTATCTCCTTTCTTTGAAGCTTTAAATGTGTCTCCGGCTTTTGCTCGAAGACAATCTCGTAGTCAGTTCCCAGATTCTGAAGAACGAGAAAGGTTGGACTCTCTCGCACGTAAATGGATCAAGAGGGGTCCCCAGTGTAGTGTGCCTGATATTATGTCTACCTTCTCACAATGGAATGCGCCTACGCAAAGATATGTTTTTAATGTAATGTGTGATACTCTCATTAAAGAATGGGAGGATGTGAATTCGAGTTCGATTCCACAGGATCTGTTAGATGTTCAGACTGATTTCGACAAAGGACTTGTTGTGGGTTCTAAGGTTGAGAAAGCTGCAAGGACACTTATTACCTTTAGATCCTTGTTGTCCTCTCAGACTTTCTTTGATTCCGATCCGTCGGTTAGACTGACACTGAAAAATTATCCCATGAGAGAGGTTCCTCCAGTGTGGAAGGAGGAAGTTGCAGCTCAAGGTAATAATCCAGCTATTCCTGCTCATTTCCAAGGTATATGGGTACATGTCCCTTGGAAACGATCTGAAGTTTTAGCTCTTAAACAGACTCTACCGGATCCTCGTAAGAACCCTGCAGGTTATTTTAAAGAATTATCACAGACGGTTGATGCTTGCATCATGAATCTAACTGATATCGATATGTTGATGGGGAATGTCGTTCCGCAAGCTTTATGGGCTAAGATTCGTAGAGAAGATCATGCTCAAGCATTAGGTGGTAATTGGCCTGCTATAATTGCCGCGGATGCAGCTCAAGTGGGTGGTGCTAAGCCTGATGCTTTAATTTCAGAACTCCCTGGTAGGATTATTACATTAATGAAAACGATGATGCCTGCCTTGAGAGTTAACTGGGATAAATTAGCAGCATGCAAACAAAAGAAAGATGAGAGTGTCTCTGATTTCTTTACTCGTTTCGAGGAGACATTTATTGATCACAGTGGTCAAGATATGGCTACAGAGGGTGGTCAGCGATTATTTGTGGACAAATTTGTATTTAATTTGCTTCCCGAGTTGTCACACAAATTGAAAGATTCTGAAAGTTCATGGGCTGTTTCTTCTTCTGCCCAGATATTGGCTACTGCACAATATTATGAAAATAGAGATAAAGAAGAAAGAGAAAAGCAAGAGAAAAAAACGAAAGAATTGAAAACAAAGGTTCTCTTGCAACAAGCTTATCCTCCCCGCTATGTTCAGTCTCAGTTTCAACAGCCTCCGCAGTTTCAGAGGTTGTATCAAAAACCTGAGCCATATATTCCGCGACCTTTGTTAGGACCTAATCAATGTGCCTACTGTAAAGAAGGTCATTTTAAGAGTAGTTGTCCGATTTAATTACAGCGCAATGGAGCATTATCTGCTCCACGAGGTCGTGGTGGCCTCCAGTCAGCAAACAGAGGTAGAGGTCGAGGTATGTCGACTCAAGAACAGCGTTCCCTTCTTCTTTCTAATTCCGTGAATTATTTTGATCAGCAAAATGTTAGGTCTAAACTGTATTAAAATGAGGATTGTTACGTTGAAGGCGAGAATGAAAGTCTTCACACTAACTAGGACAGCCATGGACAAAATAAGGGAGTTGTGTTGATTCCAGTAGATCAGAATGGACCCTATGTTAATGTCACTACAATGGGTGTTTCAGAGCCATTTCTCCTAGATACTGGTGCGATGAGAAGTTCTATCATTCATTCCAAATTCCCTGGTGCACCTTTGTCTGGCTTAACGAATGTTTCTGTAGGATTTTCTGGCGCCCCTGTTCGTAATCCGGTTTCTTGCCCTTTGCCTATTTCAGTTGGCCCTTATGATTTGGAAGCTTCGCTTCTTTTGACGAATGGTTGCCGTGAAAATCTGTTGGGTTTAGACTTATTGAAAAGAATGCATGCTATGATATATTGTTCTCCTTCTGGTGCACATCTTACTTTAGGACAGAGACTGACTTCTCCAATGTATTTGTCCAAAGATCAGTTTCCACCTGAATTGCTTTCTCTTCCGGCAACGCTTTTGGCCACGGGTCCGAATGATGTGGGTTGTCTGGAGATTCCACCTTATGTTGTCACTCTTAAGCCTAATGTTGAATTGCCACGTATTCCGCAGTATAGAATTTTTACTGAAGGTGAAAAAGCGCTTTTGGAAATCATTCATGATTTAATTCAGAAGGGTGTGGTTGAGGAAACGAGAGGTAACATATGCAATAGTCCTATTCTTCCTGTTCTTAAACGCACTGATCCTTCACAGCCTCCTGTATATCGTTTCGTAATTGATCTTCGGGAGGTAAACAAAATTGTTGTACCACAATTTCCTGTAGTCCCAGATATCACTGCTTTGTTGACGATGATACCTTCCACAGCGACTTGGTTCTCTGTTATCGATCTAAAGAATGCCTTCTTTAGTATTCCCATTGCTGACGAGAGTAGGGATATTTTTGGCTTCTCTCTTGGAGGCCGAAGCTTCCGGTTTAAGCGCGCACCTCAGGGCTATTGTGAAAGTCCCTCTATTTACAGTCAAGCTTTAAAATGTCATCTTGATACTTTTCATTTGCCGCCTGGTGCTGATCTTATTCAATACATGGACGACTTGTTGATTGCTGCTGATTCAGAAGATATTTGCAAAGATGTGACTGTTGCATTGTTACGTCATCTGTTTAATCTGAATCATAAGGTTTCACCTTCAAAACTACAATATGTTCATCGAGAGGTTACCTACTTGGGTCATCTCCTATCAAAGGAGGGATGACGATTAACCCCAGAACGAGTTCAGGCGATTGCGCAAATGTCTGTGCCATCCACACAAAGGGAGGTACGTGCTTTTCTGGGTATCACTTCTTATTGTAGGCAGTGGATTCCGAGCTTTTCTCTGTTGGCTAAACCTCTGTTGGCACTCACTTTGAAAGATACGCCTCAGCCCCTTCCATGGACTTACGAATGTCAGAAGAGTTTCACTGACTTGCGTACTGCTCTGTGTTCTGCTCCTGTATTGGGTACTCCTGATTACAGTAAGCCTTTCACGCTCTATGTTCATGAAAAAGATGGTTGTGCGTTGTCAGTTTTAACGCAGCGATTTGGATATAAACAGCGGCCATGTGCATATTTTTCGGCTACGTTAGCTCCAGTAGCTAAAGCATTACCTAGTTGTCTTAAAGCAACAGCAGCAGCAGCAATTTCTATTCGACAGTCTGCTGGATTAGTGCTAGATAACACACTTATTGTTATGGTGCCGCATGCAGTGGATACCTTATTAAACCGAACGAAAACACAACATCTTACGAGTGCTCGTTTGTCTGGATATGAGTTGACACTTTTGGCTAGTCACGTGCACATCAAACGATGTAATACTTTAAACCCAGCTACTTTGTTGCATCTTCCAGTAGACAAAGATGACCAAGAACAACATGATTGTTTCCTCCGTACAGAGGAAGAGACAAAAGGAAGAATTGACTTGAAAGATACACCGCTAGAAAATCCGGATGGAATTCTATGGGTGGATGATTCTTGTTTCAAGCTTCCTAATGGAGATACAGTTTCAGCCTATGCTGTTACTACTTTACATACAGTTGTGGAAACAGCACATATCAGACACAATTCAGCTCAAGCAGCAGAACTGATAGCTTTGACAAGAGCATGTGTGTTGTCCAAAGGAAAAAGGGTGAACGTGTACACCGATAGCCAATATGCTCTTGGTGTGGCGTTCAATTTTGGGCGTCTTTGGAAAGAAAGGGGATTCCTTACTTCACATGGCACTAAAATACAACATGGTCAATTAGTGACTGATCTTCTTGAGTCACTTTCTTTACCTACCCAAATAGCAATTGTGAAGTGTAGTGCGCACAAGAAGATTACAGATGATGTTGGTCGAGGAAATGCATTTGCGGATGAAGTAGCGAAAAAGACAGCGAGAGATGCTACAAGTCGAATGTATGTTGCGGGTCCTGCGAATTGGGTTAGAGAGAGAGGAATGTATGAGGATACAGTAGAAAGTGTAAGATCGATTCAGAAAGAGGCTACAGAGAAAGAATTGAGCAAGTGGAAAGAAAGTACAGGAATGTTGGATGAGATGGGATGTTGGCTGTTACCAGACACTTATGTGCTGCCAGTAGTCACTATGGCGCATGGTCCAGCCCACTTAAGTGCGAAAGGTATATGCAAGCTTCTGGCTCCAGTGTGGCAGAATGAAGGAATCCCAAAGTGTGCAGACAATGTGGTGAAACATTGTATTGTTTGTTTGATGTACAATCCGGGAAAGGGAACCCCAACTCCATCAGGTCACTTTGCTCCTCCGACATATCCATTTGAGGTGTTGCAGATCGATTATATTCATATGGAGAGATGCAACAACCTCAAATACGTACTGGTAGTGGTATGCGCCTTTTCTAGATGGATAGAAACATACCCTCTAAAAGACAATACAGCCTTATCCACAGATAAAGTTCTACTAAAAGAATTTATCCCCAGGTTTAGTTTGCTGCGCATTGTCTGGAGTGACAATGGGAGCGAATTTGTGGGCCAAGTCATGCAAAAAGTTTGTGCGGGTCTTGGTATCAAGCAAAAGTTCCATGCGGCAAATCATCCACAGTCAGCGGGTTTAGTAGAATGTTACAATGGAACTTTAAAACTAAAACTAGCGAAAGTTCAGGCTAGTACAGGACTTAATTGGCCCGATGCTTTACCATTGGCTCTTCTGACCACCAGAACTGCAGTACACTCTCGTTTGGGACTTAGCCCTTACAAAGTGGTTTTTGGACACCCAGCTAATGTATGGGGAGTCCCTCACCCTAAGAAATACTCAGACTTACCATATCCAATGTTAATTGACTACTTGCATGACCTTACGACTAAATTGCGTGTTCTCCGTCAACAGGTTCAGAGTGTTTTGCCGGAGGTTTCCACAGACCCAGGCCATTCCATTCAGCCAGGTGACTGGGTCTGCACAAAGAACTTCCAAAGGACGAAAAATTTGGAACCCAGGTGGAGAGAGCCCCGAATGGTTTTGCTCACCACGAGAACAGCAGTAAAAGTCGAAGGAAAGAAAAATTGGATTCACGGTGTGCATTGCAAGAAAGTGCCTTTGCCTCTTCCGTTCGATCAGTGGGTACGTAAAGGCATTAGAGACTCTGAGAGCGAAAAGGTTCCACAATTTGTACCTTTCAGTGATGCACGCCTGAATGGAACATTGTCTGAGAAAGAGGACGATGACATTCTTCAGGAAGCAATACCACCACATCGTCGATTGAATACGACCAATCCGCGAACATTGGTCCAAGACCAAACTGTACCTGATAAAGAACACTATAACCTAAGGCCTAGACTAAAGAACACTTAAGATTTCTCTCTCCTATGTAGTATTCTGTCCCGGTTGCAGGGTCACGGTAGGAGTCTTGGTTGCGACCTGAGTAGTGGCAATAGGCCTGCAGGACTTGCAGTGTCATAGGACGGCAGACAATCGTGATTAAGTGATTGAGGAAGATTGCCGTGAGCATCCACTTAGAAAGATGGAGACTACATTAGGCGAAAGAGAAAGTAAAGATAAAATGAATCATTGTAAAGAAATGTATAGTCGTTGTGGTATTGCTTTATGTATTATTATATTACTGTGTATTCTTTTGGCATGTATAAATTGGATTGTTATTTCTCTGCAGCGAAAAGTTGTCTCTCCTTCTACCTCTTCGTCTTCTTCTACTGTCTCTCCACATCTATTTCATACACTTCCTCAACATGAACTAACTAGAAGAACTGAATATTACTATAACTCATTTGTCCAGTTGTTACATCAACACCAATTAGTGATCAATGCAACTGACTGTTGGGTGTGTGGACTTATGCCACATACCGTAGAAAAAGGAATGCCATATTTAGTTCTTCCGTTCTCCTATGAAGGTTCTGCTTGGGCTTATTTTGTTATCTTCTCCAATGCCTATCAAAGCAAATTTAGACGATCCGTTAGTTCACATATTGGTGATCCAGATTTTAGTCATAGTTCATTGATAAAGGGAATGGTAGCTATGGCTAAAATCATGGAAAATAGTAAGATCTCCGTTGACGAAAGAAAAGCGTACACTAACTGGAACGTCACCCATTATGTCACTAGCCTTAGTGATAAAGTTAAAAAAGGAAAATCTTCACCGATTTGGACTATACCACATCAGGGCAATTTCTGTCTACAGATAAATGGTCAGTCTGCTGACACCGTACAAAGAAATAGCTGTTCCCACACATAAGTCTACTCCTCTCAGAATTCACCACCTTTAGTACCATCTCAGGGTACATATTTCATCTGTTATAATAGAGCTTACACGTGGTTGCCAACTGGTTTTTCTGGTACCAGCTATATAGCTTTCCTTCTTCCCCCTACATACACCGCTTCTGCAAATCATCATCGAAACAGATATGGCAGAGGGATTATTAATTCCAAGGACACAGCAGGACAAGAGGGAGGAGATTTCCTCAAAGGATTTCTTCCTTTTTGGGGTCCAATGGCCAACAGCAGAAATATAAGGCAACTGGTTCGTGTCGTAGAAACCACCATAGACATCACTGTAGGAGCCTTAGGTAATATCACGGCAGAACTACAGGCAGATCTTCTTATGACTTTACAAAACCGAGTTGCCTTAGACTTTGTTCTTGCAGACCGTGGTGGAGTGTGCAAATTGATCGGGTCAAGTTGCTGTATTTTCATACCTGATGACGCTCCGACAGTATACCAAGCTATCTCTAACTTACATATAATCTCTGAGTCGATTCATCAGGACGAAGGAGATTGGTCATTATTGGAGTGGTTTTGGGGACTACTGTCCAAATGGGGTTGGAAAATATTGACATTCCTTGGAGTAGTTTTAGCCATCGTATTCTCTTGTTGCCTTTGTATGCACTGTGGCCCCGCCATCTGCGACCTTTGTGCTACTATGTGCATTCCTAAACCCAAGTCACAAAGAGCAGAGAATATCAGAATGATGCTACAGCAACAGCTCGATGACCTCGTGGCCATCGACATTGACTCAGATTGATGTGAGTCTGCGTATCTTGCCTGAGTTCTGGCAAAAGGAGGGTCTGAGGAACTTCGTTTTTCAATCATGATCGTATCGACCCGCCATTTTGTGCTCCGCCGCCATTTTGTGTTGCCCTCACTCAGGCAGCACGACGATCGAAGTCTTTTTCTGCTTTTCCTGCAATAGCGTGTTGAAATAACCTTGTGCCTCTGTTTACAAAAGCTGGTGTTTGAGACTGGCCGAGTGCACTAATCCCTGTTTGGTTTTCCTAATCCCTATCTCAACTATCTGTTGATTCACACTATTCTCTTCTGATTTTATCTTATCGTCTAGTCTTCGCTGTCCTCTGCTCGTATTCTCTTGTTTCACAACTATCTTCCAAAACACACAAACATATCTCGTCACCTGCAAGACAGCTACAAGTCAGTTAATGAATTAGTTCGTGGGGAGGGGGACAAACACAGTTAGAGGAGAGGCTTCTTCGAGTTACTCGATACTCTATTTTCAAACCTTTCCTATTGGTTCTGTTCTCTTTTCCAACTTTCCTTATTGGCTCCTTTTATATGTTTTAGGTGTGTTCTTAGTTAATGTATATGTCACATATATACTATATAAGATTGTGCGCCACGGAGTGAAGTGGCAGTCTCCTGAGAACATACCGTGTGTACTTCTAGGACAACTGTACTAGCTGCAGCTAATAAATCTAATCTTTTACGCCGACAGAGTATCCCTGTGTCTCTGTGTAGCTAAGCAGGAGAACCCAGGAGATTAAGGCGTACCCTGCGCTGCCAGGTCCAAAAGGTTCTGGTTCTTCACCGTAAGTGCCATTGGTCCAATGAGGGCACACAAGTACCCACCTGGGTGTAGAATATGGTGATCCAGGTGATATGCCAGATTATCTGCAGGTTGATTGATCAATTAGGTAATGACCACTGGATGTGTTGCCCAGTAATATTTATCTGCACTATAGACTAACTCCTGAGGCGGAAGCCGGGAGTCTTGCACTACATATGCTGGTATTTCCCTCATTTTTAAAAGAAATCAGCGTCGTATTTTAATCTTTGTTTGCTGTGTTACCGTGACCAGTTTTGACATATTGCGCTCCAGCGCTTACTATTCCACCAAACTAGCACACGTAATCAGGCAGACATATTGGGTGGGGTGCATGGTTAGCGCGCTAGTCGCTCGTCTCTATTTGCTATAAGAAGGTGATGACTGCGCATGCGCGCCGACAGCGCGCCAGAGGCGCGCTAAAGGCAAGCCCGTCTGCGCCCGTCCGCGCCCAGCCGTGTCCAGGTACAGGAGATGATGCTATCCCTCTGGTAAGTGGCTGTAGCAGTCGCATTACATTCTCCGTGGATTCTCTATGGGCCATTAGAGATGCCTGGATCCAAAATAGCCATAAGCATATTATTTGCCATCAGACTTTTCCCTGGGCATTAGAAGGCCCGGTCGTTTGTCAGACTTGTCGTTTTTCTATGAGGACCTTCTCAGGGGATTTACTCCAAGGGAAAGTGACCACTGTTCAATCTATGGTGGGGTCAAAAAATGTATTGTGTAATGTAAGGTCCCTTGCCAAACATCCATTTGAAATTTGGGACCTTATTACTTCGAATAGCCCTGCCTTATGTTTCCTCACAGAAACCTGGTTAAACTCCACTAACCATCCCCAGGTTTATCTGGCTATTCCAGATAACTACCAATTTATACATTTAAATAGGGAAGGGAAAATAAGCGGTGGCATTGCAATTGCCTTTCAGAAACATCTTAAAGTGAATTAGGTGTTTTCGATTCAAAATGAATGGCTGGAATTAGGAATTTTTAAGGTTATCGAGCCTTCTACCAACTCCTGGCATGGCGCCCTACTGTATAGACCCCCCGGAGCTAAAGCCAACTTCTCGGACCTCCTAGTTGAACTTAAAGCACTGCATGTAGTGGCATCTAATGTTTGAGACTGGCCGAGTACACTAATCCCTGTCTGGTTTTCCTAATCCCTATCTCAACTATCTGTTGGTTCACACTATTCTCTTCTGATTTTATCTTATCGTCTAGCCTTCGCTGTCCTCTGCTCGTATTCTCTTGTTTCACAACTATCTTCCAAAACACACAAACGTATCTCGTCACCTGCAAGACAGCTACAAGTCAGTTAATGAAATAGTTTGTGGGGAGGGGTGACAAACACAGTTAGATGAGAGGCTTCTTCGAGTTACTCGATACTCTATTTTCAAACCTTTCCTATTGGTTCTGTTCTGTTTTCCAACTTTCCTTATTGGCTCCTTTTATATGTTTTAGGTGTGTTCTTAGTTAATGTATATGTCACATATATACTATATAAGATTGTGCGCCACGGAGTGAAGTGGCAGTCTCCTGAGAACATACCGTGTGTACTTCTAGGACAACTGTACTAGCTGCAGCTAATAAATCTAATCTTTTACGCCGACAGAATATCCCCGTGTCTCTGTGTAGCTAAGCAGGAGAACCCAGGAGATTAAGGCGTACCCTGTGCCGCCAGGTCCAAAAGGTTCTGGTTCTTCACCATAAGTGCCACTGGTCCAATGAGGGCACACAAGTACCCACCTGGGTGTAGAATATGGTGATCCAGGTGATATGCCAGATTATCTGCAGGTTGATTGATCAGTTAGGTAATGACCACTGGATGTGTTGCCCAGTAATATTTATCTGCACTATAGACTAACTCCTGAGGCGGAAGCCGGGAGTCTTGCACTACATATGCTGGTATTTCCCTCATTTTTAAAAGAAATTAGCGTTGTATTTTAATCTTTGTTTGCTGTGTTACTGTGACCAGTTTTGACATATTGCGCTCCAGTGCTTACTATTCCACCAAACTAGCACACGTAATCAGGCAGACATATTGGGTGGGGTGCATGGTTAGCGCGCTAGTCGCTCGTCTCTATTTGCTATAACAAGGCGATGACTGCGCGTGCGCGCCGACAGCGCGCCGGAGGCGCGCTAAAGGCAAGCCCGTCTGCGCCCATCCGCGCCCAGCCATGTCCAGGTACAGGAGATGATGCTATCTCTCTGGTAAGTGGCTGTAGCAGTCGCATTACATTCTCCGTGGATTCTCTATGGGCCATTAGAGATGCCTGGATCCAAAATAGCCATAAGCATATTATTTGCCAACAGACTTTTCCCTGGGCATTAGAAGGCCCGGTCGTATGTCAGACTTGTCGTTTTTCTATGAGGACCTTCTCAGGGGATTTGCTCCAAGGGAATGTGACCCCTGTATAATCTATGGTGGGGTCAAAAAATGTATTGTGTAATGTAAGGTCCCTTGCCAAACATCCATTTGAAATTTGGGACCTTATTACTTCGAATAGCCCTGCCTTATGTTTCCTCACAGAAACCTGGTTAAACTCCACTAACCATCCCCAGGTTTATTTGGCTATTCCAGATAACTACCAATTTATACATTTAAATAGGGAAGGGAAAATAGGCGGTGGCATTGCAATTGCCTTTCAGAAACATCTTAAAGTGAATTGGGTGTTTTCGATTCAAAATGAATGGCTGGAATTAGGAATTTTTAAGGTTATCGAGCCTTCTACCAACTCCTGGCATGGCACCCTACTGTATAGACCCCCTGGAGCTAAAGCCAACTTCTCGGACCTCCTAGTTGAACTTATAGCACTGCATGTAGTGGCATCTAATGCCTTTCTTCTCCTTGGAGATTTTAATTTTCACACTGAAGATTCCTCAAATCCAGAGGTTGACAAACTTTTTATGGCGCTGAACTCGATAGGTCTGACTCAACGTGTGGTGGGTTCTACTCACCAAGCTGGCCATCTATTAGACCTAGTATTTTGTAACGATGACCTCCTGAAATGTGCCCCCCCCCATTCTTTGACTTGGTCGGACCACTCAATGATTTCCTTTAACTCTAACAAGGTTTGGGAAACAAAGGGTGATTCTCAGAAGAGAGTACCTCTGGGACAATATAGAGTGTGGCGAAATCTATCTATAGAGGCTTTTAAAAGCACCTTCTCTCCTCCTGGGGAAACTAATCTTCTTGACCCCTCAAAAAAATTGGAAGATCTGAATATTGCTCTTCGCAGCGCTTTTGATGCAATGTAGTTATTCAAACTAAACAGAGTACAGGTATAAGGCGAATCTCTAACCCCTGGTATACAGAGAAGCTTAGAAAGGAAAAAGCCAATTGCAGGCGCTTGGAGAGACTTTGGAGAACTAATAAGGAATGTCAATCTAGACTCCTATTTAGACAATCCCTGGCTGCTTACCACCTAAATCTGAAAGTAGCGAGACGTGCCTCAATCATCAAACAGATAGAACAAGCTAGTAATTCTTCAAAAGTACTGTTCTCTATAGTCAAAGATTTTTCATCTCCCAGAGTGTGTGCACAATCACCTATTAAATCGCAGGATCTCTGTGATTCGTTAGCATTATTTTTTAAGGATAAGATATCCATAATTTATAACAACTTTCCCCCAGAGATTTCTTCTACCCCATATCTGTTGTTTGAACCCATGGGTGAAGCCGCAACAGCAAATGAGGCTTGTTTGGAGCAGTTTGAACCAGCTACTATTGAAGAGGTCATAAATGGCCTTTCCAAAGCAAAATCAGGCTCCCCTAATGACTTATGTCCCCAAAAACGATGGCACTCCTAGCCACCAGCTGTGCTCCAGCTGACATCGATATCTTCAACTCTTCTCTAACCACGGGCATCATCCCTACGGTTTGGAAAGAGGCAACTGTCTGGCCTATTGTAAAGAAACCCTCAGTGGACCCGTCCATTCTCTCTAACTACCGCCCCATTTCCCTATTACCATTATTGGGGAAACAACTGGAAGGTATTGTAAATAAACAACTTTGCACCTATCTTGAACATAATGGTATTCTAATCTAGACCCCTCACAATCGGGCTTTCGCAAAGGTTTCAGTACAGAAACTGCGGTACTGGCAGTAACTGATTCACTTAGTCGAATAGTGGATGTAGGGGGTTCAGTAATACTGATTCTTCTAGATCTCTCCGCAGCTTTCGATACCATCTTGCACACAAAGCTGGCGGAGAGACTAGTCACTGGGGGCATAAAAGGAACTGCTCTGAAATGGTTAAAGCATTTCTTGTCTGACAGATCTCAAACAGTTACGGTGGGGCCCTACTCCTCGCCGAAAATGCCTATGAAGAGGGGTGTTCCGCAGGGCTCCTGTTTAAGTCCGACCCTCTTCAATATCTATATGTCTCCTCTGGCGAAGATAGTTGAACTGCTGGGTTTTGACATCATCTCATATGCAGATGATACTCAGCTCATATTCATTATTGGAGATAATTTAGAGAATGAGAAAATCCGCTTTGCTAACGGCCTAAAGACAATATATGACTGGATGACGGCCAACTATCTTCAACTAAATCCAGACAAATCAGAGGTCATGCTACTAGGCAGAGCAACTGAGGTCTGGGCAAATGATTGGTGGCCCACCCAATTGGGTGTTGCCCCTACCCCCAAGGCTTCAGTCAATGATCTGGGAATAAAAATCGATAGGGCTTTGTCGATGAAAGAACATATCATCAGCACATCTGCCGCATGTTACTGCAGTCTACGGCTTCTGAGGAAAATCCTTTATTATATGCCTACTAACCTGTAGACTATTAGAGTAAAATAAAACAGGATCAGTAGTGACGTAGATTCCTAGATAGCGGAATCCATCTGATTCCATGTGTGCCCTACAGACTGCTGGCAGGTCAAGTGCTCCACCATAGAGGACAAATATTGTGGATGTAGACCAATTAATAGTATAGCCAGAGTATTTGCCAACATTGGTGAAGATATCTAATATCTTGTGGATGGAAGTCTGAGGAGAGGAAATGTACAACAGGACATCATCTGCGTAAAGAGCTATCCTGTCTTCACACTACTAAGTCCAACGCAAACCACAAATTAGAGAGTCTGTCCAAACACACGCCATCCGAGGTCCAAGGATCAAGGCAAAGAAAACTGGTAAGAGAGGGCACCCCTGGCATGTCCCGTGCCGAGGGGTGTATGTTCAAGACATCCAGCCATTCATGGCTACCTGAGCCAGGGCCCAGAATATAAGAGTCCGAGCCAAGAGAGGAACTTGGGACCAAAGCCCAACCATTCTGTCACAGCAAAAAGGTATGACCATTTAATCGTATTGAAGGCCATGGTTGCATCAAGCGATAGAACTACCACATCATCCCGAAGTATGCTGATGCGGCCCAACACTCCATGAAGTCGCTACAAATTAAGGGGAGTGCTTCTGCTGGGCAAGAAACCTCACTGATCTGGATATTATTGGAATAATTCTCTTTGCAAAAAGTTTCACTAGAAGTTTGGCTACTGCATTGAGCAGTGATATAGGTCGGTAGGGGGTGCAGTTTTCTACTGGCTTACCTTGTTTATGTATTACTGCTATAGAGGCTAGTTGCTAGTCCCTGGGGAAGATACCCCTGGCCCAGCTCTCCATATACATCCCTAACAAGTGAGTAGTGATAATTGAGGGGGTAAGTTCATGAAGCTCTATCAGGAGACCATTGGGTCCCATTGCCTTACCAGACTGAGTATTACGAATTGCCAGCACAATTTCTTCTTCTGTGGAATCGCTCTTGAGGAGAGGCCTCTCCTCTGAAGAGAGAGTCGGGAGGTACAGGTCGGCCAAGAGCTCATGGGAGTCATTCTTGGTACATGTGCCTACGGGAGAATAGATGTGAGTGTAGCAGGCCACAAAAGCATTGTCAATATCTTCTATGTCTCTCAGGTGCTTCCATCATCTGACTAAATATCAGTGACCCAGCAGTTCACCCTCTCACGTCTATCTAACCAAGTAAGTAGTTTCCCAGTTTTAACTCCTAGTTCATAGATACTGTATTTTGTTGCATATCTAACACATGCTACCTTAGTCATTAGATCTTTGCTTAATTCTATCCCCTAAACAATTTACATTCCAGGACTGAAGCTGGATGTCAGATGTAGTCATCATACGTGTTAACTTCTTCAACTACCGAACAACATCTCCCAACACCCATCTCAGTGGTTCCCCCATGGGTTTCTCATTAGGAACAAAGCATCCACCCACTCCATGTAAGATCAAGTGGTGTGGTGCATAGGGAAACAATGTGAACAACCAACTACCTACCCACCTGCCCACCTCCTCAAAACCCCAACCCTAAATTCCCCACTCTGGCTGCCTGCTGGAAGAACCTTGAACTGGCTGTCTCCCCAACTCAGCAGAGCGCCTGTCGCCCCCAACATAAAACTCTAAGGGGAACGTGGACCAACCTGGGAGCCTCCTGCTGCTCCCCAGACAGAAAATTAAATGTATCCAGTTTATGCTTGTGAAGCACAATTATGTGACCACAAACTAGGTCACAGGGTCTCATATTGTATCCACCGTGGCCAATGTCAGTGAGAAACATTCAAAGAATCAAAATAAGCATCTATGGAGCCTGTGTTTGTGCAAGTCTTTTCCCTCTTGATAAGAGCTTGGTGGGCAGATTTCCTAGACTGTTGTCCTCACCATCTCTGCCATACTTTGTGGCCAGTGGCCCCTACCGTCCCTCATCCCTCGAGTCAGTCCCAAACCTCCTCCAGAGTGAAGAAGAACCAGTTCTCAATCTTTCCCAGGAAAATCATCAAGTATTTTTCTGCCTTGTCTCTTAAGGTCCATTTGATCTCCAAATAAACAGCGACACTGTCTCTGGATTTTGAGCGTAAAATCGGGAAAGAAGGTTATAGTCACATTTTCATAAGTCACTGGAGGAGTGCTTCGGGCAGCTTGGCGCATTACATCACGGACCCGAAAGTTGAAGATACAGGAAATAATGGGGTGAGGGAAGGACCCTGGCTTGGGATGCCGGGCCGGGACACAATGGGCTCGTTCCACTGAGAAATATTTGGAGAGGCCACAAGTTTGCAGTTCTTTGAGAATAAGGTCTTCTACAAAAACGTCCACTGCAGGCCCCTTTGCTCATTCCAGGACTCCGAATATATGTACATTATTATGTCGCAATCTGCAATCTGCTTTCAAAGTCTTCAAGACAAGCTTCCATGATTTTTCTAGAGGCGTTTGTCCATGTCTCAATGGATAGTTGTTGCTGAATCCTCCACTACTTTGAATCTCTCATTCATATTGCGGAGATCAACTTGCAGCAACGATACCTCTGCTGTGGTTGAGTCAATTTGTGTTTCCAGCACAGTATGAACTCCTTGAATTGCCGCCATAATGTTGTGCACCATTAATGATGGCTCCTCTAGTGATCAAACTGCAGTAGAAGTGTGCTAGTGGGAACTTTGATTGCCCTTGTCACCCTTCATGGTGTCCACCGGGCAGGGGCAGGGGAGACACCAGGGCCACAGGGATATTCACCACCGCCTGCCAGTTGGTGCACACTGACCTCCACATAGCATATCAGTTTTCTTCCCTTATGTGCGCCACTCCAAAAGGCTCAACCAGACACCTTGCATTAACCACACCAAAATCACATTGCAGAGGAGGTTCAATGGTAGGCATGTAGACCAGTCTGCAATACAGAAGACAAGACAGTAAAGTATATTGTGCACTTGTGAGTAGCGGCAGAGTCACAGCAAAGTTTAATGGCAGCAGTACTTGCAGATTGGGAGGCGAATGCAAATGTATAGCACAGCAGCGAATAATGGGGATGAAAACCAGGGCCAAAGTTACAGTGAAACAGCAGGTATGGTCTATTGCAGATCTTCAAGGCCTTCACTCCTCCTTGTGCCCCCTGTACTCTCACTGACCAGCCGCTGTTCCTAGCAGTAGTCTAGCACATACATCACCCCAAAGTAAAAAAAGGGGTGGAGTGGACATTCTCTCACTCCACTTCGCAGGCCGGTGGCAAGTCTCGGTATACCCAATCAGGTGAACCTGGTGGCTGTGAGTGTCGGGGGGATGAACACAGGTATTCAATTCACCCCTCACCTCTACTCCGGTTGAAGCACACCGGTTGGTCACTCTGCAAGTCCCGGAACCAATGGGGCCCCCAGTCAGGTTCTGCTACCACTGCTTCTGATCCGATGAGCAAGCAGGGAGATGGGGGGAGCACGGGGTCCGATCTCAACTCCTGTCAGACATGGCCAAGATGATCTCATGGCTGACCCATGGTTCCTGCTGCCTCCAACAGGTCCACAGCTGTGACATTCCCATGCTTTTCTGAGGCTGCTCTCCAGTGCATAGGCCCCAAGGCTGCAAGTCTCCCAAATGGTCACACAGCACAACTGCGGCAGGCACACTGGACACCCAAAGCCTGCATTCACCAATACAGTAGAAGACTAATGCTGGGAGATGGATATGTGGTCAGATGGTGGGAAATCACGCAGTCGGAGCCGCTCTAACAGTCAGCCATCGTCACTAATGGTTAACCACCCCCGCAAAGTTCATTAATTTTGCTGCATTCCCATATTTACCAGAACAGGTAAACCTGAGAAATGCACCATAAAGATGAACCTCTCCAGAAGAGGTATAACAAGGAGAAATATGTCTCCTTGTTTTTTTCTCTTTCTATGTGTGCTGCATTTTTCAGCACACATTGAAAGAGGAATAAACCTCTCAGGATTGTTTTTGTGCAGGAAGGTGCTCCTTCCTGCGTAAAAACGATCCTGCCTGCAACACAACCACCCTGGCACCATGGTGCATGCGTTGGTGCTAGGCTTACAAAATGGTACCAGGGAATGGACAGGAATGTGCTATTTTTGATAAATATGACGCATTTCTTCCCTTTCCCTGTGATGCACGGCAGCACAGCAAGTTGACTTGCTGTGCTGCCCTGCACCACAAAACTTATAAATAGGCCCCTTCGATTGGACTAGGACATAAAACATTTTACCTTAGGAGACTGTATTGTAGAGCAGGCTCCTTGGGTCAGACAGAGCACAAAGACCCAGCTGACATTGATTACCTGAAACAAAGATGAATGTAATTAAAAATCAATGTGGCATTCACAGGAATTACTCATTCAGTCTTTATAAGGGAAACAACATGGAGCCACTTAGTGCATTATCCCTGCTAGGGCACCCTGTGAGGATTTGGTCATGCCCCAAGAAACATCATGGGCACCAGATTTAGGGAGAGAAGGTCAGGACCTCCGGCAGGTCAATTCCCCCTCTAACCAGCCCCATACTCAAAGAACCTCTCTGGCAGAGGGTATTGATAATACACTCAAGGGCACTGTAGCATTTGAGGACCATTCTTTAGTATTTTTCAGCTTCAGGATGAGACGGTCACTAGTGTTTCCGCACTTCCCCTACCAAAGAACACCTTGCTTAGCAGTCGTCCTCAGCAGCAGCACTAATCCTTCTCATCTGCTGTGTGCACAACACACCCAGCTCACATCAAAATGAATTTGGTCCAGCCATGAATCCCATTACCTTCCAGTGGACACACATAACTCTGGTCCTGTGTGCTTAATAGTTCCACTGACAGTGCCAGTAGCAGCAGCTCAGAGCCCAATATGGTTAGATTGAAGTAGGAATAGTAAATGCTGCCCCTTTTTTTCTAAACACCTTACATGAATTTGTTAGATTGGAGTGAGAATAGTAAATATAACCCATTTAGTGTCCAGCACCTTCCTTGAATTAGTTTTGATTGGAGTGGGAATAGTAAATGTCCCCCTTTATTAGCCAACACTTCTCTCCAATAAGATTGGATTGGCATGGCAATAGTAAATATTACCTCGTTAGCGTCCAACACATTTGACAAATGTTGTATAATCAGTCAATCAATCAATCAATCAAGAAATTTGTATAGCACGCTACTCACCCGGAGGGTCTCAAGTCGCTTGGGGGGGGGGGGGGTCCGCTACTGCTCGAACAGCCAGGTCTTGAGTTGCTTCCTGAAGGAGAGGTGGTCTTGGGTATGACGGAGGTGGATGGGGAGGGAGTTCCAAGTCTTGGCTGCCAGGTAGGAGAAGGATCTTCCTCCCATGGTGGCTCTTCGAATGCGTGGAACCGCGGCGAGGGTGTGACTGGTCGATCGCAGTTGGCGGGTGGGAGTGTAGAAGGTCAGGCGGTTGTTGAGGTACCTGGGGCCCAGGTCGTGGAGGGCCTTGTGTGCGTGGGTGAGGAGACGGAACGTGATTCTCTTGCTGACGGGGAGCCAGTGCAGGTCTCTCAGGTGTCCGGAGATGTGGCTGTGTCGGGGGATTTCCAGGATGAGTCGTGCGGAGGCGTTCTGGATGCGTTGGAGTCTTTTCTGTAGTTTGGCTGTGGTTCTGGTGTAGAGGGTGTTACCGTAGTCCAGTCGGCTGGTGATGAGTGCTTGGGTGACCATCTTCCTGGTTTCGGTGGGGATCCATCAGAAGATCTTTCGGAGCATGCGTAGGATGTTGAAACACGATGATGAGACGGCGTTGACTTGTCTGGTCATCGAGAGGGAGGAGTCCAGGATGAAGCCTAGGTTGCGTGCATGGTCCGTTGGTTTGGGTGCGCTGCCTAGGGCCGGGGGCCACCAGGAGTCGTCCCAGGCAGAGGGTGATGATCCAAGGATGAGGACTTCCGTCTTGTCTGAGTTCAGTTTCAGGCGGCTGTTCTTCATCCACTCGGCTACTTCATTCATCCCTTCGTGTAGGTTGGTTCTGGCGGTGGCAGGGTCGTTGGTGAGGGAGAGGATCAGCTGGGTGTCGTCGGCGTAGGAGCATGTCACACATTTTTCAGTTTTTATTTGTTTCCAATTGCTTATTATTGCATAGTTTCAACATTTATATTTTATACACTTCCAGTAAAAAAATAGGAACATATAAACATTTTGTAAATTATAAGTTTTCAGTATTTTACATTAAAATTAAAATAAGGTAGATAATATTTAAACACATTTGTAAATGTAACATTTTCAACTTTTACTTTTTATTGTTAAGAATTCTTTTAACATTTATTAACATTTTACATATATATTTTCAACTTTATTTTGACATGTTTTATTAGTACATATTAAATATTAGTATACAATATATAGGAATATTTAATTTATAGTTACATTTTGTTCATAATTTTGTACAGCATTTATTTGTTTTATCTGTTTAATAAGTTTTCTATTTTTGTTGCCCTTTCTTGACTTTTTATATATAGATTTTCAACATATTTTCACATAATTATTTTAGTATATATTACATAATTGTATATATGTTATCATATTATTTAATTTATACTTAACAACTTTTTCACAATGTTTTATACCAATGTTTGATATGTTTTACACATGTAGTAACTCTTAACAATTTTTACAACATTTATTTTACTTTTTTACATTATTGCCCATTCATTGCTATGGAGAAATAGTGTTTTAGTTTCCAGTTGACATCCATTTGTTTTTTTACTGCTGCTTTCTATTTTTTAATCTATTTGTGTTATTGCTAGCCTAGTTTCCACAAATGTGGTTGCGGTAATCTGCTGCTGTTCATCGGAACAGGTAAGTCCTTTCTTAAAACTTTTTAAGGTTTTTGAGGGTGGGAGGGATTTAGAAGGGAAGTTTAAAAGTTAGTTATAGTGTTGTTTGATAGTTTTTGGTATATTTAGAAGTATTGCTGTTACTATTTACACTAGTTTGTCATTCGTTTTTTTTTACACAGTTTTTATAATGCATTATTATATTATGTTAAATTGTGTCGTCTTAGTTATATTTTGATGTTTAACTTCTATGTATATGTACTTTTGGAAATGTAATGTGTTTTGCATGTGGGTTTTGTAAATTTTTTCTTACAGTTTTTTGTTAATGAACACATCTTATAGGCAGTTGTAAAAAAGAATATCATTTTAGTTTATAATAAATGTTTTTCAGGTTTGTTACCTTATTTTCTGGAGCGTTGCTTTTTTTCTGTTTTTTTTGTGGGACCTTGATACTCTAGATTGATTTGAGGGATTTTGATTGGAATTGTTATATTTTTGCATTTCGGGGCGGGATTTCGGGATTTATTTATTTTACTTATGGTTGATTGCTAATTTTTGTAATGTGGAGTCAGAGAAAGACCTGCAGTTTCAAAACAGTAAGTTTCAATTCTTTTATTTATTTTGTTTCGAAAATGTGATATTACATTGTTTATAATCTCTGAGAAAACCCAACGTTTTAATTAAACACTTTAGGCTAGAGTTTCTAATTTTGTTGTGCTTGTCTTTTCCAGGCTTGTCTAAACTGATTTTTGATCCCATTGTTATAAAATGTTGAGATTTCTTTTGTTACAAAATGGCACTTTGTATTTTGATAGACACATGCAATAATTACTTGTGATTATTTACTGGTTATCTGTTTGTACGTGTTTTTTATGATGTTTTATTTTTCTATGGCTTCTAGCTGAATAAAAGTATTTGAGTGACTGATGTTGTTTATATTAAATATATGTGATTGTTATGTGAAATAATTTGGATTATTTGGTGTTCTGATTTTATGTGATGAGATTCAGTTTTATTTATCTATTTTGGCTGGTGATGGTTAATGTTTTTAAAAATAATTTACATATAATTCTAATATATCAGTCTTTATTAATATTGTTATTTTAAACAATTCTTTAGCTGATCTAGTTTAATATTACATTTATTATTAAAAAAAATATTTGGTATGTTTGTTTACCGTTAGTTGTACTTTTTGAGCACTTTGGTAGGTTAAGATTTATTTTATAGTACGCTTTTTGCTATCATTTCGTAGTAATGTAGTCCTTTGGTATTTATGACTAGTTTGACATTAAATTGCAGTGGCATACATTCTTTTAGTTTGTTTGCTAATTTTACGGCCTATTTGACTAACAGATTGTGCTATTCTTATTTCTTGGACGGTTTGCTCTTTTTGTAATGCTTCTATAAATTTGTATAGTGTAGGCATTGTGAAATCCTTCCAGTGAGTTGTTTGTTTTGGAATTTGGTTTGGCGTCTGTGTCCAGAGTGATGCAGTCTGCTAACCCGAGTGTCTTTGAAATAGTCCATTAAGAGACTAAGGGCTTGATTACGAGTTTGGCTGTCCGATCACCGTACCACAACAGTGGTAGTCCCAAAAAACGCTGAGCTGGTGGTCTCCTGCCTGCCATATTACTATGCATGAAGCTTGAACCGCCGACTACTCTCACTGGAGTGGTTCCCGCCTGTGCTGCGGTGGACTGCAATGTTGTTGATGTGTACTCCAACACTGTCAGGGTTGCGGTTTCCACCCAATTACGAAATCACAGTTATACTGGCAGTCCCCTAGAGGCGGTAGTAGACTGCCATGGTATATCCACAGCAAGCACCACAACAGTGCCCATTGGCTGGATTAAAAAACTACACACCACATAGAAACACATCTGCAAATCCCACTATAAAACCCACCTCATTAGAGATCATGATCTTTTGTCTCTAAACTGCAACACAGCTAGACAGAGCAGCAAATTTCAACACATAAGGCTTCCACTTTTTCCCACTATACCGTTCAACCCCTCTACACACTTCTTTTGGACTTCATCTAATATATTTTGATGTTTTTGTTAGTAATTGTCACCGACTTTAATTTCTAGTTAATTTCTAGTTATGTCATGTCCTAAAAATCATTTTTCATAGGTTGAGTTGTCAGTCATGGTGAATGAAATGATATGAGTAGAGCCTCAATTGTTTGGAACCCAAGTCCTATATACTACTCTCAGTAGAGAAAAGGAAATGTCTACCAGGATAGTCAACAAAGTGAATGCTGTAGATATCACCCTGCAAACACAGCTGGAAAGTAGGTGAACATTAAGTGGCATGACCTGAGGGCAAAAGTCCGTAACCTGACCCCCAAGCATCACCTGATGACCCAGATGACTGGCGGTGGTCCTCCCAGCACCTCATTACATCTCTGTCCCTGGCATGAGAAGGTCTACGCCTTCATGCATTCTGAGGGCTTGGCAGGAATAGCTGAGGGAGTGGAGTCTAGTGAGTTACACCTCACTTAGTGTCAATTAGGATGGCGGTCGGATGTCCGCTGCCGGGCCGGCTGTGGCAACTGCCGGGCTGGCGGCGGTCATCCGCCTATGATCTGAACCCAGAAAACCGCCGGTCCCATTAGCATGGCGGTGACGACCCCGGTGGTGAGATTTTCTGCCTGCCTCTTTTCTGCCAGTACCAGTCTGCACGCTTGCCTGGCAGGGAGAGCTGTACTGCTAAAATGGGGCACGTGCAGGGTCAGGCTCTGCCGGCATGATTATGGTGCCGGCGGTAGCCAGCCTTTCCGTGGCGGTGGAACCATCATGGAAAGGAATGCAGAGAATGTCTCCGGGGGCCCATTGCGGGCCCCCAATCTTTTTGGGGGGTTTGGGTGTACTGGAGTGTACCCATGGTACTCCCCTACATCTCCCTGTTCCAGGTGGCAGGCACTGAGCAGTGCCTGTCACACAGTGCAGGGATATGCTGGACATGCTTTTTTGGACATCGCGGTGCTGCTGCTGGCAGCAGCAATCACCACACTGTTAAATGCCGCAATCATACTGCCGTGGTCAGATTTCGACTGCGGAGCATACTGATTGGACCGGCGGTTATGCCGCAGTCCTAGAGGGCAATGTTTTGCTGCTCCCATGGCGGTTGGAGTGATTGTCTGACCGCGATCCTAACAGGCCCCTTACTGTTTATAACATTTTAATGTTCTGTTTGTTCTCATCTCAACATTTGCTATTGTTTTGTCTATCTTCTTTCCTAATAGGCAGGACTCAAATTATCAGAGATGTTTGATTGTCAGTTTCAATGTAGATTGTTACATATAGGATCACATGTATCAATCTCCATTATATGCCACATGTAAGAATGCCATCTGTATGTGTATTACTATGAAATCATCATAGCTAATTCCTGTAACAACCATACACAAGATGGCCATCAAGGGACAAATTCTATATTAGTTCATCCACAATAGTCTTTTATTGACTATTGGGTTATTGCAATTGCTTTGCATATCTCACTCCTGAGATTCTATTCAAAGATAGTGCTCTAGACAGTTGTAACTCACTTTGTTGATATTTGTATTTTTCTCATTATAAATTCATATCAGATATCTCATGATTTCATTTTTGCTTTTATATGAATCTAAAAATATTTTACTTTCTTTTCTCATATACATTTTTTCAAACTGATAGACAGCCCATATTTGTATTTGTTATGTTGGCTCTGTTCTAGAGGTAGTCCACATGTATTTACAGTTAACACCACCACAAGTATTCAAAACTATCACCTAGTTGTTTATCTTGACTTGAGGTTTGTCACAATAAACATTTTTCCATCCCTTGTGGACTCCTTATAAGTATACAAAGATGACGCATTAAGGACTTTTTTAGTTTCTGGCCTCTCCAGGACTGTATAAGGCGAGTGTTCCTTTAAAATTTAAAAAATACCCTCTGTCAGAAGGAGTGTCTATTCAACACAAATGCAAAAAAGTTGCCAGTGCAGTGTTCTAATATATGGAGGGAATTACCCATAATGAATCACAAAAACCTGCAAATGTTTCATTTAGAATATTTGAAGACACAGACATTCAAATGTGTGTACCATTTAAAGTATCCCCCAATAATATGTAGGGAAGATCCCACAGATGTGTGCACCACAATTAGGACTCTATAGCGTGAGCATGCAATAATCATGCAACAATCATGCCGGTGACTCAATTTTTATGTGAATGTGCGCCGGGTTAATACCATGCTTCGGTAGGTTGGGTGGCATATATATAATGAGGAAACTGGATCAGAAATGAGCTTTGAAGTGGATACAGACTGTGAGGACACACGTCAAACAACCAATGTACCCTCGGTGGAAGATGAACTACGTTTTTTACAACGGGACCGAAACACAAATTTAAGAACTTTGCGAGGCCAAGAAAGAACCTTCCGATGGGGGAGAAGAGGAACAGGAAAAAACAACGGACAAAGAGAACAGGCGACCAAAAAGACATCCAACAAAAAGAACATATGATAGATGATAATGCAAGTGCAAGCATAGTAGTACACTTGTAGTAGTAGAAAATAATGCCATAGGTCAACATATAGTATCTTGCACTGGTTCTATACATTAGGGAAATGTACTGTATTTAATGGTCATCCATTTTTTGGCACTCTCCGGCGACTAATATTTGATATATTTTCAATTTATTTGCACTGCATGTTAGAAGTAAAGAGACCTGTCTGTAAATATTGCAAAATGTAAGATTGTCAATGGGCCCTTGCCCTAAATTGATGCCACGATTAATGCATTGAATAGGCATTAAAGGTTACATAGTATGCTGCACCCAAATGCGATTCAAACACAAAATTCGAGTCAGCAGTATGTTTAACATGAAGTAGAAATTATTTTATGATGATTTTAGGAACAGGGTATAATGAATTAATCAATCAATTAAATAATTTGCTACTAACTATTAATGAATTTCACTATTGCTGCTCAATATATTCTACATTAATCATTTTGCGCCTTGTACAATATTATATTGAACATGCACAGGTCACTTTCTCATGCATGACTAAGAATGCACATGTCACTTTAAATTTGTGAATTTAGCACTGTCACTTTAAGGTTGTTGAAACTTTATTCAGGTGTATAAAAACTGACAAAAATGGCAGCAGCGTTAGGTTTGACAAAGACCACGTTTGCGGTTGAAACGTGTTACCTGGTTGCATGCAGTCAGAATAAAATTCTTTGAAAGTGAGCACAAGCGCGCTGTAGTCTTTTCATATGGATGAGGAGGCATGTTGCAGGATATGTATATATATATCTGAAGAGCACTAATGAGAGCAAAACACATATCAGGGGTTGCTTTAATTCATTTCAGGTTGTCTTGGTTGGTATTTTACCAATCCAAAGTTGTAATACTGTGCCTGAAGTAGTAAAAGGCTTTGGCCATTTAAACAGCTCGACATGGATAGCACTGTGCTAATCCTATGCCTCAAGACTTTGCTGTGGAAATGGTAAAAGACTTTGTCCCGTTCTATCTCAGTGTGGATGGCACTGTGCTAATCCTATGCTTAAAGACTTTGATAGAAAAAAAGACATTTGAGGTGAGCAAATTTAGTGTCACTGGTGTTGAGAGTGCGCTATACTGGAGCTGCTTTCCACCTCAATTTGAGAACTACCCAGAGTGCTCTGTTTCTTTTTTTTGCATAATTTATGCCTCACTCTATGCCTGAAAGGGTATTCTTTTGACTTACACTAGGTGCTCCCTTGTGTCTGGAAAAAGCTTTACCTCTCTGAAGAGCTCTAATGAGATTAAACACGTGCCAGGGGTTGCTTTTATTCCTTTTAGGTTGGCTTGGATGGTATTTTACCAATCCAAAGCTATAATACTGCGCCTGAAGTGGTAAAAGGCTTTTGCAATGCACTGTGCTAATCCTATGCTTAAAGACTTTGCTGTGGAAATGGTAAAATACTGTGTCCCTTTCTATCTTGATGTGGATGGCACTGTGCTAATCCTGCACTTAAAAACTTTGAAAGAAAAGCAGACATTTGAGGTGAACAAATTTAGTGTGTCGCTGGTGTTGAGAGTGCTCTATACTGGAGCTGCTTTCCACCTCAACTTGAGAACTACCCAGAGTTCTCTGCTTCTTTTTTTGCATAATTTATGCATCAATCTATGCCTGAAAGGGTATTCTTTTGACTTATACTGGGTGTTCCCTTGTGTCTGGACAAAGCTATACCTCTCTGAAGAGCTCTAATTAGAGCAAAACTGATGTCAGGGGTTGCTTTTATTCATTTCAGGTTGGCTTGGATGGTATTCACCAATCCAAAGCTGTAATATTGTGCCTGAAGTGGTAAAAGGCTTTAGCCATTTTAACAGCTCGGCATGGATAGCACTGTGCTAATCCTATGCTTAAAGACTTTGCTGTGGAAATGGTAAAACAATTTGTCCCTTTCTATCTCGGTGTGAATGGCCCTGTTCTAATTCTACCCTTAACGCTTAAAGACTTTGACAGAAAAGCAGACATTAGAGGTGAGCAAATTTAGAATATTTAGAATGTCGCTGGTGTTGAGAGTGCTCTATACTGGAGCTGCTTTTCACCTAAACTTGAGAACTACCCAGAGTTCTCTGCTTCTTTATTTGCATATATATATATATCTATATCTATATCTATATCTATATCTATCTATATATATATTCAATGAAAAAACCAAAGGTTTCACACACGTTATAGTTAGCTGGACATTTTACTCGTAAAAAACCATTGAAATTCCCCCGTTATAGTTAGTTAAGCTAACTATAACTCGCGCGCCCGCAATGCACTGCTGATGACGTCACATATTACATCACTCATGACATGGTCAGTGACATCACTCATGACATCACTGATGACATCTCAAATGACATCACTGATGACATCACTGATGACATCATCCAGTGAATGTGTGTTTTTCTGAAAATTAAATATGTTTTATATATGTATATCTCAAGGTCGATGGAAGAATAAATGGGTATATAAGTGTCTAAATGGATGATTTGTTTTTGAAAAATTGATTGTGTAACTGACTGATTAGGTGTATCATAGTGAATACATGGCTTAGTGAGTAATGTTTAAATATGTATATATCTGTATCAGTCTTTCACTTTGTGTATAAGTGGCTGCATGGGTTGGTGAGCAGCTACATGAGTGTTTATATAGGTTATTAGTTGGTTTTTTGGGTATCAGTATAAGTGTCTGATGTCTTTATGGTTCGATGGGGGTATTACGTAGTGCATAGGTGCATGAATGAGTGACTTACTGTTTGTATGTGTTGAAGATAGTATGTGTGCAGGACTGCATGGGTGGATGAGTGTGTGTATGGGTGTGTTAGTGAGTGAATGACTGTCTCTACAGTGTTTTTATGAGTAACTACATATGTTTTAAACTAGTATATGTGACTATTGGTGTATATAAGTGAGTATATGTGAGAGTGAGAGATTGAAAGAGTTCCTGTATGAATAAGTATGTGTTTCTATAAGTGATTGTTTAAAAGACTAAGTATGTGTAAGTTTTTGTAGAAGTAAGTGTGGTGGTGTGTGTATAACTGTATATGCAAGTAAATGGATGTTTGATTCTTTATTAGCATGAGTGACTATGTGTGTGAGTAACTCTACGGATGAGTGGCATTGTGTAACAGGATGTATAGGTGTATGAGTACATATGATGAGTGAGTACATGTATGAGTGACTGTATAGGACTGTTGGTGAATGAGTGGATGTGTATGTGGATCTTAGAATTACTGAAGAGGTTGTTGTAACTGGTATTGGTATATCCATTGTTTTGAAAAGTTTAGTCTCTATTTATGAATGTGTGTATCAAAGGTTATATTAGGGTGAGAGGAGGTCTGCCACTCTATCACAAGGATGATGTCATTAGTGATGTCATCAGTGATGTCATTTGAGATGTCATCAGTGATGTCATGAGTGATGTCACTGACCATGTCATGAGTGATGTAATATGTGACGTCATCAGCAGTGCATTGCGGGCGCGCGAGTTATAGTTAGCTTAACTAACTATAACGGGGGAATTTCAATGGTTTTTTACGAGTAAAATGTCCAGCTAACTATAACGTGTGTGAAACCTTTGGTTTTTTCATTGAATTTCTAAGGTTTTTTAAATTCTAATTCCTAACTATAACGTGTGTGAAACCTATGGTTTTTTCATTGAATTAGCAAGGTTTTTTAAATGCAAATTCCTAACTATAACGTGTGTGAAACCTATGGTTTTTTCAGTGAATTTGTACGGTTTTTTAAATGCTAAGTTATGTATTTTTTTCTATTTTTTTTACATATTTTTTTTTTTAATTTTCTATCCTTTTTTTAAGACTGTGGTTAAATTTTTAAAATTCTATAATATGTTTTTTAAAAAATTTGTTATAATACAAAAAGGTAAAATTTATTAGCAATACATTTTTTCCTTTTTTTTTTTTTTTTTTTTAGTACGCGTACGTAAGCTTACGGTAAGCGTACGGTTTACGCAACGCCCGTAATTTTTCTACGCTGTTTGCGTATAGTTACGCAATTTGCGTAGCCGCGCGTACTCCGCGTGGGACGCGTACGCGTGTACGCTACACGCGCACGTTACGCGGAAGTGTCGGGTAGTGACTGTTATGCGCATGCGCGCAAGCGCGTGTCTTTTTTACGCGCATGCGCACTTTTGCCGTAAGCGTACCGTAAGCGTACCGTAAGCGTACGGTAGGTCATGTGATCATGAAACACAACTTTTGATTGGTTGAAACTACTTTCAGTTCTAGAACTCTCCTACACCACACCCATTCCCCTCATTTCTGCTTGTGATCCCTTAGGAGAAGGAGCTGGGTTGTCTTTGTGATACGATGGCAGACCAGCAGAGCTCTTCTGAGAGTGAGGCTAGCACTAGCAGCACTACCTTGAGGCAGAGAGCGAGGAAACAAAAGACCTCTTATGTATGGGATTATTTTACTTTTCCTGAAGGCCAGCAAAAGGTAAATGCACCCTTGGTAACTTGCAAGCTGTGTAAGCGTGTACTTTCAAGAGGTAATCCTGACAGGAAGTATTCCTTTGGGGATCATACCATGAAGAGACACCTCAAGGATGTACACAGAAGGACACATGCTCGACTTTTTGGAGGTAACCCTTCAGAAAGTCAACCAAGCACATCCACAGCAGCTCAGCCTGGACCATCATCTGCAGGGCTGACTCCTTCTTCTGCAGGTCAGGTGAGCCCTTCATCTGTGGGGGGAGCATCTCCTTTTGCTGGCCCTCTGGAAATTAACCCTCGATTTCTGAGGGTTGATATTCGATGTGCCTCTTGTCATGATCTAATTTGTCATAGGGAGACCAGTGTTTCCCTAGTGGACCTCAAAATAGATCAGCACACTTGTCACAGAGACTAATTTTCCCATTCTTTCTTTCCTCTCTCCCTGCATGAACACAACGGCTCTTTTAAGAGCCAACCTTATCTTTCATCTTTTTTTTATAGATATTTTTTAAAACTTTTTTTTTTTTTTTTTACCGTACGCGTACGGTGCGCGTAATTTTTTTTTTTTTTTTTAAAAAAAAAACCCACTAAAAATCAATAATCACATTACAAGGACTTTGAAACACTACAATTATTATTATTGACTTACCATACCCACTCAAAAAAATATTTATTCATTTGTTTTTTTAAAAAAAAATTCCTTTAAAAATGGGTCTAGTTTTCGAAAATTTTCTATATCAATCTGAAAAAAAAGAAAAAAGTATTAATATTTTTTAAACATTTTAAAATACAGTACTCGTATTTACATATTTTTAAAAAAATATTTTTGCCTTATTTTTGCTGTTTTCAGAATATATTGCATTTCACTTTAAATTGTGAAAGCAATTGCATTCATCATTTAACAGCGGGCAAAAAAAAAATAACAATCTCAAAGATTGTATTAAAAAAGCCCAGAATCTCTTCTCACTTAAACTTAACATTACAGAAATGCATAGGGCAACCAGCCTTAGTGATGCAGAATGTATTTGCATTACAGACTGAAACCTGAAAACCCCACTCGCTTGTAAATACTGTGCATGATTATACATGGAAAGGAGCTGGGTGTGTGCTAAGAGTCTGCTTCTTCCCCCAAAAAATCGCTCCCCCTTTTTCCTACTAATGCAACTGTGAAATCACCAGAACAAAACGCAATAAATCTCTGCCTGTAATTCCTATTTCCACACAGAGTCATGTTTTCACATTAGTCCCAAAACGAAATTTCTTTGCCAATTTGAAAGCACACTTACTGCTCTTTTTTTTGGCAAGTGAAAATCACTTTTACAGACTGACACATTATGAAACCACTTTTCAGATTTTTTTAAATTGCACATGTCCAGACTGCTTTTTCAGACCACCACCATGTGTATCCTCGGTGACTGCCTACACTCCAGCAAGGGCAACCAGCCTTAGTGATGCTGAATGTATTTGCATTACAGACTGAAACCTGAAAACCCCACTCGCTTGTAAATACTGTGCATGATTATACATGGACAGGAGCTGGGTGTGTGCTAAGAGTCTGCTTCTTCCCCCAAAAAATCGCTCCCCCTTTTTCCTACTAATGCAACTGTGAAATCACCAGAACAAAACGCAATAAATCTCTGCCTGTAATTCCTATTTGCACACAGAGTCATGTTTTCACATTAGTCCCAAAACGAAATTTCTTTGCCAATTTGAATGCACACTTACTGCTCTTTTTTTTTTGGCAAGTGAAAATCACTTTTACAGACTGACACATTATGAAACCACTTTTCAGATTTTTTTAAATTGCACATGTCCAGACTGCTTTTTCAGACCACCACCATGTGTATCCTCGGTGACTGCCTACACTCCAGCAAGGGCAACCGGCCTTAGTGATGCTGAATGTATTTGCATTACTGACTGCAACCTCAAACCCTTAAAGTATTCCTTATTTTTACCAGTACACCTTAATTTATCATGAAAAAATTGTCCATATTATTTTACATGTTCCTCACATTTAAATTTCTCCCAAAACAGAAAATAATAAACACAACTTCTACAAAAGGAATTCCAATTCTATTATTCATTTCTTAATTTACCATATACATCCCCTCTCAAACTCTAAACTCACCTTTAAAATTAGTTAGTTGTGAAAGAAATGTGGCACTCAAACAGCTGATTATCAGAGCTAGGATCTCTGTTCTCTACACCTCTCTCCTCTCAGCAGAACCAGATAATGGCAAACTTTCCCTCTATTTTTCCACACATATACATGTAAGTTTCAAATCTCAGTGCTTCCCCCTTTTTTTCAAATGTAATCACACATTTCTATTGGTTGAAAACCAACCCTTTTCCAAAAGTACCCTTCCCCCAACTTGACTTCTGCCCAGTACCCTTCCCCCAACTTGACTTCTGCCTGCTACCATAGCAACAGCTCATGGAACACTGCTGTGTGGAGTTAGGTCAGAAGTTCGCCACACAATGTTTCAATTCCACAGAGCAAGAGTGCTTGACTTTTCAAACCTAACAGCAAATCCATAGTACTGTTCTTTGGTAACACATTTTTTTGTACCAATACAAAACATGCTTCTATTAATTTACACATACAGCCTAGTTTTTATTCTAGAATGGTATGAAACAGCCAATCAGTTCTTTTTGTTTTGAAAAAAATATGTATGCCTCCATTTCCAAACTGTCTTTCTTTTCTTATTGCCATTCTACTGAAAGACACCTCCTGAGTGCACCCAGTTCTCCTTTGAAGATGTTCACAGTGTGGATTGTAGGGCACAGCTATGTCTTCTGGAGTGAAAAGTTTGCAGAGAAAACAGGTATGGTGAGAGACCTTGCTTTGCCAAATGTAGACATTAAATGGATTGGTCAGAGAGGGTTAAAGTGGCACCAATTGATGCCATTGGTGAAATCCTTCATGCAAATCCAACACCCTGACCTCATAATAGTGCACTGTGGTGGCAATGACCTAGGCACTTTGACTGGGGTAGGTCTGGAAATGCTTATGAAGGACACCTTTGCACAACTGTTTTCACTTTTCCCTAAAACTGCCTTTGTGTTTTCCAACATATGCCAAAGGCAAAAATGGAACTGGTCCAATCATTTCTGTCCGCAAATTGACAAAGCAAGAAAGCACGTCAACAAATCTGTTTCTGCTTTCCTCCGTGACTATGGTATGGGTGCCATTTACCACAACAACTTGCGTTATGACATGCAAGACATTTATAGAGGAGATGGTGTGCACTTCAATGATGAAGGGAACAGAGTCTTCCTCTTGAACCTTAGACTCTGCATCGGTACTTACTTGTAGGTACCACTTAAAAAATCACTTCATAAACACAACGGCTCTTTTTAGAGCCCCCTAATATCTAAACTCTTAAATCTGCATTTCATTTCTTTTTTAATTTTTTTTTTCATCCGTACGCTTACCGTAAGCTTACCGTACGCGTACCCCGTGATTTTTTTTAAAATCCATAAATGTTTTCTTTGTACTTTTCTGTCCTTCTTTGACCCCCTCACAAATGTAAGGGGGTCTGTAACTCTCCTCCTTGCCCCCTTTTCTTGTTTTCACTCTTTTTTTTCTGAGTGAAACACACAAAATGGCGGCCGCCGCTTCCTGGTTTTGGCCGATTCGAATGTTTACTAAGATCTAACAGCCAATCAGAATCGCGCTCGCGCACGCCACCGTACGCGTACGGTAAGCTTACGGTAAGCGTACCGTAAGCTGGCTCAGATATATATATTGATTTAAATGCTATTTTCTCAGGACCTACTGAACAGATTTACACCAAACCTACAAAAGGCACTTCCTTGACCTAGGGACTACCTCTCTGCCAAATTTCTAATAATTCTGTTCAGCCGTTCGGGCTGTAGCCCTGTCTAAAGGTCCTATGGAAAAATGCATGGGAAAAACGCGTTTTGGGACCCCCCTTTTATCTCAGCCCCCGCTTGACGAATCCCCCCGAGACTTTCAGGGTAGGAGCGGAGCGTAGCGCCCCACCTATTTTGAGAAATTCGCAAGGATTCGTCGACCGGCGCCAAAGTTATTCAAAATAGAATGTTGCGGATTTCCTATGGAAAAGGGGTCCTAACTATAACTACCTACTGGCGACCGCCAGTAGGTAATATATATATATATATATATATATATATACACACACACACACACATACACGTGTTACCAGTCTTGTGGGGACTATGTGTGAATACCTGCCTTGTGGGGACTAACCTTTTCTAATGATTTTATACTACACTAATAACAGAAAAATGTTAAGAAAAAAATAATGATACAGGATCCTGCTTCAAAGTTGCAAATATATAGTTTCTTTATCGTGTGCACAGCACCATCCTTGTGGGGACTTAAACACGTGCTACCATCCTTGTGGGGACCTAGTCTGTAACACTATTTGTGATTGAATCTAGTCAAAAGCACATGGCTAAATGTTTATTTTATCAACAATATACACAAACAACATTATAATCTATTCATATATGAATTGATGCATATATACTAGAGGTATACATTACAGACAGATTATGTTAATGTGCCAGACAATATCATATCATGCTTAAAGAAAGACACTTAAAGCTGTATTTAACCTATGTATTAGCGCGTACAATCTTAGGAGATAATGGAACTAATACATAAAGAAATTAACATATGGAACCAATGAAAATGGTCAAGTGGAGTCCAGAGCTTGATTAGCTGATTACATTTTTGCCAAAATAGATGTTCAAGACCCCACAGAGATAGTGGGTGAATATCATTGTGCTTAAGTCTCCATAGAAATAGTATGTACATTCAAAGCTTAAATCCCATTATAAAGAGTGTGAAGCTAATGATGTTCAAGTCCACACAGAGGTTGTGCGTAATTATAGGAACGCTCAAGTCCCCACAGAGATGGTATGTTATTATAGCAATGTTTAAGTCCCCAAAAATATAGAGTGTTATCATAGAGATGTTCAAGTCCCCACAGAGATAGTGTGTTGTTATACAGATGTTCAAGTCCCCACAGAGATGGTGTCTTATTACAGTGTTGTTCAAGTCCCCACAAAGATAGTGTGTTATTATAGCAATGTTTAAGTCCTCACAGTGATAGTGCATGAAGGTGATTGTGTTTAAGTCCTCATTAAAATGCGGCCCGATTCACAAAGGTAAACTTAGACAAAAAGTCTAACTGCACTACTTTTCAGTATTTCTAAAGGTAAATTTAGGCCAAAAGTCTAACTTTACTACTTTTCAATATTCACAAATCCCCATACAGAGAATGTGAAGCTGATGATATTCAAGTCAAAGCAAACACAAGGAGATGATGGACGGAGTGCTGGAACTTTTAAGTCACTCACCCCCAGTCACAGATCTGGGTTGAATCCATCATCGTTTTTTAGCTCACTTCGCCACCCCAGTTCAGACCCAGTTATATGCAAATCAGTCTGGACCCTGTGCCTCGTGGCACCCCCTGGAGCTTCAAGTCGAAACAGAGCTTGTGTTTCATTACAGGAATACTCAAGTCCCCAAAGAGATGGTATGTTTTCATAGTGATGTTCAAGTCCCCACAAAGATAGTTTTTTATTATAGTTTTTTCAAGTCCCCACAAAGATATTGTGTTATTATAGCAATGTTTAAGGCCTCACAGAGATAGTGCATGAAGATGATTGTGTTTAAGTCCTCATTAAAATAGGGCCCTATTCACAAAGGTAAACTTAGACAAAAAATCTAACTTTACTACTTTTCTGTATTCACATAGTCCCATATAGAGAATGCAAAGCTGATGATCCTCTAGCCAAATCCGAGCTTGCATGTAATTACAGGAATGCTCAAGTCCCCAAAGAGATGGTGTATGACTATAGTATTACCACAGTCGCCAAGAAGCATGTGTGTGATTATAGACATGCCCAGGACCCCACAGAGACAGTATGTGATTATAGATATGCCCAGGTCCCCACAGAGACAGTGTGTGATTATAGATATGTGTGGGAATCTCCTTTATATGAAATAAGACCGTTTGGAGAAAGAGATTCATCAAGTATAAGCAGGTTTATTCCAAAGTATGAGAGGACCCATCCAATCCTACATCCAGCTCTATCAAGATAACAGCTTCTCTCCAACCGCTCCTGCTGTTGGAACCCCCTTCAAATCATCACATTCTCTAACCTAGGTAACACAAAGAGCATTACTACGACATAATAATGAGCTTGAGATATCTAGGTGTCAGAGGCAAAGCATCACTATGACATGCAGGATACCACAATATGCCCAGGTCCCCACAGAGATAGTGTATGATTATAGACATGCCTAGGTCCCCACAGAGATAGTGTGTGATTATAGACATGCCCAGGTCCCCACAGAGATAGTGTGTGATTATAGAGATGTTGAGGTCTCCACAGAGATGGTGTGTGACTATAGTATTACCACGGGTGCCAAAGAGAATGTGTGTAGTTATAGACATACCCGGGTCCCCACAGAGATAGAGTATGATTAAAGACATGCCCAGGTCCTCACAGATATAGTGTTTAATTATAGACATGCCCAGGTCCCCACAGAGATGATTAATGTGATGCACGCGGATAGCACACAGTGATAGTGCATGATTAAAGTCATGTACAAGTCCTCACATAGAGATTGTGCGATTACAGTGAGGTTTAAGTCCTCACAGTGATAATGTGTGATTACAGTCATATTCAAGTCAAGTCTCCACATTGATGTGTGTATTGATAGGTTTGTTGGAGAAAATATACAGATCGTATTAGTCTGGTGGCTTAAATGAATTAATCCACTTGAGGGATGTGTTTGACCACTCTCTCACATGTTTGAATCCTGGTGCTACCACTCAGCCTTTATTCCTTCCAAACAAGGGGAAACATGGGAAACTTTCACAAAGTTGAAACCTCTATTTGTTTAGCCTTTTATATCTGGAGTGTAAAATAGAAATCTTTAAACAAGGCTCAAACATTCTCAAAAGTGTCCATGTCAGCTACAAGAGACTTTCTCAGTGTTGATGGTCTTGTTATTTGAAGGGCAAATCTTATACAAGAGTCTTACAAATTGTATTCCTGAACTGAGCTTGTATGCTCATAATGCAAGAGTAGAGAAAGTAATTTTGGCTGACACGCAGCTGTCTTTTTCATGGGAATAAAAACCTCAGAATGTGCCTACTTTAACTATAGGAATCTTTCACAATGTTAACAAAACTTTTTTGAGGAGTCCGCCCAAATGTTGTGCATCAGTGTGTGTGGTGTATAAAACTAGGCTTCCTAAAAGGAGCCGGTGAATCATTTGTTCAGGAATAGAGAGGGACAATTTGAAAGTCATGCACTAGCTGTTTTTGTGAGAAAAGAAATCTTCCAAAATATCATGTGACATAAATATGTTGTCAAAAATATCACCACTGCAAAAATAAAGTGGAACAGAATATCAAAATATAGGTGCTGATTCCGATCCGGGTCGGAAGGGCACCGGCCGGAAAAACTATGCACCGTACGCGTGTTTTCCGCCCGACTCGTACAGCTGTACGAGCGAGCAAGTACGATGCAAGCTACATGAAATTCACCGACCGACTCGTGTCCGGGTCCGAACCACTCCGTACGTCTCGGTCGGAAGCTTACCGTGGCGTGCAATGGATGCGATTCATGACCAAGCCAGTGCAATGCATGCGTCGGACAGCCTGTGAGAGCTGGAGTGTCCGGCTCGCAAATCGTCCGGGTGGTTGCCTTTGGGGGTCCCCATCAGACCCCCTGTCACCCGTAGCCCTACGACTCGGACACAGGGGGAGACCCATGGGTCTCCCCAACACAGGCATGTACGGTGTGAATGGCACCAACGCGTTCTCACTGTAGGGGGCGCACTTGTCCGCGACATACCCATTCAGTCAATGGGAGCCCATTTACGCGTCGTACGACCGGCTCCCGTTGACTTCTATGGGAGTCCGACCGAACCGAGTCCGACAGCATACGGCCGCATCGTACTCGCTCGGTAGGACAGCAGGACTTCGGCTCGGTCGGAAAACACTCCGGATCTGGCTCGTTCGGAGTGCTTTCCGACCCGGATCGGAATCGGCCCCTAAGAATGCAGGTTTTATTGTCTACAATATGGTAATGAAGACAATTGTTGTAATTAATATGGGCACTTTAGTATACTTGTAATAAATATTGTTTTTAATTAAATATATATATACTGTCTTTTTTAAATATAGTTTGCAATTTTAAATGTGTAATTGAATTTTCAATAGGTAATTAGATGGGTCTGGTGGCTCAGTACTATTGGGTAACAATAAACACCTGTTAGCGCCAAGATACATAAGAGTTAATGTGCGATCTACAAATACCTATGTTAAGTAGTTTATAATTTAGTAGGGGGATATTGGGTTTTTAGAGGAATATGTTGGGAGGGTAATTACATGTTAACAATTTTGTTAATGTTAAGTAATGTATGGTAAAATCAATATATAAATGGTTGGTATGTAATGTTTTAATTGTTCTTTCATTTATTTGGGTTTAATTTTAGATTTTTAATTTATATTTTTTATGGTATAATTAGTTATAGATAATTTAGCAGCATGTTCAGTTTGTAGGGGAATAGAGTGAGAAATTATTTAAATCTTAAACATGAAAGAATAGTTTTATTTAGACTATGCAAGAAATACTTAGTAATACATATCAGCAAGTGTATACTATATTTATAATTTTTATGTTTAATTTATTTTAATTTATTTATATTTTAATTTATCTTCTTGGTGTTTGTGGGTTTTTTCAGTAGTAGTGAGAGAAGTGAATTCTACGTATGTTTATTTAAATATTTCATTTAATTATGCATTTATTTTGTATATTTATAATAAATTGTGCATTTAATTTAAATGTATACAATATATGTATTCTAATTTATCTATAGTTAGTCATTTTATGTTTTTAGGTATTTAAATATTTATTTAAATGACTGTATTGGAATGGTATATGTAACCTTTCTGAAGTCCAACACTTTCCCTACCGTTGCTTAAATTGGGGTGGGAACAGTAAATCTAGTCCATCCAATTCCTATGCTTTCCTTATTATTGCTTAATTGGGGTGGGGCTAGTTAATATAACCCTTACAAAGTCCAACACTTTCCCTACGGTTGCTTTGGATGGAAGGAGAATTGTAAATATAACCTCTTTGAAGTCCAATACTTTTCCTTCTGTTTTATATATATTGGGGTGGGAATAGCAAATCTAATCCTTCTGAAGTCCAACACTTTCCCAGCTGTTGCTTACATTGCAGTTGGAATAGTAAATCTAACCTCGCCGAAATTCAGCATTTTCCCTGCTTTTGCTTAGGGTGGAATGGGAATAGTAAATTTTACCCCTTCAGAGGTTCAACACCTTCCCTACTGTTGTTTAGACTGGAGTGGAAATGGCCATTTGAACCCATCTGAAGTCCAACTCTTTCCCTACTGTTACTTAGATTGGAGTGGAAGTAGCAAACACTGACCTTCTAGTAGACTTGATCCCTTCATAGCAAAGCTCTGCCTGGTAGCTGCTGCTGCCCCTGTTCCTGCTGCTGACCCTTGGTCAGGAGCTCGCGGCCCGCCTCCACCCGCAGACCCCTGCCTGCGCCTCATATCTGGTAGTTTAGTGGTAGAGCGTCACTGCTCTGCTGCTGGGCTTTCCCTCTGCCTCTCTTTTCTGATTTCTGCCTTTATTCTGCTTTTTACTTTTTTACCTTTTTCTTTCCTTTGTTTGCCACCCTCGTTCCTGTTGCTGTGATCCCCATGGCCTGACCCCTCCAGTGACCCTTCCGCTCCTGCATTTCCTGCCTCTAAGCTGTCCAGCACAACTTAATGGCAGCTGCTGCGTGGCTGCACCACTGGGGTGCCAAAGACAGGCCTGTCTGCACCTGTCTGTGCCTGGAACATGCCCAGCGCCAGGGACCCTGGTTCTCAGACCTTCCACCGCTATGATGCCAGTACCCTCCTCACCCACAACTCAGGACGCCATACCGCCTGCAACCTTGTGTCACTGAAGACCCAAGGACCCTTCTTCTGCCAGGACTGCAGCCCCATTCTCACCCACGCCAGCATGCCAGATCCTCTTACCGCCTAACCGACCAACAGCACACTCAACAGACTCAACTGCATACTCCTCAACGTGCAATCTTTCCAAAAACACGCCACAGAAATCTGGGACCTCCTCAGCGTGGCCTTCTTCATGGAAACCTTGATCAACCCCTGATCCGGACCGGACATCACCATCACTATCCCGACGGCTACATAATCACCTGCAAGGACTGCACCGACCGACCAGGAGGAGGCATCGCCATCATCCACAAGAACACGCTCCGACTGACCATGCACTCAAACGACCAAATGACAATCATGGAACACCTCCACTTCCAGATTTAGACCAACAACACCCTTTGCAGCACCCTCATCTACAGGCCCCTGCCAGCTCTTCACCGACAGCAATGTAGACCTCATCGTACCTCAGGCTCTAGCATCCACCGATTATATCCTACTCAGAAACTTCAAATTCCACGTGGACAACCCCAGTGATCAGAACACTGCCTCCCTACTGGTGAACCTTGCCAAAATCGGACTCAAGCAGTTAGTCACCACACCGACTCACTTAGCTGGATACATGCTCGAACCCATTTTCTCTGCCAGCAGAAACATCACCTACAGCCACACCACCGAATTTGGCTGGACTGACCACCACTGCATGCATTCCGCCTTTGCCATGCCCACCGTACACTATCACCCTCACCATCCCCCATCGTAGCTGGAACAAGGACACAGAAGATCTTTTCGTCAACTTCCTCAGCACAAGCTCTCTGCCAACACCAACAGACGCCAACACCGCAGCGCAAAACCTTCACCAATGGATCTCCAACTGCGCCGACACTCTGGCCCCCTCCAGAAGACACCAGGCAAGCTACACTCAAAGAAAGCCAGTTGGTTCACTTCCGCCCTCCATGAATCCGGACAACTTGAGAAGTCAACATACATCCCACCCTCCCAAGACCTCTGCAACAAACTTGGCGCCTTCTTCCACCACCAGATCAGGCAGCTTCACCCCCCAAAACCCTGCTACCATTCGCATTATACTCATGTACTTGCAGTAAAATGTTGCTGCAAATGACACAATAGTATGTGAAGTGGTGCAATTTTGGAAATTTTGCTCAGCAAGTGTAGAGCAATGTTCAAAATATTCTGTGACTCTCGCTGCTTTATTTAATTTTCTTGTGGTCTAGAAATGATGGTAAACCGTAATAATGGGAGTTGATGATATGAGAAGTAGAACTACGCCTAGTTCTGTACGATTATATGTTGTTGCCTTGGGGAAGGACACCATGATGTGAAAAGACTGATGCTCTGAAAGATTTTTAACTAAAAGAAGTGCTGCTCATGAGAGGATCTTATAAAGAGTACGGCATGTTATAAGAAAAAGAAGTTGTGCATGGGTATTTGCGTGGTACGGGATTTTTTAAGGTTTAGGGTGGGTATAGGTTTTGGGTGGCAGGGGAACTTCCAGGGTTTAGAGTGGGTATGGGTTTTTGGGTGGCAATGAATCTTTAGGGTTTGTGTTTATGTGGGTTTTTGGGTGGCAAGGATTTTTTTAGGGTCGGTATGGGTTTTCTGATCAGCAAGGGATTTTTTAGGGTTTAAGGTGAATACGGATTTTTTAATGGTAAGGGATATTTAAGGGTGGGTATGATTTTTTTTTGCGGCAATTGGATTTTTATGGTTTAGGGTGGATATGAGTTTTTGGGCAGGAAGGGATTTTCTAGGTTTTAGGGTGGGTATGGGTTTTTAGGTGATATGGGCTTTTTAGGGTTTAGGGTGCGTATGGGTTTTTGGGTGAAAAGGGAAATTCTAGGGTTTAGGGTGGGTATGGTTTCTGGGTGGCATGGGAAATATTAGGGTTTAGGGCGGGGATGGGTTTTTGGGTGGCAAGAGAATTTTTAAGGTTTCGAGTTGGTGTGGGTTTTTGGGGGCGAGGTACATTTTATGGTTTAGGTTGGGTATGGGTTTTCCAGTGATAAGGAATTTTTAGGATTTAGGGTGGTTATGAGTTTTTGGGTTGTGAGGTTTGTGTTAGGGTTTTGGGTGGGCATGGATTTTTGGGTGGCAAGGGAATTTTTAGAGTTTAGGGTGGGTATGGGTGTTTGGTGTTGAGGTATTTTTTCGGGTTTAGTGTGAATATAGGTTTGTAGGTGATAGGAGTTTTTTAGGGTTCAGGGTCGGTATGGGTTTTGGGAGGCACAGGAATTTTTAGGGTTTACGGTGGGTATGGATTTTTGGGTGGCAAGGGAATTTTTAGTTTTTAGTGTCGGGATATGTTTTTTTAAGCAATATGGGTTTTTTTATGGTTCAGGGTGTGTGCGGTTTTTTGGGTGGCAAGGGAATTACTAGGGTTTAGGGTGGGTTTAGGTTTTTGGGTGGAAGGGTATTTTTTTAGGGTTAGGTCAATTATAGGTTTTGAGGTGATAAGAGCTTTTTTAGGGTTTAGGGCGGCTATGGGTTTTTGGGTGCCAAGGACATTTTTAGGGTTTCGGGTGGGTATGGGTTTTTGGGTGGCAAGGGAATTTTTATGGTTCAGGGTGGGTATGGATTTTTGAGTGGCAATGTATCTTTTAGGTTTTAGGGTGGGTATGGGTTTTTGGGCGACAACTGCATTTTTTAGATTTAGGGTGGGTATGGGTATTTGGGTGGAAAGGGATTTTTTAAGGTTTAGGGTGGGTATAGGTTTTTGGGTGGTAAGAGCTTTTTTAGGGTTTAGGATGGGTATGATTTGTGGGTGGCAAGTGAATTTTTAGGGTTTATGGTGGGTATGGGTTTTTATGGGTAGCAAGGTGGGTGTGGGATTTTTTGTGGCAAGGGATTTTGTATGATTAACGGTGGGTATGGGTTTTTGGGTGGCAATGGAATTTTTAAGGTTTTGGGTGGGTGTGGGTTTTTGTGGGGCAAGGGAAATCATATGGTTTAGGGTGGGTATGGGTTTTTTTGTGATAAGGAATTTTTAGGGTTTAGTTTGGGAATGGTTTTTGGGTGATAATGATTTTATTAGGGTTTTGCATTTGTATGGGTTTTTGGATGGCAAGGGATTGTTTTAGGGATTGGCATATACAAGGATACAGAAACATCTCAGAAAGAAAACAAAATGCTGGTCGAGTGACAAATTATGGGAAACAAAAATGTATTTTACATTTCCCTTTTAGCGAGCCCCCACTTTTTTCATCCCACTTTCAAACCTGTCTGCACATATTTCCATATGACTGATTGCAGCCAGCAGGTGTGGGTGCTTCCTGAAACCTGGTTAGAGCATCATTTTCTTCCAAGTCGATGCTGCATGTAGTGCAAGTCGCTTGGCCTGAAGTTGTAGTGCTGTACAATTTTCACATTACAGGCACTGTTCAGCATGTTAATGCAGTAAGATACGGGGGCATTTTCAATGTGTTTAATATTTTAAGAATATATGTTTCCACTGCTTTAGAAATCTTGCATTCTCACTAAATTCGTTTGCACCATTTGCCAATTGTTTTTTTTTTTATTCTTGGGAGGAGGTTCACCCAAACTTCATGTTTGTCCATTAAGCTTGATCTCTTTGTTCCCTACATAAAAACCATAACCAACGTTTACAAAATGCTACTTTTAAATGTCACCAACTGCCACTGGCCGAATACACACAATTCATTCTCTCCGTCTCCAACAAGAGACCCAACAGAAGAGTCAAGTTCACTGCATGCATGACCAAAGTTGCTAAATGGATGAGTGTCAACTGCCTCAAGCTTAACACTGATAAGATAGAACTAGTGATTTTCGTAAAGAACACCTCGCCATAGGACTCCAACTGGTAACCAGCCAAGTTCGGACCCACATCCACACCCAGCACCTATACCAGGAACCTCAAAATCATCAACAGCATACTGGACATAAATGCACAAGTCAGCACCATCACCACACTCTGGACATGCTGAGCAGTATTTTCAAAATGGCTTCTAAGCAACACTGGAAAAATGGTCACTAGCAAGTTAGACTACCGGAACAGCCTCTACTTTGAGATCACCAAGCAACCCACTAGAAGACTACAATCCATTCAGAACTCAGCAGTCTTACTCATCCACAGCATCCCACATAGTGCTCACATCACACCACACCTCAGGAAGCTCCACTGACTCCTGATACACAAACACACTCATTTTAAACACCTCACACACTCACTGAAGTCACTAGCCAACTTAGACACCACTAATCTGAATAGTTGCATCTCCTTCCACCAGACAGACTAGACACCACTGTTCAGACCTCAGAAGAGTGGTATAAAGTATAGGTGTAATGGCGCCACTAAGAAGAAATACACATCAAATCTCCCTATCTCCAATTGTTATAATGGTGCTGTAAGGTATGGAAAACCACAAACTCCACAGAAGAAAGCGTCAGCTAACATGAACTAAGCTCGTTCCCCAGCACACGTAAATTAAAGCTAACATTTTCACGTTTTGGTAAAACACAATACAATAAGCAATGTGTAACAGAATGAACCACAAATATGATCTTCTCTCTTTGTTTCTGCCTATACCACCTCTCTTGGAACAGGAACACGTTGTTGTCCAGTATTAGTTCCACCATCTCCATTAGCATTTCCGTGTGATTCCAGGCGCTAGCAGATCTACTAATCAGCATTTTTCTGATAGCCACCAATACTACCTCTCTCCTAATACTGGTGTACAGTGCTGTCACATCAAGGGTCACCATATTCATGTTATCATCCCAATTGAAATCTGCCAATATGCTCAAAATATGTCTGGTATCTCTGATTTATGATGGTAAATTTATCACCATCGGTTTTAAAAACAGATCAACATATTCGGATATTCTCTCAGTTGGGCCCCCAATTCCCGATATTATGGGTCTGCCTGGGGGAAAAGGTAGTGCCTTATGAACCTTAGGTAGCGTGTAAATACACGGATATCTGGGCCTATCAACTTTCAGAAATGTTAATTCATTGTCATCAATAAGACCTTGACCATGCCACCGTCGAAGTTGTGTGTTAATATGGTCTGTAAGTGCCCAAATGGGGTTACTGTGTAGTGGTTCGTAACAGTCTTGATTGTCTAGTTGTGTGAGAATCTCATTGTTGTAGTCTGTACTGCACATGTTCACCATATTGCCCCCTTTGTCCGCCTCACGTATCATTATGTCCCTGTTGTTACTCAATTCCTTCAATGCATTACGTTCTTTGAAAGACAAATTATCAGTCTTAATTTTGGACACCTTTCTTCCATCATCATGTTTGTCTAAATCCACTTATCACCTTTTTGTGAAACAGATCAATATTGTTACCTGAAATAAGTGTCGGAGTCCATTTAGATTTTTCTCTTAAATTACTGGAAATGCTGTAATCAGTTGTTATATTGAGATCTCTCATAATCACGTCTGCTGTCATCACCTCATCCTCACAATCAGTTATTGATAATACCATCCTTGTATCTAATATATCTTGTATAGTATTTTCACCCGACATTAACACACCAGGATTTTTATGTATGCTTTTATTACCATGATTCGTGGATTCAAAGTGTTTCTTTAGTTTCAAACGTCTTACAAATCTAAACAAATCAATTTTCATGTCACAAACATTTCCAATGCTGTTTGGGCAGAAACTCATTCCCTTGGTCGGTACAGAAAGAACATCATTTGAAAGACACGTCAGTCAAATTTACAACATTCACATTGTTTACTTCTTCAGGTTCCAGGACCTGGTCCTGACTCCTTGCCGTTCTTCCACCTGAGCCCCCTATCTTTCCCCTCCTTATTTTTCTGCCTGTGGTGGACGCCTGTATTCTCTGTTGCCTCTTTTTTTATCCTCCTGACCTCTAATAAAAAACTATTCCCACTATTAGGGGCATTATTGATTCCTTCAGACTCACTACCACTTGTGTGGACTGTGTCTAGAGAGGTAGAGCTAGAGCCGACAGATTTACTATCCGCGTTTCCCTGTTGATTATCTTTGGGGACTAAGTGATCATACTTTCTCGCGAACGTGAAGATTCTGCCATCACAGTAATCTCGTTCATCCCTTCTCAGTTTCCTTGCTTTACGTATTTTGAGATCAGCAACATGGCGTTGTATAATATAATTTAAGATGGCATAGTTTTTAGCTGTTCCTTCAGTTAAATTGAGGTCTTTGATCTCAGATTCCAATAGGTCTATATCCTTTTGTAACTGTACAACCTTCCTCTCACAATTTTTGATCAGGATTTCCATGAGCCTATTTGAGTTGTTTGTCAGTTCTTTCTCCCACTCCGCTAATAGGTCAGGTTCAAGATCTTTATAAGTGGGGATCATTTGCGATCTTAGGCCTCTTGGAATCCTTCTAACCTTCATATATTGTTTTAAGGTGGCAGCGTCCCACCATCGTGGCAGTTCATTCTTCCTCAATCTTTCCAACCTGATACATTTATCTTTCAAGCCCTCTTGTCTAGAGTTCTGACCACCTTGTGCAAGTGAGTTTAACAGTTTATTGTTTGCAATGTTATTAAAGAGGTCTTCTACCTGGTGATATGGTGATCATGCGCAGTACAGACTACAACAATGATCGGGAATTGGGGGCCCAGCTGAGAGAATATCCGAATATGTAGATCTGTTTTTAAAACCGATGGTGATAAATCTACAATCATACATCAGAGATACCAGACATATTTTGAGCATATAGGCAGATTTCAATTGGGATGATAACATGATTATGGTGACCCTTGATGTGACAGCACTGTACACCAGTATTAGGAGAGAGGCAGTATTGGTGGCTATCAGAAAAATGCTGAATAGTAGATCTGCTAGCACCTGGAATCACAGGGAAATGCTAATGGAGATGGTGGAACTAATACTGGACAACAACGTATTCCTGTTCCAAGAGAGGTGGTATAGGCAGAAACAAAGAGAGAAGATCATATTTGTGGTTCATTCTGTTACACATTGCTTATTGTATTGTGTTTTACCAAAACGTGAATACTTTAGCTTTAATTTACGTGTGCTGGGGAACGAGCTTAGACTAGACACCACTGTTCCACAGGACTCCAATCTGCATACATTTCACGCATACACAGAACTAGGATGATGTGCGTTCTATTACATCACTCCTAAAGCGCGGAACGACCTCCCACTCCACATCATAGCCTCCTTCTTTCTTCTCTTCTTGAATTCTGCAAGAAGCTGAAGACCTGATTCTCCAATCAAACAAATTAGAGATGGCTCAGGATACTGAAATTTTGAGTCAGGCTTGAGCCTGAATCCTGCCTCTGAATCAGCTTGAAGTTCTGTTAGAACCTTGATCCAAAAACAAGTCGATCTTTCATATGGCTTTTGCCTGCATTACTCCCTCTTCGCAAGATGTGGTGTTATGGCCAGCGCTGTAGACTGTGCAACTGGGTAACTAGACCAACAGTAATCCATGTTAGCAATGATGTCCCTGTTTACATTTCACATTTTTTTCATGCTGCATTCCCCAAGTGTAATTTAGTTTTGCCAGATGTTATTTTTCTGTAGGTTTTTTCATGCAACATAGAATTCTTGTCTAGTACATACTGGGAACTGAGTCGCCCATAGGTGTCTGGGTAAATTTGGGTTGGAGATGGCAATTCCTATTGGGGCTCAGTTGAGGGTTTTGTAGTTGAAGATGAGGACAGTGAGAGTTTCTCACATCGCATGGCATTGGATCATAAATGTGTGCATATTACATGCTGATCGAATGCGTGGACTCTGTGCAGCACACGGATCGATGGGAACAAGTGTTGCTTTGTTGGATATGCCTGCAGTTGCTGCTTCAGTCTGTGGGCTGTGGAAAGGATGGACTTTAGCCTTGCTGTGGTATCCTATTCAAGAAGATTTTCTAAGGTCTTGAAGTAGAGCTTGATTCAGGGACACAAAGAATTTACCAGCAACTTGCTAAACAACACCTGGCTTCCTCTGCTGGACTCCTGGTTGCCAAAGGGTGCCAATTCCCGATCCTGGGGGAGCTATGCTGCCAGCAATGCTGCAACATACACCGAGGCCGTGGGCACCTGTTCGTGAAGTATACGACGCACTGCCCTGACTGCACCGCAGCTCTGACAACCGCCGATACCTTCAAGTTATCTTTCTTCCCGACACCAGCGCTCGCACTGACACCTGACATCGCCAGCGACTGCATCTCATCATCGCGATGCCAATAAATGATGTGGGTGACTTCCCGAACTCATTGACACTGACTGCTGAATGGAATCGATGCCTCATGGACCCAATGTCTCGCCTCCCTGTGGCAGTAAGGAGCCGGCCCTCACCTTGGCCCATTGACGCTTCACCTCCGTGATGCTGTGCACCATCCATTGACTCTGATTTCCAAGGTACTGTTACTTAGGGATCAATGTGAATAGGTGGCCGGCCTGTACACCTTGCAGTCAGCGGCGTACTCGGGATTTGTGCCTGTCACGATGTCGTAATAGCCCCAGTTGGACCAATATGTTGTTACAAGCATTATTTTTGCAATACTTATTCTAAAAGTGATATCTTGATATATGTGTGCTAGATTGTTGTCATTGTTTGGATAAAGGTATTTTAATTTTCTAAATTGGTGTGGTGTCCATTTGTGGTGTTTTCACTGTGTTACTATGTGTTTTATGTACAAATGCTTTACACATTGCCTCTGATATGAGCCTGTCTGCTCATGCCAAGGTACCTAGGGGGTGAGCAAAGGTTATTTTACAAGTGTAAGCCCCCTTACCCTGACTAGAAGAAAAGTTCCCTACTTGGACAGGGTACAAACCTGTCAAAGTTGTCTTTGGGTTCTCATGAGTCAGAACGCCCCTCCCTTAAGTATGACATAAAATAGCATAATTTACTTTGTACATCTGCATATTTAGAAATATGGTGGCATATTTTGTCATGTAATTGTAAATTGTATTGATATAACGCTTACTACCCGTGATGAGGCGTTGATGCATTTTGAGGCCAGTAGCACACTATCCAGGGGTACATGTTTAGAGTTAAATAGATAGCAGATTATTAATCTGTACAAGTTTTGCCCTTAACCCACTCAGAACGTATTTCATTGTTCACAGAAACCGTAATAGCAACACCTCCTTATTGGAATCTGGTATCTGGATCGACCTGTGTAGGTCTGAAAAGGGCTCTCCTGCAATCAAAATGATTTGCACAGAAGTTAGAAGAGATGAATCCTCAAATGGAATAATCCTCTAGTTTGAGACTTTAACTGAATTCATCTTTGTATTTGGTATGTATGTTTTTCATCCTTTCCAGCAACAACAAGCAGGCACTGTGAAACTGTACAGAAGGTACAACCTGGGAACTAATTAAGGATAGCAACAATAGTTTGAGACTGATGTTAGAGTTGTTAGTAATTCGTTGATGATCTGGCCATGCACATCAAGCATAAACCTCCTGCAGATGTTTGAGTCTTGGCGATTAATTATGTTCACTATTTTTCTACCAAACCATGGAATTAGGAGTGACTGAATCTCTGTAACCTTAAATCAAAGTAAGCTTCTTGAAGAGCTTCCTAGGCTCGGTGTAGAAATTGTCTTGTCTTCCGATACAATACGCCATAAAAGTAAAACATTTCTGCTGACCTGCTAGATACAAAGTCTCAGTATGTTGAAGATTGGTGGCTGAATTAGACACTCTGATATGATCCATCAAGATCCCCAGAACGATAAAAGAGAAATCTGACAGTATAACTGCTCAGTTGATTCTTGGCTGTGTTAAAAATATTTCAGCATAAGGGATCCGTGTTGTTTGCTACTCTTGGTTGTCATTAGTAGTATGTGGTCCAACTTGTTGGCTTCAAGCCAACCCACCCTACAGGTTTACATGGAGTTCCTGTCTGAGGTAGTAGCCTTCCTGCTACTTGGAGGATAACTCCATACACCTATGTGGATGAATACCTCAGCCTGACCCACGAAGCAGCTGGTAAGTAAGGAGTTGGAGGCGATCTGCCACTGCCCTACAAATTCACATAATTTTGGAAGCAAGGAAAAGTCTAAGTGTCACCCCTAACTCAGTGTCCTCCTTATATTGACTTACTTCTTGCTTTGTCAGGCCACTATAATTCATTTATGGTATTTGTTTGTTAGCAGCAACACTTCCTTTACTATGGATGGTATGTGAATATTTTGGCGTTTGAAGAAAAAGGGAGGTCTAATCTTCAGATTGCTGCATACTTCAATTGCGGTCTTAAAATTTAACATTCACTGGCCCTGTTGTTCCACAAATACAATGCTGACTGACTACTTAGACTGAAGTCAAGTCAGAAACCTTGAACCACAATGGGTTTTCAGAGTGCTACAGGAGAGAGGATGTGGTGTTGCAGCAGAGCTGCTTACTTTGGCCCAGTTCCAAAGAAGGTTCAAACCGCTTAGTTCATGTACAGGATAGTCTGAGGCCAAAACAACTCAAATTTAACATACCTGATTAGTAAGAATGTGACAGGGAATAGCAGTATTTATGTAAAGCCTAGATTGCTTAATGGTAATCTCCAATTTTTATAGTCCAAGCTTCTTTGTCATAGTCTTTACATCCTACCAAACATCTTTCCACCTAGAGCTTTGCTTTGCCTGGAATGCTTCTATAATTGGCCAGCTTCTCTTTTAGCAAATTTATTTGGTGGGCAAGAAAACTATATTGTACAGATTTTTTGTGTTTATAAATGCAAGTTATTTTCTCTGAGGTGTAATCCACCTCATTAGTACGGCCTGTGATGAGAAAGAGTATGACAGTGGGCAATGAAGATAACCTGTAAGGTACTGATTATGTGTCTGACAGAGCAGAATTCTCATTTGGAAATCAGATCTGCCCTATCATGACTGGGACAGGTTTCGCACACGTAGTTTTCCTGGGTACAAGAATACCAGATCTTAGTTTCCTGGTTGAAATTTCCAGCTGGAAAAATTGAATGAAGCTTTGGCTGCAACAGCATATAATCCTCATCCCCAATCCTTGACAAGCATTTTGTCTGGTAACAGGGAAGCATTCACTCGCCCCACCTGCCAGAACTGTTCTTTCCTTTGTCTCCACAACCTTCCAAACTCGTCCACCCACTCGGAAGCCACCGCTTCTGCTTACAATCTGCTAAAACTAGCTGGGAATAATGTTTAGAATTCCACACTGTAATTTGGCATCTGCATAGTTATTTCCCATTCCAAAAGATATGACTCATCATAGGTCAGTACAATGGTTCAGATCAAGTGCTACTTTGCCTAGTAAACTGTGAGCTATCGAAGTGTCAGGTGCATAATCTTCATTAGTTGGGTGAAATCCTAAGTAATTTATGAATGTCACATTATGTAAAATGTGCAAAATGCTCACCATTTCACATGATGTAACGTTTATACTTATATTCGCCTGTTGGATGCTGGTTTTAATAGAAGTTGTCTAGCAGGGAGGCCTTTTATCCATGAACTAGTCAATTTCTTAAGCCAATCTCTGTCTGTCTGCACATTTTGTAACTTTTGTGTTCTCGGTATGCCCACAGCCATCACCTATCACCTTGAAAAGTCATGTGAGGTGCACATTGTGTAATTGAGCAACTATTTTTCTGAAATTTTGCGTATCTTTGGTGAAAAATAAGTTGGGCAAATTCACCTCATCCCTAAGTATCTGAGCCAAATTTTCATGGCAGTAGCAGACTGGAAGACACATTAAAAACCATATTTTAATTAATTGTATAACGCTACTTGCAACATATCAGGTTTCACAAATATTATGACACCCATGAGGTAGAAGACAACTATGTAACCACAAGGCAGTAGGGGGATAGTCAACTATAAGGCAATGAGTTGGGAACTGAAGGTAGTGGAAAGTGTAACTGTGTGTAAATTAAAGAAACGCCAGCCGTGCACAAATCCACTTTTTGAAGTAAAGTGCAGCCTGAATCCTATGCTGACAAGACACCATGGCAAATGTCGTGAGAAGAAGCACATCTCACAAAAAGTAAGCATCCCTTTCTTTACCATCCTTTGTCAAATAAAATTGAGTCTGAAGTGGACCTTCCAGATGTACCAATGGTGTTTTTTCCAGCTAGCTGTTCAGCATGTCCACTCTTTGTATGGGAGTACACCCAGTTAAACATCCACAGCTCCCAGAGAGGTGGGAATAGCCATGACTCTACGGAAAAAGAGAAACAACCAGGTATCGCAGACCCCTTCTGTTGTCTAATTGGGGTTCTGGCGAATTAGTGCAAAATACATTTGGACTGGCACAGCTTGCAGGTGTGTAGAAAGAGTCCTCCTCCCCTCTCACTAGCTAAAAAAATGGTAATATAGATTTTTTCCAAGATACCATGGCGCCTAGTCTGGATGGCAACCCAATACAAGATGAAGGTCTTGGTTAGCATTTGCTGCGTAAGGATTGGTAACACCTATTGCTGAGTAAATCATTTAATAAGCCATTTGTGGGCAGAATGGCATGGCAGCCAGTATGACAGAGAGAGATTGTATAGCTTATGTGATTATAGGCACAACACAGGCTGATTAAATAATTTCTGTTAGATACACTATAATATGTAGCAAAATACACTCAACCAAAATATACATCATTACTCATATAAGTCATATCCTAAGAGCTAGTTAGTACAAGGGATTAGTACTGCACACTACACTGCAATAGGGGTTATCATGTATTTCATGCGTGCAACATCGCATGGTGTGTTACAGGTAATAGTAGGAAAAAAACATACAAGGTGGCAAGAGCACACCTTGGGCCTTATTACACATAGTGCCCCAGGGGCGCAACAGGCGTTTGCATCCGCTTTGCGCGTCCGAGTCACTTTGGTATTACAGAAGAGGCTGCAAATGCTTGTGCCACCCCTTCTGTACTACAGATAGCACTGGTGTATTTAGAGCACTATCATCAGAGGTTGCTCCCTCATTTGCATGGGGGTGTGGCCCCATCCAAAGGAGGGAGTCTCTTTGCCTCTACGCCGTACTACAGACGCGGGCGCAAAGACAAAGAAGCACTCAGGAGGTGCACTGAGAGTGCTCCACAAAAAGGTAGCACACAGTCAGTACACCCCTTAATGGCAGACCTCTGGAGGGGGTAAAGGGGGCTCTACAGACCCCCCAGACATCCCCTTACAGGCTGGAGCAGTCACTCACTATACCCACCTGCATACAGCTCTATATCCCCTCGTAAAAGTGCAGGAGGGTTGCCACCTGCACAGTGAAACACGGAGCAGCTGCTTAGAAGGTGCTCTGTATTTCACTAGAATGCACTGCTCTAGGGGCAGCTGCCCTGGAGGCAGTGCCTTCATCCTAATATGGCACACTTTCCTTGTTTGCGCAGGGCACCCCTTTTGAAAGGTGCACCCTGGCGCAAACAAAGAAAATGCACCATATTCATATTACGGCCCCAGGTTGACTGGCAATTCTGAAAAATCATAAATTATAACAATGATAGGTTTTTGATTAACCTGTGGGAAAACAACCTGGAAAGACTGATGTATGTTTCCTGGAACAGGTGGGTTTTTGGGGCTATGTAACATCCCAGTGCAATCCCTGAATGAATTGCTTCTTCCTGTGACATCATCCATGCTTGAACTTGTTAGGACGCGATAGAGCCGCAGGCCACAAACCTACAATGGTTATCTCTTTCTGAATGCAGGCACACCACTTCAGAGTAATCAATTTTGGTGTCCCTGCTTCCCAGCTGCGGCTCCTCCGCTAAGGCCGAGGATCGTCTCCCATCTGCTCTGGGAGCAGTTTAAAAAGAAAAACGAAAATGATAATAACTAATATTATCATTTCCGCATTCCTTCCTGCTTAGGTGCAGGGCGGGGTGGCGGATCGGGCTGGACTGGCTAGAGCAGGGGCCAGGGGGAGGAGTGTTAAGCACACTCTAAAGTGTGCAGGACGGTTTGGCCGGCCCTCTTGGGCCAACCAATCAGTCCTGCGCACTTTGCATGTTCCCCACCGGGATGCATTACACAGCCTGGTGGGTAACATGCATAGCCTAAATGTTCCCATCTGAGTGCTGGACCACGATGCTCAGACCAATACCAATGCTGCATTGCAGCGTTGTGTTTGGCCAGAGGACTCTTGGAGGCTGTGTGCTTCCTGTTGCGGCTCGGAGAAGATGACGGAGGAGAGGCAGCAGCCGGTGGCACCCAGGTAAGTCATTTTATTTTATTTTGTATTCCTCTCCTCTTCCTTCCCGCCCACCACCCCCGCTCAGTAGCAGCCGCTACTGCTGCTTCCTAACAAATCTTTGTTCAATTGGAAGGAAACCCAATTCACAGTCCCATGACATCCTTGGTTCAAAAGGTTTCTGTCTTACACCTGTGGGCTTGGGTTACATCATGGTCGTCATAAGATAGCAAATTTTCCAGTCCTGAATAGGTCTTATCATCCTAAGGCTTAATTCTCTATGGGCTTTTATAGCTATCACTAGGGTAGCTACTCCTTAACAAGTGGGCCTCTCAGACCTACTACTGTAGGCTCTGTAGGCGTCTACAAATATTGCTAGGATAGTAGCTAGTGTTCCGTAACTGGATAGTATTTCTACTACTGTAGGTGCTGTATGAATGACCGTTTTTTACCTTCTTCTGTAAGACAGTACATAATGCATAGCTGCTTACAAAAACCATAAATACCCAACTAAATGGCATTGTTTGTGACAACAGCATTGCAAACCAATTTCCTTATGCATGACAAAGTTAGTAATATTGTGAGGATGATTTTATATAAATGTGCAGAGCAATCTGTGTACATATATATAAAACAAATGAGACAAAAAAACTGAATGCAGATTGTCACACCCAGCATTACAATCACGGGATAAAGAGCTTGACAGTCAGTAACCACTTTGCAGGAACATCATGACAATTTACATTTCCTTTAGTCAGATGTATCATTTCCGTTCACTAACAAGGGATGTGCTGAAGGAGAATCCACTTGGCGAAACGACTTGCTTAAAGCATATCAGACCTTCATCCTTCAACATTTTTTTTAAGAAGCAGCAAGTTGATGTCCATTTAAAGCACAAGTCCTGTGTTTTTAAAAGAAAATAGGTTTCCTCTGGACCAATTTCTACTGCCCCCAATGGCTCTGGCACAATTTAAAAAGGGGAGAGTGTACCCTTTGCAAATCAGATACTACCCCAACTCGGGGTTTGTTAATTCATCACACCTCTTTCATGATCCTACCTATTTGCATTGCAGAAAGAATAGCAAATGCCCTTTTGAGTTTGCAGATCCTCTGATTATGGGCCAAATGTACTACGATTGAATTCACCAGAACTAGTCACACTGTGAATCCAGTTAGATTTTGCAAACTGACCTATGCATTTATAGGCGATTTTGCGAGATTCCTGTATAAAGTGGCTCAAAATACAACCCACCTCATTAGTATTAATGCCATAGGTTACAAATTGTGACTCAGCCCAGTTGGTAGCACTTCTAAATCCCAATTTAGGTGTTGGTATAAGTTTACAGACTCCTAAAACCTGATTAATAGATAGGAAAAACCTAGTTTGCATTTGCAAATCCAGCTAATTTGCGAATTTGACATCACAAAATAGGTCAGTTAGTCTGGCGCTTTGCCAATCGGAAGGTGTGTTTGACAGCAATAGAGATTTGTACATCTGGAAACTAGTTTCTGATTTAAGGTTTTGGAGACTTCTTGACAACTGTGTGATACACAGTGTAACAATTGTAATTTACTATACACAACATTTTCAATATAGAAAACATCTCTTTTGTGAAGTTTGAACAACAGTCTGTAATATTCATACATTTAATCAGTGACACAAAAACAAATGCATATCAACCATGTAATAAAAGCATGATAGTCTGTAAATGTTGTGCATGATAACCTGCAACTCCTCATATAGATTAGCGTACTATCTGTCTACAAGTCACTTCAGCACTTTGGGTATTAGCCCTACACAATATCCATACCATACCATACCATATTTTCTGTTCTTACCAACCTTCGATCTATCTCAAAACCTAAAACCAGGACCAACGTACCGCTTTGCATTACCTATCTTATCAGAGAACATTTTGTATTTTAAATTTCTGGTGCTCTATATAGTAAACATATGCAAAAGGTTTGCATGCTCAAATGACTCACTTCTTGCGCCCCGCTATAGGAAAATAATTTTTTGTGCTATGTATTTCAAGTACGCAGCATTGCCAGACTGCTTTTGTGCGCAAATTATATTAGCGCTAGTGTAATATCGAATTGTACTAATGTCTCGTTTGTGTAGGCCATTCCACATTACCTCTGTATGTTAGGTTGCAATAGGTTGAATGCTAAACCAAAGCTGAGAAAGAAAAACTGGGGATTGCTCACGACCTATGCTTTTAAAGGTTGTGCGCATTTTCTTTCTTTTTCTTCTCAATGTTGCTTGCATTTTCATTTAAAGAAAATGTGCATGATTATAAAAAAAATAAGAATATTTTTGTTATTTAAACAGTTTATGGAACCACAGATAGATTTTAACTAGGGAGGCTTCTGTGCATTACAATAATTTCAAACGCTGTGGACTGCAATACAACTGCTTGACAGACATTTTAATGACACCATCGATTAAACAAATATTTCTCTACAATACAAAATCATTGCGACTTTTATCAGAGCAGTAATATGAGTTAAAGCATCTTATCTGTAGTTATTACAAACTGAAGGAGTCACTATGTTTTAAAACTTTATTTTTATTACACACAGTAGCAAAATGTATATTTAATAATAAAACAAATTGTAAGGCCGTATACGTGTAAATGATTTAACTACAGCCAGCATTTCCTACAGGATGTATTCACCTGCCAGTCTTCACTCTGAAATTAACTTTACGCTGCTGCTCTGGAGAGGCCAAAGGCACATTGCATCTTAAAGTCCTGCTAATGCTTGGAGATTCCGGTGGGGCATGGGGGATGGGAGCAGTTGCTCGGCAACTGTATATATGTTAATGAAATCCTTTCAACTCGTGTTTTGTGCTACTGTTGAAGGAAGGGTGTGCCACGCAGCCTAGCCCAGGTGAAGAGATGTGCTAATTACCGCATTGTTAAGTGTAGCTGCCTCATGCTGTGACTGGGGCGAGCAGTCATCATGGAGTCACTTTCAAACCAATTGCACTTTCAAGAAGACCTAGCATTTTAAAAGTCCCAAACTCCAAGAAAGCTCTGCCCCTTGCAGAAACATACCTGGGATGTGTAAATTAAATTAACCATATTTACTTCTTGTTGGAAACAGCCCCACTCCCACTCCGCAGGGTGGTGGTGGACCTTCCCAACACAATGGGGTAGCTTGGCTCGAGTGGTCAGGAAACAGGCACAGTGCTAAGCATACAATATACCCATACAATAACCATGCGTGCATCCGTTCCAAAAACGACTCTACACCGTAAAAATTATGAAAATATTCTTTCTTTATCTTTTTCTCTTAGTTGCTGATTGGAAAAATAAATAGGTCAATCACAATATACAAGTTTCAATTAGTGCAGGTCAAATAAATATTGGCTGTTTGATGAAATAAATAGGGGTGATCATAAATAACAGGGCATAAATACAAGTGCAATATATACAGACAATTAAATACTTTGAGGCAATAAATACTGTACCAATAAATATTGTACACCAACAAGTCCTGTGGACCTATAAATATAGTGCAGCAATAAATAGATAAAAACTCAATAAATACAGTATCCCCAATAAATAATTAAAAGTATACAGCAACCCTCATATAATCAGATGACACTTCACTTCTTAAGGGCTGATTTGGCCCAGGCACAGCTTGTAGGGTTGTGGAAGGCTTGAGGGGGGAGGCTACTCCCTGGCTGGGACAAGGCTGAGGCCTAAACTGAGGTAGATCAAAGGGGGGAATACCAATGCCCTGGCTTCCCTTCTCCACACAACCTCTCTAGGTTAGTCCCAGTTCACCCCAGGCACAGTCAGGTGGGTTTCAGCACCTCCCTAGCCCCTTAGAGCAGTCTCTCAGGTCTCCACAGGGCCTTAGGCGCCCTCTACTCCACTTACTGCCCTTTTTCTGATGTTCCGACGCCGCTGGAGTCGTGTCGACGCCGTGAGGCGGTTCCGGTTCGGTCTCGGCGGCCTCGGCACAATGTCAGTTCTTTGACGACGCCGGTAGGCGGTTCCGGTCCGATGTCGGCGGCCTCGGTTCGATCTCTTCCTCCGATTCGACGACGTCGGGCAGTCTCTTCACGATGTCGACTTCGGGCGGCTCCGGTCCGATGGCGCTCTCGACTCCGATGACGTCGGCCGGCCTGGCCTCGATGTCGACTTCCGGCGACTCCGGGGTGCGATCCTCACCCCCGACCTCCGGTGCTCCTCCTCTCAGGTTCCGGGCGACTCCGGAGTGCGATCCTCACTCCCGACCTCCGGTTCACCTCTACCTCGGTCTCCGACGACTCCGGAGGGCGGACTTCACTCCTCCGATGACGCCGCTCGCTCGACCTCGGTTCACTTCCTCCTCGACCTCTGGTATTCCTCTCGACCCCCGTCGGCGCCCTCTCACGACCTCAGGCGGCTCCGGGTACGACGTCTGCTACTTCAGTCAGCGCCGCTTCTCCACCTCGGGCTCCAGGTCTTCAGGCTACTCGACGCCGGACTCCAGGGAAACCAGTTTCCAGGTCAGGATCTTGCTGCTTTCTGCTTCTAAGGCCTGTTCCTGCTGTCCAGGTCCTTAGGTTGAGTTTTTCTGTCTTCTTCCCACACAGGGCTATAGGCTGGGATCCATCAGTAGGGACAAGTATCAAGGGTGGGTTTATGGACCCCACTCCAGGCACAAGTTTCCACCCCTGCTGCTTCACTCCTTCCTCCTTCACTGTTGTGCTCCTCTCCCTTCACCAGTCAGGTGCCAACTGCCAGCTCCAACTGCCAACTGCCTCTCTTATCCTCCCAACATTCTAAACCGCCTCCAACGGTCACAGGGTTCTGGAAGCTCCTGGAATGTTCTGGAAGGTGCTGGTAGGTTCCAGTGGTTGCTGGTGATGTCACAGGTGGCCACCATTTTGTGCTCCAGGCCCTCAGACAGAAGTTTCAGGGGTAGCTAAAATGGCTCCCTGAATCTGTAGCAACACGAAAAAGTCTGGTGGTTCCCAAAAAGAAAAATTCAAACAGGGTTTGAGGCAAAAGTGGGACAAAATAAATAATGATGAGGAGGGACCACCCAAAGGGCTGACAGGTCTAACACTTCTGCAGTATATTTCCCTTAAGGGATTAGAACATCTCAACAGCAAGTGATAAAAATAATTACGGTTTATTTACAAAAGATGTTTACAATTGATTTACAGAATACTTAACGGCTCCTCAAGAAGAGATTCCATTATGCTTGTAGGACTTTATATTCTAGCTTCCCACATGCAACAAATACTGCATTGTAAAGTGGGGAATACCCCGAGGAAGTGAGGTAGCATAATTCTATAGCATTTCATTAAAAAAATGACATATCATTAAAACAGTCAGCCCATTTCTACCAGTTAAAAATAGTGTGGACTGGACCCTGTTGCAGGCTTATAGGTTTATGGAAACCCACTGAACTGCTCACGAGAACATTTGATTTAATTTGACTTGTATTCTGAAACTGAATATCGACATCTAATTCTGTCGTATGTAGAAGCTGATAATCTAACTGAAAAAGTGCAGTGTTTTTGATTTTTTTTTAAAGCAGTAAGCTGTATCCGGTTCTCTCTTCCTCATGTTATAGTGCATAACACTGAGGAACTATGCACCTAAAATTACTTTAGCATATGGTACTGGTAACTAACTACCAATATGTTTTTCCCACACAAATAATAACAAAGGCCTTGGCATTAAGTATTTCTGAAGTGAGCGTATTTGATTACATTACAGTTTGCATTTTTAGAAATTTTAGGAAAACAATTATTAAACCGCTCCTTTTGCCAAAATACCTCTATTCCCTTTGTCAAAATGACTCAGTGAGTTAAGCGCTAGATGCTTAAAAGTGTGCCAATCTGTAGGTCATGTGTTGGTATCCCAATAAAACCTACTCAACCTTCCGTTCTTCTACAGTTTTTAAACCTACCACGATTAAGGTGGGTAATAGTAGCACCCGTTATTTTGCAGAAAGAGTAGTTACTATTATGGTGCTTCTTTCACTGTCATTTTTGGGCAAAAGGCACAAATTAGCTATGCAACATAAATTTTACCTGAATTACAAAACTGGTATAAAAAGAATTTATGCTCGCCCTTGCCCTCCACCGATTACCATTCAGGTGTAAACTGGGCCCACTGGCATTTTGTGCATGATTATACCACCTGTTATTGCAGATTGGAACATGGCACATAAATGGTGAAGTACAAAAACTGACTGCGCGCACACTAACTTGTAAATCTGGTGTAAAGACACACCACACACCCAAATTATATGTTTTTGTGCCAGGGTGTTTTTGCACACGCTGCTTAGAATGAGATATTAGTGATAAAACGTTCCAAATTCTCTCACTGTCAACATGCGTAGTGCAATTGTGATTTAGCTCTGGATGTGAAAGCTTCTCAGGTCATACTAATGTCTGGATTAGTTATCAGTAATTTACCAGTCCTCTTCCTCTCTTTTAGGTCCACATTCTGATCCTAGAAGAATTACTGTGTGCTAATTTCCCTTTAAGAACCATTCAAAATCACACATCTGGCCTCATTCTCACTTCCCTGTTATGTCTGTGAGGGTATACTAATGGGTGTCTCCCTTGAGCTAATAAGGATTACAAATCCACCCCCCCCCCCTCAGAATGGTAAATAACATGCAGATCATATATTTCCAGTGCCAGTTCTACATGTTTTCTCCTTTCTGGGGCATAAATGGGCCTAAATTCACATACATTTACCACCTTCTTACAACAGGTGGTAGATTTTATGAGGGTTTTTATTTTATTGGTTGCCTGGGGGTAGAAGGGTAAACATCCTTTACAATTACTGCGCTACAACGCATATCATTACACCGTATTTTTAACTCCGCAAAATCTTTTACAACACAGGGCTTTACACCGCAAACCATTACAACGCTCTGGTGGAGTTAGAATAGTAAATTGTGTTGTAAAGGACAATGCATTGTAATGGATTGCGTTGTAAAGCCCTGTGTTATAAAGGATTTTGAGGAGTAAAAAATGCGGGTAATGGCACTCATTGTAAATGCGTGCTGGGTAAAGTGTCATATTCGGTAGAAGGGGTCAGGAGTGGCTGGAAGGCACAGTTTCCTCAACTTCAGCTGGGAAAAGCATTTTCCTTCCCATGCTGAAGTATGAGTGTAGGCACTGTCTGAGCACAGCAGCCTCCCGCAGCCCCGATGCTCTTAGGAAGTTTTCACATCCTGTATCTCTTGGCTTAGAAAAATCAGGTCAAAAGTTTGAGGACCCGATATCTCGGGGCCCAGAAACTCCAAAAAACCTGTTGTTGCCCAGAGCAATATTCCGCCATGTATACCACTCCAGACAGCTCTAAATGAGGTTCTTAGTGATTTTTTTCCAGGGGGCAAATATGAATTTGGAATCTGGGTTATAACATTAGATTTCCACACATTTTGCCTATTCATGACCAGTTTCCAAAATTAAAATTTTGGCAGGTACTACCTGGCAAAACTCAAGCATGGAAAAAGCTTTACTACACTCTCCAAAACTTTAATCCACTTAATGCTATACCACCACACAATGCCACTCTACTCCACTCTACTCCACCCTACTCTATGCCATGCCACTCTGCGCCATGCCATGCCACTCCACCACATGCCACGCCATTCAATGCCACTGCATTCCACGCCACTCCACCACGTGCCACAGCATTCAATGCCATTGCATTCCACGCCACTCCACTGCATTCAACACCACTCCACTGCATTCCACGCCACAACATTCCACTGGATTCCATGCCACTCCACCCCATGCCATTCGATGCCACTGCATTCCAAGCCACTCCACCCGTGCCATTCAATGCCACTGCATTCCACGCCACAACATTCCATTCCACACCACGCCATGACATTCAATTCCACGCCACTCCACGCCATTCCACACCACTCCACGCCATGCCATTCCATTCCATGCCACTCCATGCCATTCCATTCCACGCCACTCCATGCGACTCCACTCCATTCCATCCCATGCCACTCCATGCCATTCCACTCCACGCCATGACATCTCATTCCATTACATGCCACTCCACGCCATTCCATTCCATTCCACGCCATGTCACGCCATTCCATTCCACGCCACAACATTCTATTCCATTCCATTCCATTCCACTCCACGACATTCCATTCCACGCCATGGCATTCCATTCCATTCCACACCACTCGATGCCATTCCATGCCACTCCACGCCATTCCATTCCATTCCATGCAACTCCATGCCATTCCATTCCACGCCACTCCACTTCACACCATTCCATTCCACGCCACAACATCCCATTCCATTCCACTCCATTCCATTCCACTCCATGCCACTCCATGCCATGACATTCCATTCCACGCCACGCCATTCCATTCCACGCCACAACATTCCATTCCACGACATGACATTCCATTCCATGCCATTCCACGCCACGACATGACATTCCATTCCACGCTATTCCATTTCATTCACTCCATTCCACTCCATTCCACGCCATTCCATTCCACTCCATTTCACATTATTCCATTCCATGACATTCCACGCCATTCCACTCCACTCCATTCCATGCCATTCCTCTCCATTCAATTCCATTCCACGCCACGATATTCCATTCCACTCCACGCCATTACACTCCACTCCATGACACGACATTCCACTCCATGACATTCCACTCCACACCACAACATTCCACGCCATGACATTCCACACCACGCCATGACATTCCACAATATTCCACTCCACTCTATGACATTCCAATCCACGGCACGCCACTCCATTCCACGCCACGACATTCCACTCCACAACATTCCACTCCACTCCACGATACTCTACTCTATTCCACTCCACTCCACATTCTACTCCACGACATTCCACTCCACGACATTCCACTCCAAGACATTCCATTCCACTACATTCCATGACATTCCACTCCATTTCATGACATTCCACTCCTCTCCGCTCCACTCCATGACATTCCACTCCACTCCACGACACGCAACGACATTGCACTCCACGACACGGCACGCCAAGACATTCCACTCCATGACACTCTACTCCACTCCATTCCATTCCACGACATTCCACTCCACTCAACAATCCACTCCACGACATTCCACTCCACTCCACAACATTCCATGACATTCCACTCCATTCCACGATATTCCACTCCATTCAACTCCACTCCACGACATTCCACTCCACAACATTCCACTCCACAACATTCCACTCCATGATATGCCATTCCATTCTACTCCATGACATTCACTCCATTCCATTCCATGACATTCCACTCCACGACATTCCACTCCACGACATCCACTCTATGACATTCCACTCTACTCCACGACATTCTACTCCACTCCTTCCACTCCACTCCACTCCATGACATGACATTCCATTCCACGACATTCTACTCCATGCCACGACATTCCACGCCATGACATTCCACACCATTCCATGACATTCCATTCCACAACATTCCACTCCACATTCCACTCCACATTCCATTCCACAACATTCCATTCCACGACACGCCATGACATTCGTTCCACTCCACGACATTCCACTCCATGACATTCCATACCATGACATTCCATTCCATATTTCACTCCATTCCACTCCACGACATTCCATTCAGTGACATTCCATTCCATGACATTCCACTCCACGATATTCCACTCCACGATATTCTACTCCATTCTACTCCATGCCACGACATTCCACTTCATGACATTCTACTCCAAGATATTGCACTCCACGACAATCCACTCCATGACATTCCACTCCCCTCCACTCAATGACATTCCACTCCACTCCACTCTATTCCATGACATTCCATTACATTCCATGACATTCCACTCCATGACATTCCATTCCAATCCACTTCATTCCACGACATTCCATTCCATGACATTCCATTCCATTCCATTCTACGACATTCCATTCTATTCCATTCCACTCCACAACATTCCACTCCATTCCATTCCACAACATTCTATTCTATTACATTCCATGACATGACATTCCATTCCACTCCACGACATGACATTCCATTTCACTCCACGACATGACATTCCATTCCATTCCACTCCACGAAATTCCATTCCACTCCATGACACTCCATTCCACGACATTCTTTTCCATTCCATTCCATGACATTCCATGACATTCCATTCCACAACATTCCATTCCATGACATTCCACGACATTCCATTCAATTCCACTCCACTCCACTCCACGACATTCTATTCCACTCCACGACATGACATTCTATTCCACTCCATGACATGACATTCCATTCCATTCCATTCCACTCCATGACATGACATTCCATTCTATTCCACGACATAACATTCCATTCCATGACATGCCATTCCATTCCATGACATTCCATTCCATTTCACTCCACAACATGACATTCCATTCCATTTCACTCCACAACATATTTCATTTCATTCCACGACATGACATTCCACTCCACTCCACAACATGACATTCCATTCCACTCCATGACATTCCACTCCATTCCACAACATTCCATTCCACGATATTCCATTCCATGACATTCTATTCTATTCCATGACATGACATTCCATTCCACGACATAACATTCCATTCCATGATATTCCATTCCACGATATTCCATTCCATTCCACTCCACATGACATTCCATTCCATTCCACTCCATGACATTCCATTCCATTTCTCGACATTCCACTCCATGACATTCCATTTCATTCCACTCCATCCCACGACATTCTATTCCATGAAATTCCATTCCACAACATCCCATTCTATGACATTCCATTCCATTCTTTCCCACATGACATTCCATTCCATTCCACGACATTCCAGTCCATTCCACTCCATGACATGACATTCCATTCCACTCCATGACATTCCATTCCTTTCCACTCCATGACATTCCATTCCACTCCACGACATGACATTCCATTCCATTCCATTCCACTCCATGACATGACATTCCATTCTTCCATGACATGACATTCCATTCCATTACATGCCATTCCATTCCATGACATTCCATTCCATTTCACTCCAAAACATGACATTCCATTCCATTTCACTCCATAAAATGACATTTCATTTAATTCCACTACATGACATTCCACTCCACTCCACGACATGACATTCCATTCCACTCCATTCCACTCCATGACATTCTATTCCATTCCATTCCATTCCACTCCATTCCACAACATTCCATTCCACGATATTCCATTCCATGACATTCTATTCTATTCCATGACATAACATTCCATTCCACGACATGACATTCCATTCCATGATATTCCATTCCATTCCACTCCATGACATTCCATTCCATTTCTCGACATTCCACTCCATGACATTCCATTTCATTCCACTCCATCCCATGACATTCTATTCCATGACATTCCATTCCACAGCATCCCATTCCATGACATTCTATTCCATTCTTTCCCACATGACATTCCATTCCATTCCATTCCATGACATTCCATTCCATTCCACTCCATGACATGACATTCCATTCCACTCCATGACATTCCATTCCTTTCCACTCCATGACATTCCATTCCATTCCACTCCACGACATGACATTCCATTCCATTCCATTCAATTCCACTCCATGACATGACATTCCATTCTATTACACGACATGACATTCCATTCCATGACATGCCATTCCATTCCACGACATTCCATTCCATTTCACTCCACAACATGACATTCCATTTCACTCCACAACATGACATTCCATTTCATTCGCCGACATGACATTCCACTCCACTCCACGACATGACATTCCATTCCACTCCATTCCACTCTATTCCACTCCATGACCTTCTATTCCATTCCACTCCATTCCACAACATTCCATTCCATGATATTCCATTCCATGACATTCTATTCTATTCCATGACATGACATTCCATTCCACGATATTCCATTCCATTCCACCCCATATGACATTCCATTCCATTCCACTCCATGACATTCCATTCCATTTCTCGACATTCCACTCCATGACATTCCATTTCATTCCACTCCATCCCACGACATTTTATTCCATGACATTCCATTCCACGACATCCCATTCCTTGACATTCCATTCCATTCTTTTCCGCATGACATTCCATTCCATTCCACGACATTCCATTCCATTCCACTCCATGACATGACATGACATTCCATTCCACTCCATGACATTCCATTCCTTTCCACTCCATGACATTCCTTTCCATTCCACTCCACGACATTCCATTCCATCACTCCATTCCATTCCACTCCACAACATTCCATTCCATGACATTCCATGACATGACATGACATTCCACTCCACGACATTCTATTCCATTCCACTCCACTCCACGACATGGCATTCCATTCCACTCCACGACATGACATTCCATTCCACTCCATTCCACTCCACGACATGACATTGCATTCCACTCCATTCCACTCCATGACATTCCATTCCACTCCATGACAATCCATTCCATGACATGACATTCCATTCCATTATACTCCATTCCATTCCACGACATGATATTCCATTCCAGTCCATTCCACATGACATTCTATTCCACAATATGACATTCCATTCTATTCCACTCTACGACATTGCATTCCAATCCATTCCATTCCACAACATGACATTCCATTCCACTCCACTCCATGACATTCCATTCTACTCCATGACATTCCATTCCACTCCAAGATATTCCATTCCATTCCATTCCACTCCATGACATTCCATTCCATTCCATTCCACGACATTCCATGACATGACATTCCATTCCACTCCACTCCACTCCATGACATTCCATTCCACTCCACTCTATTCCATGACATTCCATTACATTCCGTGACATTCCACTCCATGACATTCCATTCCAATCCACTTCATTCCATTCCATTCCACGACATTCCATTCCATGACATTCCATTCCATTCCATTCTACGGCATTCCATTCTATTCCATTCCACTCCACAACATTCCACTCCATTCCATTCCACAACACTCTATTCTATTCCATTCCATGACATGACATTCCATTCCACTCCACGACATGACATTCCATTTCACTCCATGACATGACATTCCATTCCATTCCACTCCACGAAATTCCATTCCACTCCATGACACTCCATTCCACGACATTCTTTTCCATTCCATTCCATGACATTCCATTTCATTCCATGACATTCCATTCCACAACATTCCATTCCATGACATTCCACGATATTCCATTCGATTCCACTCCACTCCACTCCACGACATTCTATTCCACTCCACGACATGACATTCTATTCCACTCCACGACATTCCATTCCATTCCATTCCACTACATGACATGACATTCCATTCTATTCCACGACATGACATTACATTCCATAACATGCCATTCCATTCCACGAAATTCCATTCCATTTCACTCCACAACATGACATTCCATTCCATTTCACTCCACAACGTGACATTTCATTTCATTCCACGACATCACATTCCACTCCACTCCACGACATGACATTCCATTCCACTCCATTCCACTCCATGACATTCCATTCCATTCCATTCCACTCCATTCCACAACATTCCATTCCACGATATTCCATTCCATGACATTCTATTCTATTCCATGACATGACATTCCATTCCATTCCACGACATGACATTCCATTCCATGATATTCCATTCCACGATATTCCATTCCATTCCACTCCACATGACATTCCATTCCATTTCACTCCATGACATTCCATTCCATTTCTTGACATTCCACTCCATGACATTCCATTTCATTCCACTCCATCCCACGACATTCTATTCCATGACATTCCATTCCACAACATCCCATTCCATGACATTCCATTCCATTCTTTCCCACATGACATTCCATTCCATTCCACGGCATTCCAGTCCATTCCACTCCATAATATGACATTCTAGTCCACTCCATGACATTCCATTCCTTTCCACTCCATGACATTCCATTCCATTCCACTCCACGACATGACATTCCATTCCATTCCACTCCACTCCATGACATTCAATTCTATTCCACGACATGACATTCCATTCCATGACATGCCATTCCATTCCACGACATTCCATTCCATTTCACTACACAACATGACATTCCATTCCATTTCACTCCACAACATGACATTTCATTTCATTCCACGACATGACATTCCACTCCACTCCACAACATGACATTCCATTCCATTCCATTCCACTTCATGACATTCCATTCCATTCCATTCCATACCATTCCACTCCATTCCACAACATTCCATTCCACGATATTCCATTCCATGACATTCTATTCTATTCCATGACATGACATTCCATTCCACGACATGACATTCCATTCCATGATATTCCATTCCACGATATTCCATTCCATTCCACTCCACATGACATTCCATTCCATTCCACTCCATGACATTCCATTCCATTTCTCGACATTCCACTCCATGACATTCCATTTCATTCCACTCCATCCCACGACATTCTATTCCATGACATTCCATTCCACAACATCCCATTCCATGACATTCCATTCCATTCTTTCCCACATGACATTCCATTCCATTCCACGACATTTCATTCCATTCCACTCCATGACATGATATTCCATTCCACTCCATGACATTCTATTCCTTTCCACTCCATGACATTCCATTCCATTCCACTCCATGACATTCTATTCCTTTCCACTCCATGACATTCCATTCCATTCCACTCCACGACATGACATTCCATTCCACTCCATGACATGACATTCCATTCTATTCCACGACATGACATTCCATTCCATGACATGCCATTCCACTCCACGACATTCCATTCCATTTCACTCCACAACATGACATTCCATTCCATTTCACTCCACAACATGACATTCCATTTCATTCCCCGACATGACATTCCACTCCACTCCACGACATGACATTCCATTCCACTCCATTCCACTCCATGACATTCTATTCCATTCCATTCCACTCCATTCCACAACATTCCATTCCACGATATTCCATTCCATGACATTCTATTCTATTCCATGACATGATATTCCATTCCATGACATGACATTCCATTCCATGATATTCCATTCCATTCCACGATATTCCATTCCATTCCACTCCACATGACATTCCATTCCATTCCACTCCATGACATTCCATTCCATTTTGCGTCATTCCACTCCATGACATTCCATTTCATTCCACTCCATCCCACAACATTCTATTCCATGACATTCCATTCCACAACATCCCATTCCTTGACATTCCATTCCATTCTTTTCCGCATGACATTCCATTCCATTCCATTCCACGACATTCCAATCCATTCCACTCCATGACATTACATTCCTTTCCACTCCATGACATTCCATTCCATTCCACTCCACGACATTCCATTCCATTCCATCACTCCATTCCATTCCACTCCACAACATTCCATTCCATGACATTCCATGACATGACATGACATTCCACTCCATGACATTCCATTCCATTCCATCACTCCATTCCATTCCACTCCACAACATTCCATTCCATGACAATCCATGACATTCCATGACATGACATGACATTCCACTACACGACATTCCATTCCATTTCACTCCACTCCACGACATGACATTCCATTTCACTCCACGACATGACATTCCATTCCACTCCATTCCATTCCACAACATGACATTGCATTCCACTCCATGACATTCCATTCCACTCCATGACAATCCATTCCATGACATGACATTCCATTCCATTATACTCCATTCCATTCCATGACATGATATTCCATTCTAGTCCATTCCACCTGACATTCCATTCAACAATATGACATTCCATTCTATTCCACTCCACGACATTACATTCCAATCCATTCCATTCCACAACATGACATTCCATTCCACTCCACTCCATGACATTCCATTCTACTCCATGACATTCCATTCCACTCCAAGATATTCCATTACATTCCATTCCACTCCACGACATTCCATTCCATTCCATTCTACGACATTCCATGACATGACATTCCATTCCACTCCACTCCACTCCATGACATTCCATTCCACTCCACTCCATGACATTCCATTCCACTCCATTCTACTCCATGACATTCCATTCCATTCCACTCCATGACATTCCATTCCATTCCACTCCACAACATTCTATTCAATTCCATGACATGACATTCCATTCCATTCCACGACATGACATTCACATTCCATTCCACTCCATGACATGACAATCCATTCCACGACATGACATTCCATTCCACTCCTCTCCACCACATGACATTCAATTCCATTCCATTCCACGACATGACATTTCATTCCACGACATTCCATTCCATGACATTTCATCCCATGACATTCCATTCCACGACATGACATTCCATTCCATTCCACTACAGGACATGACATTCCATTCCACGACATGATATTCCTTTCCATTCCATGACATGACATTCCATTCCACAACATTCCATTCCATGACATCCCATTCCACTCCATTCCATGATATGACATTCCATTCCACTCCATGACATTCCATTCCATGATATTCCACTCCATGACAATCCATTCCATGACATTCCATTCCACAACATTCCATTCTATTCCAGTCCACGACATTCCATTTCATTCCATGACATGATTCCATTCTATGACCTGACATTGCATTCCATTCCATTCTACTCCATGACATTCTATTCCATTCCATGACATTCCATTCCATTCCACTTCACGACATTCCACTCCATTTCACTCTACTCCATTCCATTCCACTCCATGACATTCCACTCCATTCCACTCCACTCTACTCCATTTCACTCCACTCCATGGCATTCCACTCCACAACATTCCACTCCACGACATTCCATTCTATTCCACTCCATTCCACGACATGACATTCCATTCCACTCAACTCCACGACATGACATTCCATTCCACTCCACTCCACTCCACTCCATTCCACGACATGACATTCCAACATATTCCACTCCACAACATTTCATTCCATTCCTCTCTATAACATTCCACTCCACTCCACTCCATTCCATTCCACTCCACTCCATTCCACGACATGACATTCCATTATATTCCACTCCACAACATTTCATTCCATTCCTCTCTATAACATTCCACTCCACTTCACTCTACGACTTTCCATTCCATTCCACTCCATGACATGCCATTCCATTCCATTCAACTCCACTCCATTCCACTCCAATCCACAACATTCCATTCCATTCTATTCCACGACATGACATTCCATTCCATTCCAGTGCCATCCCACGACATGACATTCCATTAAATTCTATTCCACTCCACGACATGACATTCCATTATTTTTCACTCCACGACATTCCACTCCACGACATTCCATTCCATTCCACTCCACGATATTCTATTCCACTCCACTCCACAACATTTCACTCCATTCCACTCCATTCCACTCTACTCCACAATATTCCATTCCATTTGACTCCACTCCATTCCATAACATTCCATTCCATTCTATTCCACGACATGACATTCCATTCCAGTGCCACCCCACGACATGACATTCCATTAAATTCTATTCCACTCCACGACATGACATTCCATTATTTTTCACTCCACGACATTCCACTCCATGACATTCCATTCCATTCCACTCCACGGTATTCTATTCCATGCCACTCCACAACATTCCACTCCATTCCACTCCATTCCACTCTACTCCACAACATTCCATTCCATTTGACTCCACTCCATTCCACTCCATTCCACTCCACTCCATAATATTCCACTCCACGACATTCCATACCACTCCACTCCACTCCACGACATTCCATTCCATTCCATGACATTCCATTCCATTCCATGACATTCCATTCCACTCTACTTCATGACAATCCACGACATTCCACTCCATTCCACGACATTCCACTCCACTCCATTCCACGACATTCCATTTCATTCCATGACATTCCACTCCACGACATTCCACTCCATTCCATTCCACTCCACGACATTCCCATTCCATTCCACTCCATAACATTCCACTCCATTCCATTCCAATCCACGACATTCCATTCCACTCCACGACATTCCACTCCATGACATTCCACTCCATGACATTCCATTCAATTCCACTCCACAACATGACATTCCATTCCATTCCATTCCACTCCACTCCACTCCACTCCACTCTACGATATTCAATTCCATTCTACTCTACTCCACGACATGACAGTCCATTCCATTCCACTCCACAACATGACATTCCGCGACATGACATTCCATTCCATTCCACGACATTCCACTCCACAATATTCCATTACATTCCACTTCACGACATTCCATTCCATTCAGCAACATACCACTCCACGACATTTCATGACATTCCACTTCATGATATTCCACTCCACTCCACCCCACGACATTTCATTCCATTCCACTCCATTCCATTCCACCCCATTTCACGACATTCCACGACATTCCACTCCATTCCACTTCACAACATTCCATTCCACTCCATGACATTCCATTCCATGACATAACATTCCATTCCATTCCACGTGACATTCTATTCCATGATATGACATTCCATTCTATTCTATTGCATGACATTCAATTCCACTCCATGACATTCCACTGCACTCCATGACATTCCATTCCACTCCACAATATTCTATTCCATTCCATGACATGACATTCCATTCCATTCCACATGACCTTCCATTCCACGACATGACATATCATTCCATTCCATGACATTCCACTCCCCTCCACAACATTCCATTCCACTCCATGACATTCCATTCCACTCCACAACATTCTATTCCATTCCATGACATGACATTCCATTCCATTCCACAACATGACATTCCATTTCATTCTACAACATGACATTCACATTCCATTCCATTCCATGACATGACAATCCATTCCACGACATGACATTCCATTCCGCTCCTCTCCACCACATGACCTTCCATTCCATTCCACGACATGACATTCCATTCCACGACATTCCATTCCACGACATTTGATCCCATGACATTCCATTCCACGACATGACATTCCATTCCATTCCACTCCACGACATGACATTCCATTCCACGACATGATATTCCTTTCCATTCCACGACATGACATTCCATTCCACAACATTCCATTCCATGACATTCCATTCCACGACATTCCATGACATGACATTCCACGACATGACATTCCATTCCACTCCATGACATTCCATTCCATGCCATTCCACTCCATGACATTCCATTCCATGACATTCCATTCTACAACATTCCATTCTATTCCAGTCCACAACATTCCATTTCATTCCATAACATGATTCCATTCTATGACATGACATTGCATTCCATTCCATTCTACTCCATGACATTCTATTCCATTCCATGACATTCCATTCCATTCCACTCCATGACATTCCATTCCACTCCATGACATTCCACTCCATAACATTCCACTCCAAGACATTCCATTCTATTCCACTCCATTCCACGACATGACATTCCATTCCACTCCACTCAACGACATGACATTCCATTCCATTCCACTCCACTCCATTCCACGACATGACATTCCATTATATTACACTCCACAACATTTCATTCCATTCCTCTCCATGACATTCCACTCCATTTCACTCCACTCCATTCCATTCCACTCCATGACATTCTACTCCATTCCACTCCATTCTACTCCATTTTACTCCACTCCATGACATTCCACTCCACAATATTCCACTCCAAGACATTCCATTCTATTCCACTCCATTCCATTCCACGACATGACATTCCATTCCACTCCACTCCACGACATGACATTCTATTCCATTCCACTCCACTCCATTCCACGACATGACATTCCATTATATTCCACTCTACAACATTTCATTCCATTCCTCTCCATGACATCCCACTCCACGACATTCCACTCCACTCCATTCCATTCCATTCATCTCCATTCCACTCCACTCTACGACTTTCCATTCCATTCCACTCCATGACATGCCATTCCATTCCATTCCACTCCACTCCATTCCACTCCAATCCACAACATTCCATTCCATTCTATTCCACGACATGACATTCCATTCCAGTGTCACTCCACAACATGACATTCCATTCAATTCTATTCCATTCCACTCCACGACATGATATTCCATTACATTTCACTCCACGACATTCCACTCCACGACATTCCATTCCACTCCACGATATTCCATTCCATTCCACTCCACGACATTCCACTCCATTCCATTCCATTCCACTCTTCTCCACAACATTCCATTCCATTTGACTCCACTCCATTCCACTCTATTCCATTCGACTCCACGATATTCCACTCCATTACACTCCACTCCATGACATTCCAATCCACGACATTCCATTCCATTCCACTCCACTCCACTCCATGACTATCCACAACATTCCACGACATTCCACTCCACTCCACTTCACGACATTCCATTCCATTCCATGACATTCCACTCCACGACATTCCCATTCCATTCCACTCCATAATATTCCACTCCACAACATTCCATTCCACTCCACGACATTCCACTCCATGACATTCCACTTCATGACATTCCATTCAATTCCACTCCACAACATGACATTCCATTCCATTCTATTCCACTCCACTCCACTCCACAACATGCCATTCCACTCCACTCCACTCCACGACATTCAATTCCATTCTACTCTACTCCACGACATGACATTCCATTCCATTCCACTCCACAACATGACATTCCACGACATGACATTCCATTCCATTCCACGGCATTCCACTCCACGACATTCCACTCCATTCCATTCCACTCCACAATATTCCATTACATTCCACTCCATGACATGACATTCCATTACATTCCATTCCACAACATACCACTCCACGACATTCCATGACATTCCACTTCATGATATTCCACTCCACTCCATGACATTTCATTCCATTCCATTCCACTCCATGACATTCCACCCCATTCCACTCCATTCCACGACATTCCACTCCATTCCACTTCACAACATTCCATTCCATTCCACTCCATGACATTCCATTCCATGACATGACATTCCATTCCATTCCACTTGACATTCTATTCCATGATATGACATTCCATTCCGTCCATTGCACGACATTCAATTCCACTCCATGACATTCCACTCCACTCCATGACCTTCCATTCCACTCCACAATATTCTATTCCATTCCGTGACATGACATTTCATTCCATTCCACGGCATGACATTCCATTCCACTCCACTCCACAACATGACATTCCATCCCACTCCATGACATGATATTCCATTCCACTCCATTCCATTCCACGACATTCCATTCCACTCCACGACATTCCATTCCACTCCACAACATTCTATTTCATTTCATTTCATTCCATTCCACTCCATGACATTCCACTCCATGACATTCCATTCTATTCTATTCCATTCCACTCCATTCCATGACATTCCATTCCACTCCATGACATTCCATTCTATTCCATGACATTCCATTCTACTCCACGACATGACATTCCTTTCCACTCCATGACATTCCATTCCATTCCACGACATGACATTCCATTCCACTCCACGACATTCCACTCCATTCTATTCCATGATATTCCATTCCATTCCATGACATTCCATTCCATTCCACGACATTCCATTCCACAACATTCCATTCCATGACATTCCATTCCTTTCCATTCCACTCAACGATATTCCATTCCATTCCATTCCATGACATGGCATTCCATGCCACGACATGACATTCCATTCCATTTCACTCCATTCCACAACATGACATTCCATACCATTCCATGACATTCCATTCCATTGCATGACATTCCATTCCATTCCACCACATGACATTCCATTCCACGACATGACATGCCATTCCATTCCATAACATTAAATTCCATTCCATTTCACGACATTTCATTCCATTCCATTCCACAACATTCTATTCCATTCAATTCTACTCCACAACATTCCATTCCATTCCATTCCAAGACATTTCATTACATTCCATGACATGCCATTCCACTCCACTCCATGACATTCCATTCCATTCCACTCCACGACATTCAATTCCATTCCACTCCACTCCACGACATGACATTCCATTCCATTCCACTCCACAACATGACATTCCACGACATGACATTCCATTCCATTCCACGACATTCCACTCCATGACATTCCACTCCACGACATTCCACTCCATTCCTTTCCATTCCCCTCCATTCCACTCAACAATATTCCATTCCATTCCACTCCACGACATGACATTCCATTACATTCCATTCCACGATACACCACTCCACGACATTCCATGACATTCCACTCCATGATATTCCACTCCACTCCACAACATTCCATTCCACCCATTGACATGACATTCCATTCCATTCCATTGCACGACATTCAATTCCACTCCATGACATTCCACTCCACTCCACGACATTCCATTCCACTCCACAATATTCTATTCCATTCCATGACATGACATTCCATTCCATTCCACTACATGACATTCCATTCCACTCCACTCCATGACATGATATTCCAATTCACTCCACTCCATGACATTCCATTCCACTCCACTCCACTCCATTCCATTCCACTCCATGACATTCCATTCCACTCCACGACATTCCATTACACTCCACAACATTCTATTCCATTCCATGACATTCCATTTCATTCCAATCTACTCCACAACATTCTATTCCATTCCATGACATTCAATTTCATACTATTCCACTCCATAACATTCCACTCCATGACATTCCATTCTATTCCATTCCATTCCACTCCATTCCATGACATTCCATTCCACTCCATGTCATTCCATTCCATTCCATGACATTCCATTCTACTCTATGACATGACATTCCATTCCAATCCATGACATTCCATTCCACGACATGACATTCCATTCCACACCACAACATTCTACTCCATTCTATTCCACGATATTCCATTCCATTCCATGACATTCCATTCCATTCCACGACATTCAATTCCACAACATTCCATTCCACTCCACGATATTCCATTCCATGACATGACATTCCATTCTACAACATGACATTCCATTCCATTTCACTCTATTCCACGACATGACATTCCATTCCATGACATTCCATTACACTCCACAACATTCCATTCCATTCCACTCCATGACATTCCATTCCATGACATGACATTCCATTCCACCACATGACATTCCATTCCACGACATGACATTCCATTCCATTCCATTCCATAACATGACATTCCATTCCATTCCACAACATGACATTCCATTCCATTCCATGACATGACATTCCATTCCATTCCACGATATTCCATTCCATTCCATTCCACAACATTCCATTATATTCAATTATACTCCATGACATTCCATTCGATTCCATTCCAAGACATTCCATTCCATTCCATGACATGCCCTTCCACTCCACTCCACGACATTCCATTCCATTCCACTCCACGACATTCCATTCCATTGCATTCTATTCCACGACATGATATTCCATCCCATTCCATTCCACGACATTCCATTCCACAACATGACATTCCATGACATGACATTCCACTCCACATTCCATTCCATTCCACACCACGACATGACATTCCATTTCGTGATATTCCATTCCACAACATTCCATTCCAATCCACGACATTCCATTCCATTCCACTCCACTCCATGACATTCCATTCCATTCCACGCCATGACATTCCACTCCATGACATGACATTCCATTCCATTCCACTCCATTCCATGACATGACAATCCACTCCACGACATTCCTCTCCACGACATTCCATTCCACTCCACATGACATTCCATTCCACAACATGATATTCCATTCCATTCTATTCTATTCCACAACATGACATTGCATTCCACGACATTCCATTCCACGACATGACATTCCATTCCACTCCACGGCATTCCATTCCACTCCCCTCCACACGACATTCCATTCCATGACATACATTCCATTCCACTTTATTCCATGACATTCCACTCATGACATTCCATTCCACTCCACAACATTTTCTTTTCCACTCCACAACATTCCGTTCCATTCCATTCCACGACATTTCATTATATTCCATGACATTCCATTCCATTCTATTCCACTCCACTCCACTCCATTCCATTCCACGATATTCCATTCCACTCCACTCCCCAATATTCCATAAGCGGAGCAGAGTTTAATGCCTGGGGCTAGTGGTGATGTGAAACCAAACAAGAGTATTGCAAAATGGTAATTGGTGGAACCCACTTCAAAGCACAGGTACTTCTGGTGCAACTGCATAATCAAGATGTGGGAATATCCATCTGAGGCATATTTATCAGAAAATCACACATCGCAGCAAGCCACATGCTACGATGCATGATAGGGAAAGGGCAGGAATGTGCCTTATTTAACATTATACAATGCATTCCTGTCTTTTCCCTATGCTGGTGCACAATGTGTTGTCTGGTGCCAATGCAGGTACCTGCATTGAAAGCAGGATTGATTTTTTGCAGGAGGGGACACCTTTCTCCACAAAATCAATCCTCTGAGGCATTTACCTCTTTCTGTGTGTGCTGCGGAATGCAGCACACATGGAAAGAGGAAGTAATGAGGAAAATTAAAGATATTTCTCCTTTTTTCATTTTACCTAGGGAGGAGTAGCATTTTGATGCATCCCCAGGTCTACCAGTAATGGTAAATCGGGGAATACGCCAAAATTCATGGAGGGATGCCAGGGAACACCCATGCTCCACCCATGGAACGCCTTCCTGTGGCAGAGAAATGCAATGCAGCATTTTGGCGTAAGGGTGAGGCAACTGCAAGGTAAATAAACCCCCTGGTGTTTAGTGACACTTTCTAGTCCCTATTACTAACACCTACAGGACCTGAGCTAGAGTGAGCATCTTAAATTCCTTCTTGAGGTAGAGGTTCAGGACAGTGAGGTCTCAGATCAGACACAGATGGACATTATTCTTTGGCACAAGTAGTACCATGAATATTTTGTATTTATTCAAGAGTTCTATATAGAGCTGGCAAGACCCGAGGGTATCAGAGCGCTTAACATCAATGCAAGTTCATAACAGATCACTCATATAATCAGTACAGCTATACTTACTCAATCTCCTGCTGTGGTACTAGCTCCACCACTCCTTTCAGGAGCACTGCCACCCACCTCATGTTGCAAGATGCAAAGGCTGTCTTTGGACAGGGAGGAGGTTGAGGGGCGGACGGAGAGGGGAAGCCTGAAAGAGTGGTAGGGTATACCCCATTTTAGTTATATGAAGGACCCTCTGGTCCAAAGTAACTGCCTTCCAGGTTGGTAGAAAGGTCACCCAACATTGTGGTGTGGAGGAGATGGCTGGATGGAATGAGGGATCCACCACTCTTACCTCTGAGTCTGCCTGTTTGTTGTCTAACCAGATGGTTTAGAGATGATGTGCCTGAGTCTGAATGGACTAGTGTTGGTGAAAGCAGAACCCTCTGAAGCCTCAAAAGTGATGAAATTGGCACCAATCACACTGAGGTTGAATGTGTTAGAGGCCAAGGATCTGGTGGTAGCCTTGCTAGCCTTAAATCACTGCAGAGTAGAGTCAGCTTTATCACCAAATAGGCAGGGGCCAACAAAATGCCTGTCCATCAGTTGAGCACCACACAGTGTGAAGCCAAGCAAGCCAGACCTGTACCAACAGGAAACAGGGTTTCAGTATCAAAACTGGAATTAATGAGGGGAAAAAGCATTTTGTTATGTTATGTTATGTTATATTGCACTTGTAACACGCTCGGCTACTCACGAGTATCCCGGCGCGAAACCTGAGGGCAGACAGAGACGATCAAACAAAGAGAAATGTTTTAAGCTTCCTTTTAAAAACTACGAGCTCCTGGGTAAGACGAAGATCGAGGGGGAAGGCATTCCAGGCCCTGCTGGCTCTGACCACCAGAGAGCAGCCTCCAATCCTCTGAAGTCTAAATCTCGGAATCAAGGCCAAGCCTAGTGAAGCCGAGCACAGGGCCCGCGCCGGGACATAGAAAGAAAAGCGCCTCTGAAGGTAAAGAAGACCCTGACCATGGAGAGCACGATGGGCCAGAACCAGTGATTTATATTTGATTCTGGCCGCAACTGGTAACCAATGGAGGGAAAACAGGTGAGAGGTGACACTCATCCTAGAAGAGAGGCCTAGTAGCAGTCTAGCTGCTGTGTTCTGGACTACCTGCAATTTCTTAATTAGGTAACCAGGGGACCCAATATAGAGAGAGTTTGCGTAGTCAAGCCGAGAGATGATCAAAGCGCAAGTGACTGTGACTCTGGCTGCCCGCGGAAGGAGAGGAAAAAACTTCCTCAGGGTTTTAATAAGTCCAAAGCAGCAGCCAGCAGTTTTCTTGATGTGGGTGGAAAACAGCAGATTCTCCTAGAACCAGACGCCCAAGTTCTTAGTGGGCTGTCCGTCGGACGAGGGAAGAGGAAGCTCCTGTGGCCACAGCTGTTGACGGAAATCAGACGGAAAAGTGCTGAGCGCCTGCCAGCCAAGTGAAGATGGAGCGAAGGCACTGTTGGGCCACAAGGACCGAGCTGGAGGCCTTATCCCAGGTGAAAAGCAGCTGAGTGTTTTCTGGCAGTCTAATGACTTCTGAAAAATGTGACTTAATATCATCAGGTGCATGGGGGAGGACTAGTTGGGCAATGTCCTATAGTGCTTGAGTAGGCTATCCTGTTTTAGGGCTACACCTATAATAACTGATAAAAACCTACCAAACAGCCCTCGTCAGTATAAACATATAAACAACTGCAAACTAAAATGACATTCATGAAATGACATGACATTCACGAAATGACATGACATTCCTGACATTCCTGACATGACATTCATGACATTCCTGACGTGACATTCATGACATTCCTGACATGACATTCATGACATGACATTCATGACATGACATTCATGACATGACTGACATGACATTCATGACATGACATTCATGATATTCATGACATTCCATTCCATTACATGATATTCCATTCCATGACATTCATGACATTCCAATCATGACATTCCATTCATGACATTCATGACATTCCATTCCATGACATTCATGATATTCCATTCATGACATTCCTGACATTCCATTCCATAACAGTCCTGACATTCATGACATTCCATTCATGACATTCTATTCCATGACATTCATGACATTCAATGACATTCCATTCCATGACATTCCATTCCATGACATTCATTCCATGACATTCCATTCCAAGATATTCATCACATTCCATTCCATGAAGTTCATGACATTCCAATTCATGAAATTCATGACATTCCATGAAATTCATGGCATTCATGACATTCCATGACATTCATGACATTCATGACATTCCATTCCATGACATTCCATTCCATGACATTCATGACATTCATGACATTCCATTCCATGACCTTCATGACATTCCATTCCATGACATTTTATTCCATGACATTCCATTCCATGATATTCATGACATTCTATTCCATGACATTCATGACATTCCATTTCATGACATTCATGATATTCATGACATGACATGACATTCATGCCATGCCATTCATGCCATACCATTTCATGACATGACATTTCATTACATGACATTCCATGATATTCATGACATTCATGACATGACATTCCATGACATTCATGAATTCCATGACATGACATTCATGACTTCCATGACATGACATTCATTACATCAAATTCATGACATGACATTTATGACATTCCATTCCATTTCATTCATGACTTTCATGACATTCATGACATTCTATTTCATGTCATGACATGACATTTATGGCATTCATGACATTCCATTCATGACATGACATTTATGACATTCCATTTATGACATGGTATTCATGACAATTCATTCATGATATGACATTCATGACATGACATTTTTAGGACATGACATTCATGACATTCCATTCATGACTTGACATTCATGACAATTATTACATTCACGACATTCTATTTCATGACATTCATGACATTCTATTCCATGATATTTCATGACATTCATGCCATTCCATCCCATGACATTCATGACATTCATGACATTAATGACATTCCTTGACATTCATGATATTCATGACCTGAAATTCATGACATTCATGACATGACATTCAAGACATTTCATTCCATGACATTCCATTCATGACATTCATGACATTCCATTACATTCATGATATTCATTCCATGACATTCATGACCCTCCATGACATTCCATGACATTCATGACATGACATTCATGACATTCATGATATGACATTCATGACATGACATTCATGATATGCCATTCCATGACATTCATGACATTCCATTCTATTCATGAAATTCCATTCCATTCATGACATTCCATTCCATTCATGACATTCCATGACATTCCATTCCATGACATTCATGACATTCCATGACATTCATGACATGACATTTCATGACATTTCATGACATTCATGACATTCCATGACATTCATTCCATGACATTCATTCCATTCCATGACATGACATTCCATTTCATGACATTCGTGACATTCCATTCCACGACATTCATGACATTCCATTCCATGACATTCATGACATGACATTCATGACATTCCATTACATGACGTTCATGACATTCCATTCTATTCATGACATTCCATGGCATTCCATTCCATGACATTCATGACATTCCATGACATTCATGACATTCCACGACATTCTATTCCATGACATTACATGACATTCATGACATTCCATTTCATGACATCCCATTTCATGACATTCCATGACATTCATTCCATTCCATGACATTTATTCCATTCCATTGCATGACATGACATTCCATGACATTCATTCCATTCCATTCAAATTCATGACATTCATTCCATTCCATTCCAAGACATTCATGACATTCCATTTCATGACATGACATTCATGACATTCCATTCTATGACATTCATGAAATGACATTCATGACATTCCATTTAATGACATTCATGACATGACATTCATGACATGACATTCATGATATTCATGACATTCATGACATTCTGTTCCATGATATTCCATGATATTCCATGACATTCCATGACATTCAATGACATTCATTCCAGTCCATGACATTCATTGCATTCCAATTCATGACATTCATGACATTCATGATATTCCGGACATTCCATGATATTACAATAATGACGTTCCATGATATGACATTCCATTACATGACATTTGTGACATGACATTCCATTCCATGACATTCCTAACATGACAGTCATGACATGACATTCATGACATTTTATTCCATGACATTCATGACATAATATTCAATTCCATGACATTCCATTCCATTCCATGACATTCATGACATGATATTCCATGACATTCATGACATGACATTCCATGACATTCAAGACATTCATGGCATTCCTGACATGACATTCATGATATTCCATTACATGACATTCATTACATTCCATTCCATGACATTCCTGACATTCCATCCCATGACATTCATGACATTCCATGACATTCGAGACATGACATTCCATGACCTTCTATTCTATGACATTCATGTCATTCATGACATGACATTCCATTCCATGACATCCATGACATGACATTCCATGCCATTCATGATATTCCATTCCATTCAATATATTCCATTCCATGACATGCCTGACATTCATGACATTCTTGATATTCATGACATTCATGACATTCCTGACATTCAATTCCATGACATTCCATTCTATGACATTCATGACATTCATGACATTCTATGACATTCCTGACATGCCATGCCCTTCATGACATTCTATTCCTTGACATGCATGACATTCCTGACATTCATGACATTCCTGACATTCATGACATGACATTCCTGACATTCCTGAAAAGACATTCCTGACATTCCTGACATTCAATGGCATGACATTCTTGGCATTCGTGACATTCCATTACATGACATTCATGATATTGATGACATTCCTGACATTCCATTCCATGACATTCATGACATGACATTCATGACATGACATTCCATTCCATGACAATCATGATATTCTTGACATTCATGACATTCCATTACATGACATTCATGATATTGATGACATTCCTGACATTCCATTCCATGGCATTCCATGACATTCATGACATTCCATTCCATGCTATTCTTGACATTCATGACAATACATTCCATGACATTCTTGACATTCATGACATGACATTCATGACATTCTTGACATTCATGACATTGATGACATTACATTCATGACATTCCTGACATTCCATTCCATGATATTCATGACATTTCATTCAATAACATTCATGACATTCCTGACATTACATTCCATGACATTCCTGACATTCCATTCCATGACATTCCTGACATTCATGACATGACGTTCCTGACATTCCATTCCATGACATGATATTCCTGATATTCTATGACATGACATTCCTGACATTCCTGACATGACATTCTTGATATTCCTGACTTTCCATTCCTGACTTTCCATTCCTGACATGACATTAATGACATGACATTCGAGCCGGGTTGGGATGACGGCCGCGGAGCACCACGCCGCGCAGCCATAGGTGATCGAAGCCCCGCCCCCCCGGCAATGGCAGATTGAATCGGACTGAGATCGGGTGCAGGACGTCGGCGCTCTCGCTCCTTTTGCTGTTTGGAGAGTGCGGGTCAAAAGTGGATTGAAGAAGGCAGTTCGGGGGCAGAGATTTGTCATGTTCTTTCTCCGTTTTTTTTATGCTAATAACGGAGCTGTTAACATCAACTGAGCGCTTCTAGACCCTTTTTTCACCTGAACTCTGCCCTAATGGAGGCTGCCAGGTGTGGATGAGAGCCAGCTGGAGGAAAGGAGAGGCAGGTAATAAGTTTTGTGGCAGTGGTGGACGCCCGTATTCATGCATGCAATATTATTTTTGCAGCAACAGCAATACAATATTGAACTTGGACATTGTTTTTTTTTCCCCACAAAATAAACAACGTTTTGGCATGCTGTATTTCTTGCTTTAGTTAATACAGAGTTGGCTCCACTGGTTTTTTTTTTACTGCCTCTCCGTGCCTCTCCATGCCTCTCTATGCCCTGTTTCTAGCTGGTAACAGTCTAGCTTTTATTTTTTATTTATTTTTGCTCCATCTGCCTCATTTTTCGACCTGACCTTACGCTATATAAAGGGGAAAGTTGCTGTGGATACCCCTTTTGAACTTTGAACTTTATTCCTTATAGCACCATATTACTATCTTAAGGGCTACAAGTAGTGGCAAGGCAGTGCCCCTGGCTGGAATTGCAGCTAGAATGGGGAAATTGCTTAATGCCCGCCTTAAGGTGAAAACTCGCCATGCTCAGGCCAAGGAGATAAAGGAAACTGCTAGACTGGCCTGTAAAGAAAGCGCTCCAAATTTGCTTGACCCCGACTCAACCTTTGAGAGTTCTGAGGAAGAGGTTCCATCCTCTTCTCTACCTCTGGATCAGAATGGTCTAACGGATGTGGCTGATGAAAATACAGCTACAGTTATGCCTGGATTCACTCCACAAGACATCTCAGGGTCTGAAGCTCCTAAAAAAGTGAGAGTAACAAAAGAAGCCAAACAATTTTCTTTATTTAAAAAAAAAGCAACGCTGCAATCTCCGTATCCGAGCTTTAGCTCTGGCTCTGGCCCTAAGCTCTCTAAGGAATCCTTGGCTGCTATTTCTCCTGCAGTGTTAGCAACACCAGCAGCAGTATTGATAGCTGGCTCCATTGGCCCCATTGCAATCACAGAAACTTTTCTGGAGCAAATATCCAATCCAAATGAGTCAACATCCATAACTCTACCGATTGCTCAGACAGGCCGACAAGTGAGGCATCTAGGAATCATGGGAATTTCGGAAAATACTGATGTATCAGATTCAGAATCGATTACTACTATATCTAATACCTTCAGTACAATACTAAGGGCCATATGTATCAAAATCCTCGTTTGCGATTCTCAAATAGCGTTTTTTTCCGAATCGCTATTTGAGAATCGCAAAATGCTATGTATGTAGGATTTGCAATACATTTTGCGAATCCTACATATTCCTTAATTGCGAATCTCAAATTTCAATTCGCAATTAAGGAATACCTCCGCATTCATTCCTATGGGCCTGGAGGCCCAAATGAATGAATAGGAAGACATTCTCAATTTGCGATTAGCAATTAGAGAATCGCAAATAGAGAATGCAAATTTAAGGGTGCAAGGGTGTCAAAAGGACACCCTGTTGCATCCCTGAAATAAGCATGGGTACACATGTGGTACACATACATGCCCTAAGGGCATGTATGTGCTTCACATTGCACTTTGAAAAATGCTAAAAAGTGAATTTTTCAAAGAAAACGCAAATTACCATCAACTTGAAGTTGGTGGTAATTTGCGATTCCTTAAGGCCAAATTGCACTTTTTTGGTGCTTCTTACATTGCATTTAAGGAATCACAAAACTTGCGATTCCTTAAATGCAATCGCAAAATAAGGAATCGCAAATTTTGCGATTCCTTATTTTGCACGCAGATTTGCCTCATACATACCACTAAGCAAAATTGCGATCGCAAACGCCAAAATTCTGCGAATTTCGGCATTTGCGATCGCACTTTTGCTTGATACATATGGCCCTAACTTCCCGAGTCATCAATCCAGGTCCAGGCCCAGGCCCCTTCACAAGAGCCTGCAGTCTTAGCAGGTACGATCTCTTCTGAGAGGATTTTTGAAGGGTGCATTGCTTCTGCTGTGGACCCTCCCCAGATTATCTTTAGCCCCAATTTGGAACCAGCTGGGGATTTTCAGATGAGTGTTAAAGATATGCTGAACTTAATTCTGGAGGAGGTCCGTGAGCTGAAAAGAACTCAGAAAGCTGAACTTGCCTCTCTTCATCAACGCCTAGAGAATATCGAAGGCACAATGTCAATCCTTCCAGTTAAATTGCAGGAGGCAGAGGCCAGGATCTCTGCCTTAGAGGACCAGTTGACCATCGTAAGGGGAGAAGCCAAAGCAGCGGCTAAATGTAACCAGACCCTTGAGCATAAACTAGAGGAGATAGAAAATTACTCCCGGGGGGCTAATCTCTGAATAGTGGGAATTCTGGAAGGAATTCAGGGCTCTCAAACCCTGCAGTGGGTAGACTCATTTATTAAACAAAAGGTCATCCCAGAGTTTGAAGGTGACCTTACCATCACTAGGGCTCATCGTGTTCCTGCCCGCCCATTCCCGAATTCTACGGTACTACGTAAAATTTTATTAAATTTTGCAGACTATCGCATAAAAGAGAGGATATTGTCTAAAGCAGTCCAGCAGAGACAATTCCCAGTGAATGAAACTGCAAAATGTCGAATTTTTTCAGATATGTCTGCTGTGGCGGCGCGTAGAAGGAAAGAATTTGTAAAGATCCTCAATTTATTTAAAGTGAAGGGGGCGTAAGCATCCATCACCCAGCAGTCTAAGTTGAAGGTTCTGGTTAAGGGCACATTTTTTATGTTTTCTGATTTGGATGAAGCCCAGAAATTACTAAAAGAAATTTCGCAGGGCTCTGGGATCTAGGGAAATATTCTGCTTAGCATTACAATCATTTTGGGACAGGGCACTGTGGGGTTTTGGGGGGCTAAGCTACAGCTCTCTATGGCTTCATTTATTGATGGTCTCTTTTAAAGCTATTTTGGGTGTTTTGATCGGGATGAGCCCCAGAAACTACTGATAGAGTTCTGGGACTAGAAGTAAAATATTAGTTATTATTATCTTGATAGATTGTTATAATTTGTGGGGCCACCTAAAGTTGTGTTCTTCCTCTTTTTCTGCCCCTGTTCTTTCGGAAGTCAAGGGGTTAAGGTGTCCTCTTAACTATAATTGATCTTAATCTGTTTTTTTTTCGCTTGGTTCATATAGTGTGGTCATGCCTCAATATGTTTCAATATATTTGATAAAATTGAGAATTGCTTGGGGGGGATAGTGGGTTGATCACTAGGGTGTAATTACATGACACCCATATTGGTGGGGGGGGGGTGAAATGTGGTCAGCGTGGTTGGTGGGGGGGTTCCACATTTTTGGGGAGGGGGGTATTCGGGCTGGGATGTGAGTATGGAAAAAAATGAAGTCTGTTTATTGCAAATGCATTTATGTCCTATACATTTATATTTGAGTTTGACTTTGGGCAGGATATGTATTGGGCGTTGGTTCTGGTTAGGTTTTATCTATGGCTAGTAACCAATTGCTAAGGGTGGTTTCTTTTAATGTGAATGGTCTAAACAATCAAAAAAAATTGCGGGCAATTGAATCATGGATTAAAACAGAAAACCCAGCGGTGATATTTCTACAAGAGACCCATATACCAACTGTAAAATTGCCAGATTTTTTTATGTTTAGGTCTTGGGCAGCTTATAGGGGATTCTCTTCATCTTCTGCTTCCCATAGGGAGACAGCAATATTCTTAAATAAAAATCTTCAGGTGGAGGTTCTTAATTTTGAGAAAGATCAACAGGGCTGCTGGTGCTGGGTTACCTGTATGCTTAGACAAAGCCAGAGACCAATTACTTTTGTTAGTATATATGCCCCAGTTGAGGACAACCCTAAGATTTATGAGGATTTGTTTCAGTCCTTAATGCAGGTTTCTGGTGATCTGATCGTGGGGGGTGATTTTAATCTCTTAATGAATCCCAAAATACACTCATCAGTGCAGGCCAAATGGCAGTTGAAAGCTAAATCTTTTAGAACCCTACAACATTATGATAGAACCCTAGATTTACAGGATCCCTGGCGTGCCGCCTTTCCTGTCAAAATAGCATATACATGTTGGTCAGGTAGATTCCGTACCTCTTCACGGATCGATTTCTGGTCTCCCGGAGGCTGTGCTTCAACCAGCAGAGATTCCTCCATAATGGTTTCTCTGATCATGCAATGTTGGTGCTTGAGGTGCAGCTAGGAGACTGTGTTAGTTCACCTAAACGCTGGTCGTTGAATAGACAATATTTTAATGAAGAGGCGTGGGTGGGTTTTATTGGGACGGAGATTAAGGAATTTTTACTATGAAATAGTGAAACTGCACCTGTGAGCGTGGTATGGGATGCACTTAAGGCCTTTATTCGGGGGCTAATTATTGGTAAAGATGCCGAAATTGTAAAAAGAATTAGGGAAGATAAGAGAATTTTGGAACAGAAAATCCAAACCGCCTACACCGCATTTCTTAAGAACCCCTCTGCGCTTATTCAGCGCCAGTTCGATCATGCCAAGTGGGAACTTAGTGCTAACTACCACGCTCAGAGTGAGGGTTCCTTTCAACAACTGCGTCAAAAAATCTATGAGGAAAGCAATTTTACCGGTAGGTTTTTAGCTTGGCAAGCCAGGGAGCAAGCTGCTATGAATCAAATTAATACACTGAAATGCCCTGCAACTACCCTGCGTACAGATGACCCAACCAAAATTGGGGAAATAATGCTACGGCATTATGTGTCTATTTACGCCCAACAACAGACGGTGGTTATGACATTATTAGAAAGCTTCTTACAGAAAAACTAATTATCCTCGCTTTCAGGTTTAGAAAAATTATCGATGGTATGCCCCTTTACTATGGAAGAGTTGGAGGGAGTCATTAAGAATCTGCCAAGCGGCAAGGCCTGTGACCCAGATGGGTATCCACCTGAATTTTTAAAACCTTTTTTAGCTCATTTGCAGAATTTTTTCTTCAATTAATAAATTCTTTATTGGAGGGTGGGGAAATACCAGAGACTTTTAGACAGGGTAATATAGTTAGTTTTTTGAAAAAAGACAAGAACAGCGAGGATCCGAACTCTTATCGCCCAATAACGCTATTAAATTCAGATTATAAAATAGTCACCAAATTGTTATCACTTCGGTTTAATCAATATGCGGCGCAACTGATCCATTCGGATCAGAATGGTTTTATTGCTGGTCGACAGTTGGCTACTAATACACACTATTTATCTGAGGCTCTCGATTATTTTGATATACAGAGGATACCCGCATTAGTCCTTTTATTAGACGCAGAGAAGGCTTTTGACCTCGTTGTGTGGGAGACACTGTTCCGGATTTTAGATTACTTGGTATTCCGCCCAAGATCACGACCTTGATTCATAATCTATATAATAATGCTAAAGTTAATATCAATATTAATACGTCGGTGATTGGGCGGGTAACAGTAAAACGGGGCACAAGACAGGGGTGCCCTTTATCGCCGGTTTTATTTGCTTTTTTTTATCGAACCGTTGGCGATAGCAATAAGGAACTGTGCCGATATCTGCCCCCCATTTCCATCTATGGTGAAGCTGAAATTATATGCTGACGACATAGTGCTTATTATTAAGCCAGAGATAGAGGTTCAGGCTAAAGTTTTTCAGCTTTTTGAAGAGTACCGTATTAATAAAAGAAAAACTAAAATGTTACAATGTGGCGGAGCGAGTTGGGATCTGCACCCTGATATTCTTTCCTGTGTTAACACCAAACCTAAAAGATATCTGGGGGTATATTTCTCTGAAAAAGCTAGTGATTTATACCATCTAAATTTCACACCGCTCCTTCGAAAAATTCAGGCCTTGTTATTACGTTGGCACTCTCTCCCTTTATCCATTCTGGGTCGCGTGGCCTTCATTAAAATGTCTGTTCTCCCTCTGTTTAATTTTCTGTTCTCAACTATCCCATGCATTTTATCAGGTTAATTTTTCGCCCAAGTAGAATCAATGTTTACAGCTTTCCTTTGGGCTAAAAAGTCATCTCGTATTGCACTCAGCACTTTATATGAAGAAGTGGAACAAGGAGGTTTACCTCTTCCGAATCTCAGGGATTATTATTAAGCGTATTTTGCACAATATTTATCTAGATTTAAACCTGAATTACAGTCAAACATTTTTGTCAATAGTTTTGTGGATCTTATGTGTAACAAAAGTCAGATCCACTCCCCTCTCTCAATTTTCAAATCTCCCAAATTGGTTCGCTATAGGTGTCTCCATTGTTTTTTTAAGAAACGACAAGCACTTTATAAAAGATACTTCATTCCTGGAATTAATTCAGCCTCCTTATTATCCAGCATTCTACCATTAGCAGGAATTACGCAATCGTCAGAACTTTCTGCAAAATGGGCTTCGGTAGGTTTCTGTAAGGTCTCAGACTTTCTGAGGAATGGAGGATGGCTGACCTTGACTTTAATGTCACAAGTAATTACTAATGATTTTATTCTTCTAGGGTCATATAATGTCCTCCTTAAATTTCTTGTTGAGCTAGATGCCTCTCAAATTGGCAAACAACATCAATTGGTTACTGAACTCCTAGAGGATACTTCTGGTAGGAATCCCGGGATATGGAAAAAATGTCTAGCCTCAACTAGGGGATTGGATCTTGGACAAAAGGCAGTTAAAAAATGCAGGGACCATGAAGATTTTGAGATAAATTGAATTTCGGCACACTAAGAGGGGCGAATTGGTGAAGGATGTTGTTTTTTAGTAAATGGCAACTCTACCGAACCCCTCTTTCCCTTTCAAAAATGTATCCCAATCATTCAGCATATTGCTTCCGCTGTAATATCCATCCCTCAGCCAATTGGTCGCATATTATCCTGCAATGTTCTTTGTTTCAGAAGTTTTGGGAGGACATTTTTTGTTATTTGGAATGTTGTATCCAATTAGCAATGAATGATTTGTTAATCATTTTTGGTTTTGACCCAGACCTTTCTATCTGCAATCAATTGGTAACATTTTTATACATTTCAATGGCGGTAGCTAGATCATTGCTATTGCAAAGGTGGCGTACTGATTTGATTCCCTCTGCCCTGGAGTGGGTCCATAAAATGCAAGCGGTTAGAAGAAGTGGACATATTTATGCACTTCGGGTGGGGGGCCTTAGGAAGTTTGAAAAAATCTGGGGCACATATTTTGATTAAGTTTCGGAGAGGTTATTGTCTTGTTTTGAATGTATTTTTCCGTGATATTTAAGTGCTTTAGGTAAGCTTTGTGATATTTATACATTTTTGGAAATTTAATGATATGCCCGATTGTAACTCTCTTTTATTTAATGGACATTTCTGATCTTAATGTATTTAATGTAGTGCAATAATTACGGACTTCAATTAAATATTTTTAAAAAAAAAGAAAATTCCTGACATGACATTCCTGACATGAAATGACATTCCTGACATTCGATTCCATGACATGACATTCCATGACATTCCATTCCACGATATTCATGACATTCCATTCCATGACATTCATGACATTCATGACATTCCATTCCATGACATGACATTCATTAAATGACATTGCCATATATGACATTCCTGATATGACATTCATTACATGACATTCATGACATTCCAGGAACAATCGCAATGGAGCGCACACCGCTAGCCCCTCCTCCGGGTCGCCCCAAGGGAAGCTGGTACATGAAGTTCTTGGGTGGTTCACCCCAGTGGGTGCAAGTAAGTACTTGTTGGACTGATGATCTCTAGACCCGATACATGTCCCGGGTTTTAAAGTATCACCCGAGACATGGCTCGGGTTTCGGGATAACTTCCCTCATCAGTAGAGAAAATAGTCAGGGGTGGAAGAGAGGGCCGCCAAGCAACCGTCAAAGGCCTCAGTGCCCGCACAGGCACGCAGGTGCGTCGTCCAGGAGCTCGTCAGCTCAAAGCTCGAGGGAGCCATTTTTAGAAACAATCGCAATGGAGCGCACACCGCTAGCCCCTCCTCCGGGTCGCCCCAAGGGAAGCTGGTACATGAAGTTCTTGGGTGGTTCACCCCAGTGGGTGCAAGTAAGTACTTGTTGGACTGATGATCTCTAGACCCGATACATGTCCCGGGTTTTAAAGTATCGCCCGAGACATGGCTCGGGTTTCTGGATAACTTCCCTCATAAGTAGAGAAAATAGTCAGGGGTGGAAGAGAGGGCCGCCAAGCAACCGTCAAAGACCTCAGTGCCCGCACAGGCACGCAGGTGCGTCGTCCAGGAGCTCGTCAGCTCAAAGCTCGAGAGAGCCATTTTTAGAAACAATCGCAATGGAGCGCACATCGCTAGCCCCTCCTCCGGGTCGCCCCAAGGGAAGCTGGTACATGAAGTTCTTGGGTGGTTCACCCCAGTGGGTGCAAGTAAGTACTTGTTGGCCTGATGATCTCTAGACCCGATACATGTCCCGGGTTTTAAAGTATCGCCCGAGACATGGCTCGGGTTTCGGGATAACTTCCCTCATCAGTAGAGAAAATAGTCAGGGGTGGAAGAGAGGGCCGCCAAGCAACCGTCAAAGGCCTCAGTGCCCGCACAGGCACGCAGGTGCATCGTCCAGGAGCTCGCTAGCTCAAAGCTCGAGGGAGCCATTTTTAGAAACAATCGCAATGGAGCGCACACCGCTAGCCCCTCCTGCGGGTCGCCCCAAGGGAAGCTGGTACATGAAGTTCTTGGGTGGTTCACCCCAGTGGGTGCAAGTAAGTACTTGTTGGACTGATGATCTCTAGACCCGATACATGTCCCGGGTTTTAAAGTATCGCCCGAGACATGGCTCGGGTTTTGAGATAACTTCCCTCATCAGTACAGAAAATAGTCAGGGGTGGAAGAGAGGGCCGCCAAGCAACCGTCAAAGGCCTCAGTGCCCGCACAGGCACGCAGGTGCATCGTCCAGGAGCTCGTCAGCTCAAAGCTCGAGGGAGCCATTTTTAGAAACAATCGCAATGGAGCGCACACCGCTAGCCCCTCCTCCGGGTCGCCCCAAGGGAAGCTGGTACATGAAGTTCTTGGGTGGTTCACCCCAGTGGGTGCAAGTAAGTACTTGTTGGACTGATGATCTCTAGACCCGATACATGTCCCGGGTTTTAAAGTATCGCCCGAGACATACCTCGGGTTTCGGGATAACTTCCCTCATCAGTAGAGAAAATAGTCCGGGGTGGAAGAGAGGGCCGCCAACTAACCGTCAAAGGCCTCAGTGCCCGCACAGGCACGCAGGTGCGTCGTCCAGGAGCTCGTCAGCTCAAAGCTCGAGGGAGCCATTTTTAGAAACAATCGCAATGGAGCGCATACCGCTAGCCCCTCCTCCGGGTCGCCCCAAGGGAAGCTGGTACATGAAGTTCTTGGGTGGTTCACCCCAGTGGGTGCAAGTAAGTACTTGTTGGACTGATGATCTCTAGACCCGATATATGTCCCGGGTTTTAAAGTATCGCCCGAGACATGGCTCGGGTTTCGGGATAACTTCCCTCATCAGTAGAGAAAATAGTCAGGGGTGGAAGAGAAGGCCGCCAAGCAACCGTCAAAGGCCTCAGTGCCCGCACAGGCACGCAGGTGCGTCGTCCAGGAGCTCGTCAGCTCAAAGCTCGAGGGAGCCATTTTTACAAACAATCGCAATGGAGCGCACACCGCTAGCCCCTCCTCCGGGTCGCCCCAAGGGAAGCTGGTACATGAAGTTCTTGGGTGGTTCACCCCAGTGGGTGCAAGTAAGTACTTGTTGGACTGATGATCTCTAGACCCGATACATGTCCCGGGTTTTAAAGTATCGCCCAAGACATGGCTCGGGTTTCGGGATAACTTCCCTCATCAGTAGAGAAAATAGTCAGGGGTGGAAGAGAGGGCCGCCAAGCAACCGTCAAAGGCCTCAGTGCCCGCACAGGCACGCAGGTGCGTCGTCCAGGAGCTCGTCAGCTCAAAGCTCGAGGGAGCCATTTTTAGAAACAATTGCAATGGAGCGCACACCGCTAGCCCCTCCTCCGGGTCGCCCCAAGGGAAGCTGGTACATGAAGTTCTTGGGTGGTTCACCCCAGTGGGTGCAAGTAAGTACTTGTTGGACTGATGATCTCTAGACCCGATACATGTCCCGGGTTTTAAAGTATCGCCCGTGACATGGCTCGGGTTTCGGGATAACTTCCCTCAACAGTAGAGAAAATAGTCAGGGGTGGAAGAGAGGGCCGCCAAGCAACCGTCAAAGGCCTCAGTGCCCGCACAGGCACACAGGTGCGTCGTCCAGGAGCTCGTCAGCTCAAAGCTCGAGGGAGCCATTTTTAGAAACAATCGCAATGGAGCGCACACCGCTAGCCCCTCCTCCGGGTTGCCCCAAGGGAAGCTGGTACATGAAGTTCTTGGGTGGTTCAACCCAGTGGGTGCAAGTAAGTACATGTTGGACTGATGATCTCTAGACCCGATACATGTCCCGGGTTTTAAAGTATCGCCCGAGACAAGGCTCGGGTTTTGGGATAACTTCCCTCATCAGTAGAGAAAATAGTCAGGGGTGGAAGAGAGGGCCGCCAAGCAAGCGTCAAAGGCCTCAGTGCCCGCACAGGCACGCAGGTGCGTCGTCCAGGAGCTCGTCAGCTCAAAGCTCGAGGGAGCCATTTTTAGAAATAATCGCAATGGAGCGCACACCTCTAGCCCCTCCTCCGGGTCGCCCCAAGGGAAGCTGGTACATGAAGTTCTTGGGTGGTTCCATTCCATGACATTCATGACATTCCATTCCATGACATTCATGACATTCCAATCCATGACATTGAGACATTCCTGACATTCCATTCCATGACATTCCCGACACTCTATTCCATGACTTTCATGACATTCCTGAAATGACATTCATGACATTCATGACATGACATTCCATGACATGACATGATATTCCATTCCATGACATTCCACGACATTCATGACATGATATTCCTGACATTCCTGACATTCCTGACATTCATGACATGACATTCCATTCCATTCCATGACATTCATGACATGACATTCCTGACATTCATGAAATTCATGACATGACATTCCCAATATTCATGACATGACATTCATTACATTCCTGACATTCCATTCCATGACATTCATGACATTCCATTCCATGACATTCATGACATTCATGACATGACATTCCATTCCTGACATTCATGACATGACATTCATGACATTCATGACATTCATGACATTCATGACATTCCATTCCATGACATTCCATTCTGACATTCATGACATTCATGACATTTGATTCCTGACATTCCATTCCATGACATGACATTCATGATATGACATTCCTGACATTCCATGACATTCATGACATTCCTGACATTCCATTCATGCCATGATATTCCATGACATGACATGATATTCCATTCCATGACATTCCACGACATTCATGACATGATATTCCTGACATTCATGACATTCATGACATGACATTCCATTCCATTCCATGACATTCATGACATGACATTCCTGACATTCATGAAATTCATGACATGACATTCCCAATATTCATGACATGACATTCATTACATTCCTGACATTCCATTCCATGACATTCATGACATTCCATTTCATGACATTTATGAAATTCATGACATGACATTCCATTCCTGACATTCATGACATGACATTCATGACATTCATGACATTCCATTCCATGACATTCCATTCTGACATTCATGACATTCATGACATTTGATTCCTGACATTCCATTCCATGACATGACATTCATGATATGACATTCCTGACATTCCATGACATTCATGACATTCCTGACATTGGAATCATGACATGACATTCCATGACATTCATGACATTCCTAACATTCCATTCCTCATATTCTATTCCATGACATTCATGACATTCCATGACATTCATTCCATTCCAGGCAATTTATTCCATGACATTCATGACATTTCATTCCTGATATTCCATTCCATGATATGACATTCATGACATGACATTTCTGACATTCATGACATGACATTCCTGACATTCTTGACATTCCTGACATTCCATGACATTCATGACATTCCATTCCTGATATTTCATGACATGACATTCCATTCCATAACATTCATGACATTCCATTTCTGACATTCCATTCCATGACATGATAATGACATTCCTGACATTCATGACATGACATTCCATGACATTTGTGACATTCATGACATGACATTCCATGACATTCCTGACATTCCATTTCTTGACATGACATTCCTGACATTACATTCTTGATATTCATGACATTCCATTCCTGACATTCTATTCGATGACTTGACATTTTTGACATAACTTTCCTGACATGACATTCCTGACATGACATTCATGACATGACATTCCATTCCACATTCCATTTCATTCCACTCCATGACATTCCATTCCACTCAACGACATTCTATTCCATTCCACATGTCATTCCATGACATGACATTCCATTCCATTTCATTTCACTCCACTCCATTCCATTCCATTGCACAACATGACATTCCATGACATTCCACGACATGAGATTGCACAACATGACATTGCATGACATTCCATTCCACGACATGACATTCCACAACATTCAATTCCATGACACAACATTCCACGATATTCCATTCCATTCCATGACAACATTCCATTCCACGACATGACATTCCATGACATGAGATGACATGACATGACATTCCACTCCACTCCACTCAACTCCACGACATGACATGACATTCCGCTCCACTCCATGACATGATATGACATTCCATTCCATTCATGACATGACATTCCATTCCATGACATTCCATTTCACTCAATGACATTCCATTCCATGACATGACATTCCATTTCATTCCACTCCATGACATTCCATTCCAATCCATGACATTCCATTCCATTCCACAACATGACATTCCATGACATGACATTCACGACATGACATTCCATGACATTCCACGACATGACATTCCTTGACATTCCACGACATAACAGTCCATTCCACGACATGACATGAAATTCCATTCTATTCCACGACATGGCATTCCACGACATTCCACTCCATTCCACGACATGATATTCCATTCCATTCCATGACATGACATTCCACGACATTCCATTCCACAACACGATATTCCATTCCATGACATTCCATTCCACGACATAACATTCCATTCCATTCCACGACACGATCTTCCACGACATTCCATTCCATGACACGACATTCTATGACATTCTATTCCAGGACACGACATTCCACAACATTCCATTCTATTCCATAACATTCCATTCCACGACACAACATTCCATTCTATTCCACGACACGACATTCCACGACATTCCACTCCACTCATCGACATGACATTCCATTCCATGACATTCCATTCCATTCCATGACATTCCGTTCCATTACATGACATTCCATTCCATGACATTCCATGACATGCCATTCCATGACATGACATTCCATGACATTCCACAACATGACATTCCATGACACAACATTCCATGACATTCCATTCCATGACACGACATGCCATGACATTCCATTCCATTCCACAACATGACATTCCATTCCTTTCCATGACATTCCATTCCACAACACAACTATCCATTCTATTCCACGACACGACACTCCATTCCATTCCACGACACAACACTCCATTCCATTTCATTCCACGATACTCCATTCCATTCCATGACACGACACAACACTCTATTCCACGACACGACACTCCATTCCATTCCATGAAACGACACGACTCTCCATTCCATTCCACGACAATGCATTCAATTCCATGACACTCCATTCCATGATATTCCATTCCATGACATTCCATTCCATTCCACGACATTCCATTCCTTGACATTCCATTCCATGACATGACATGACACTCTGTTCCACAACACAACATGACACCCCATTCCATTCAACCACACGACATGAAATGACATGACACGACATGACACTCCATTCCACGACACAATACTCCAACCCACGACACGACACTCCATTCCATTCCACGACACGACACTCCATTCCACGACACGACACAAGTCAACACTCCATTCCATTCCACGACACTCCATTCCATTCCATTCCACGACACTCCATTCCATTCCATTCAAAACCATTCCATGACACGACACTCCACTCCATTCAATTCCACGACACAACGCTCCATTCCACGACACGACACTCCATTCCATGACACGACACTCCATTCCATTCCATGACACGACACAACTCTCCATTCCATTCCACGACAATCCATTCCATTCCACGACACTCCATTCCATTATATTCCATTCCACGACATTCCATTCCATTCCACGACATTCCATTCCTTGACATTCCATTCCATTCCATGACATTCCATTCCATGACATGACACTCTGTTCCACAACACAACATGACACCCCTTTCCATTACACCACACGACATGACATGACACAACATGACACTCCATTCCACGACACGATACTCCAAATCACGACACGACACTCCATTCCATTCCATTCCACGACACAACACGACACGACACTCCATTCCACGACACAACACGACACTCCATTCCATTCCATTGCATTCCACGACACTCCATTCCATTCCATTCCAAACCATTCCATGACACGACACGACACTCCACTCCATTCAATTCCACGACACAACGCTCCATTCCATTCCATTCCACGACACGACACTCCATTCCACGACACAACACTCCATTTCACAACACGACATGACACTCCATTCCATTCCATTCCATTCCATTCCATTCAACGACACGACATGACACGACACTCCATTCCAAGACATGACACTCCATTCCATTCCACAACACAACACGACACAACATTCCACAACACGACACAACACTCCATTCCAGGATACTCCATACCATTCCATTCCATTCCATGGCACTCCATTCCATTCCACGACACGACACTCCACTCTATTCCACGACACGACACTCCATTCCACGACACAACATTCCATTCCACAACACGACAGACACTCAATTCCACTCCATTCCATGACATGACACTCCATTCCACTCCATTCCACTCCATTCCACGACACTCCATTCCACGACATTCCATTCCACGACATTCCTTTCAATTCCGTTCCACGACACAACATGACACTCCATTTCATTCCATTCCACGACACGACACTCCATTCCATTCCATGACACAATATGACTCTCCATTCCATTCCATGACAATCCATTCCATTCTACGACACTCCATTCCATGATATTCCATTCCACGACATTCCATTCTATTCCACGACATTCCATTCCTTGACATTCCATTCCATTCCATGACATGACACTCTGTTCCACAACACAACATGACACCCCATTCCATTCCACCACACGACATGACATGACATGAAACGACATGACACTCCATTCCACGACACGATACTCCAATCACGACACGACACTCCATTCCATTCCATTCCACGACACAACACGACACTCCATTCCACGACACGTCACAACTCGACACTCCATTCCATTCCATTCCACGACACTCCATTCCATTCCACGACACTCCATTCCATTCCATTCCAAACCATTCCATGACACGACACAACACACCGCTCCATTCAATTCCACAACACAATACTCCATTCCATGCCATGACACTCCATTCCACGACACGACACTCCATTCCATTCCATGACACGACACGACACGACTCTCCATTCCATTCCACGACAATCCATTCCATTCCACGACACTCCATTCCATGATATTCCATTCCACGACATTCCATTACATTCCACGACATTCCATTTCTTGACATTCCATTCCATGACATTCCATTCCATGACATGACACTCTGTTCCACAACACAACATGACACCCCATTCCATTCCACCACAAGACAAGACATGACATGACACGACATGACACTCCATTCCACGACACAATACTCCAAATCACGACACGACACTCCGTTCCATTCCATTCCACGACACAACACAACACGACACTCCATTCCAAGACACGACACAACACGACACTCCATTCCATTCCATTCCACGACACTCCATTCCAAACCATTCCATGACAGGACACGACACTCCACTCCATTCAATTCCACGACACAACGCTCCATTCCATTCCATGCCACGACACGACACTCCATTCCACGACACAACACTCCATTTCACAACACGACATGAAACTCCATTCCATTCAACGACACGACGCGACACGACACTCCATTCCAAGACATGACACTCCATTCCATTCCATAACACAACACGACACAACATTCCACAACACGACACGACACTCCATTCCACGATACTCTATACCATTCCATTCCATTCCACGACACTCCATTCCATTCCACGACACGACACTCCATTCCACAACACGACAGACACTCCATTCCACTCCATTCCATGACACTCCATTCCACGACATTCCATTCTACGACATTCCTTTCAATTCCGTTCCACGACACAACATGACACTCCATTCCATTCCATGACACGACACTCCATTCTACTCCATTCCATGACACGACACGACATTCCATTCCATGACACAACACGACATTCCATTCCATTCCATTCCACGACACAATATTTCATTCCATTCCACGACACAACACTCCATTCCATTCCATGACACGACACTCCATTTCATTCCATTCCATGACACGACACTCCATGACACGACACAACTCTCCATTCCAGTGCACGACACTCCATTCCATTCCATTTCATTCCACGACACTCTGTTCCGTTCCACGACACTCCATTCCATTCCATGACACTCCATTTAGTTCCATTCCACGACACTCCATTCCATTTCATTCCATTCCACGACACGACACTCCATTCTACCACACAACACTCCACGACACAACACTCCATTTCATTCCACGACATGACACTCCATTCCATTCCACAACACAACACTCCATTCCATTCCATTCCACGATACTCCATTCCATTCCACGACATGACACAACACTCCATTCCACGACATGACACTCCATTCCATTCCATGACACGACATGACACTCCATTCCATTCCACGACACTCTATTCCATTCCACGACACTCCATTCCATGATATTCCATTCCATTCCATGACATTCCATTCCAATCCATGACATTCCATCCCATTCCACGACACGACATTCCATTCCATGACACGACATTCCATTCCATTCCATGACACTACATTCCATTCCATTACATTCTATTCCACTCCATTCCTTTCCATTCCACGACACGACACTCCATTCCATGACCCTCCATTCCATTCCATTCCACGACACTCCGTTCCATGACCCTCCATTCCATTCCATTCCACGACACTCCATTCTATTCCATTCTACTCCATTCCATTCCACGACACTCCATTCCACTCCATTCTATTACATTCCATTCCACGACACTCCATTACATTCCACGACACTCCATTACATTCCACGACACAACACTCCATTCCATTCCACGACACGACACTCCATTCCATTCCACGACACTCCATTCCATTCCACGACACAACATTCCATTCCATTCCATGACACAACATTCCATTCCATTCCACGACACGACACTCCATTCCATTCCTTTCCATTCCATTCCATGACACTCCATTCCATTCCATTCCACGACACTCCATTCCATTCCACGACACGACACTCCATTCCACGACATGACACTCCATTCCACGACACTACACTCCATTCCATTCCACGACACTCCATTCCATTCCATTCCACGACACGACACGCCAGTCCATTCCATTCCATTCGATTCCATGACACGACACTCCATGACACTCCATTCCATTCCATTCCACGACACTCCATTCCATTCCATTCCACGACACGACACTGCATTCCATTCCATGACACGACACTCTATTCCATTCCATTCCACAACACACTTCATTCCACGACACTCCATTCCATTCCATTCCATGACACGACACTCCATTCCATTCCATTCCACAACACAACACTCCATTCTACGACACAATACTCCATTTCACAACACAACATGACACTCCATTCCATTCAACGACACAACGCGACACGACACTCCATTCCAAGACATGACACTCCATTCCATTCCATAACACAACACGACACAACATTCCACAACACGACACGACACTCCATTCCACGATACTCTATACCATTCCATTCCATTCCACGACACTCCATTCCATTCCATTCCACGACACGACACTGCATTCCATTCCATGACACGACACTCTATTCCATTCCATTCCACAACACACTTCATTCCACGACACTCCATTCCATTCCATTCCATGACACGACACTCCATTCCATTCCACAACACAACACTCCATTCTACGACACAATACTCCATTTCACAACACGACATGACACTCCATTCCATTCAACGACACGACGCGACACGACACTCCATTCCAAGACATGGACACTTCATTCCATTCCATAACACAACACGACACAACATTCCACAACACGACACGACACTCCATTCCACGATACTCTATACCATTCCATTCCATTCCACGACACTCCATTCCATTCCACGACACGACACTCCATTCCACGACACGACACTCCATTCCACAACACGACAGACACTTCATTCCACTCCATTCCACTCCATTCCATGACACTCCATTCCACGACATTCCATTCTACGACATTCCTTTCAATTCCGTTCCACGACACAACATAACACTCCATTCCATTCCATGACACGACACTCCATTCTACTCCATTCCATGACACGACACGACATTCCATTCCATGACACAACACGACATTCCATTCCATTCCACGACACAATATTTCATTCCATTCCAAGACACAACACTCCATTCCATTCCATGACACAACACTCCATTTCATTCCATTCCATGACACGACACTCCATGACACGACACAACTCTCCATTCCAGTGCACGACACTCCATTCCATTCCATTTCATTCCACGACACTCTGTTCCGTTGCACGACACTCCATTCCATTCCATGACACTCCATTTAGTTCCATTCCATTCCACGACACTCCATTCCATTCCATGACACTCCATTCCATTTCATTCCATTCCACGACACGACACTCCATTCCACCACACAACACTCCACGATACAACACTCCATTTCATTCCACGACATGACACTCCATTCCATTCCACAACACAACACTCCATTCCATTCCATTCCACGATACTCCATTCCATTCCACGACATGACACAACACTCCATTCCACGACATGACACTCCATTCCATTCCATGACACGACATGACACTCCATTCCATTCCACGACACTCTATTCCATTCCACGACACTCCATTCCATGATATTCCATTCCATTCCATGACATTCCATTCCAATCCATGACATTCCATCCCATTCCACGACACGACATTCCATTCCATGACACGACATTCCATTCCATTCCATGACACTACATTCCATTCCATTACATCCTATTCCACTCCATTCCTTTCCATTCCACGACACGACACTCCATTCCATTCCATTCCACGACACTCCGTTCCATGACCCTCCATTCCATTCCATTCCACGACACTCCATTCTATTCCATTCTACTTCATTCCATTCCACGACACTCCATTCCACTCCATTCTATTACATTCCATTCCTCGACACTCCATTACATTCCACGACACTCCATTCCATTCCACGACACAACACTCCATTCCATTCCATGACACGACACTCCATTCCATTTCACGACACTCCATTCCATTCCACGACACAACATTCCATTCCATTCCATGACACAACATTCCATTCCATTCCCTGACACGACACTCCATTCCATTCCTTTCCATTCCATTCCATGACACTCCATTCCATTCCATTCAAAAACACTCCATTCCATTCCACGACACGACACTCCATTCCACGACATGACACTCCATTCCATGACATGACACTCCATTCCACGACACTACACTCCATTCCATTCCACGACACTCCATTCCATTCCATTCCACGACACGACACGCCAGTCCATTCCATTCCATTCGATTCCATGACACGACACTCCATGACACTCCATTCCATTCCATTCCACGACACTCCATTCCATTCCATTCCACGACACGACACTGCATTCCATTCCATGACACGACACACTATTCCATTCCATTCCACAACACACTTCATTCCACGACTCTCCATTCCATTCCATTCCATGACACGACACTCCATTCCATTCCATTCCACAACACAACACTCCATTCTACGACACAATACTCCATTCCACGACACGACACTCCAGTCCATTTCATTTCATTTCATTCCATTCCTCGACACGACCCTCCATTTCATTCCATTCCACGACACAACACTCCATTCCATTCCACGACATGACACAACACTACATTCCACGATACTCAATTCCAAGACATTCCATTCTATTCCACGACACTACATTCCACTCCATTTCATTCCATTCCACGACACTCCAATCCACGAGACTCCATTCCATGACACTCCATTCCACGAAACTCCATTCCACGACACTCCATTCCATTCCACAACACTCCATTCCATTCCACGACACTCCATTCCATTCCAGTCCACAACACGACACTCCATTCCACGACACGACACTCCATTCCATTCCATTCCACAACACTCCATTCCACGACATGACGCTCCATTCCATTCCATTCCATTCCATGACACAACACTCCATGACACTCCATTCCATTCCACGACACTCCATTCCACGACACGACACTCCATTCCATTCCATTCCATGACGCGACACTCCATTCCATTCCACGACACAACACACCATTCCATGACACGACACGACACTCCATTCCATGACACGACACTCTATTCCATTCCGTTCCACGACACGACACTTCATTCCACGACACTCCATTCCATTCCATGACACGACACAACACTCCATTCCACGACACAATACTTCATTCCATTCCACGACACGACACTCCAGTCCATTTCTTTTCATTCCATTCCATTCCACGACACAGCACGACCCTCCATTCCATTCCACGACACAACACTCCATTCCATTCCACGACATGACACAACACTCCATTCCACGACACTCCATTCCACGACATGACACAACACTACACAACACTACATTCCACTCCATTTCGTTCCATTCCACAACACTCCATTCCACGAGACTCCATTCCATGACACTCTGTTCCACGAAACTCCATTCCACGACACTCCATTCCATTCCACAACACTCCATTCCATTCCACAACACTCCATTCCATTCCAGTCCACAACACGACACTCCATTCCATTCCACGACACTCCATTCCATTCCATTCCATTCCACAACACTACACTCAATTCCATTCTATTCCACGACATGACACTCCATTCCATTCCATTCTTCAACACTCCATTCCATTTCATTCCACGACACGACACTCCATGACACGACACTCCATTCCATTCCACTCCACTCCATTCCACGACACGACACTCCATTCCATTCCACTCCATTCCACGACACTCCATTCCACGACATTCCATTCCATTCCACGATACTCCATTCCATTCCTCGATACTCCATTCCACGACACTCCATTCCATTTCACTCCATTCCATTCCATTGCATTCCATGACACTCCATTCCAATCCATTACACGACACTCCATTCCATTCCATTCCACGACACTCCATTCCATTCCACGACATGAAACTCCATTCCATTCCACAACACTCCATTCCATTCCACGACACAACACGACACGTCCCTCCATTCCATTCCACAACACGACACGACACTCCATTCCATTCCATGACACTCCACAACACTCCTCTTCATGACACGACACTCCGCTCCACGAAACTCCACGACACGACACTCTATGACACTCCACAACACTCCATGATACTCCACGACACTCCACGACACGACACTCCATGACACGACACTCCATAAACTTCCACGACACTCCTTGACATGACACGACATTCCATTCCACGACATTCCATGACACTCCACGACCCTCCACGACATGACACTCCATGACACTCCACGACACTCCACGACACTCCACGACACGACACTCCATGACACGACACTCCATTCCATTCCACGACACTCCATTCCATTCCATTCCACTACACCACATGACACTCCATTCAATGACACTCCATTCCATTCCACGGCAATCCATTCTATTTCATTCCACGACACTCCATTGCATTCCATTCCATTCCACTCCATACTATTCCATTCCATTCCATGACACGACACTCCATTCCACGACACAACACTCCATCCATTCCATGACACGACACTCAATTCCATTCAATTCCACGACACAACACTCCATTCCATGACAAGACACTCCATTCCATTCCATTTCATTCCATTCCATGACACGACACTCCATTCCATTCCATTCCATTCCATTCCACGACACAACACTCCATTCCATTCCATTCCACGACACGACACTTCATTCGATTCCATGACACGACACTCCATTCCAATCCATTCCACAACACGACACTCCATTTCATTCCATTCCACGACACGACATACCATTCCAGTCCACGACACGACATTCCATTCCACGACACGACACTCCATTCCTTTCCATTCCACGACACGACACTCCATTCCATGACCCTCCATTCCATTCCATTCCACGACACTCCGTTCCATGACCCTCCATTCCATTCCATTCCACGACACTCCATTCTATTCCATTCTACTCCATTCCATTCCACGACACTCCATTCCATTCCATTCCACTCCATTCTATTACATTCTATTCCACGACACTCCATTCCATTCCACGACACTCCATTCCATTCCACGACACAACACTCCATTCGATTCCACGACACTCCATTCCATTCCACGACACAACATTCCATTCCATTCCACGACACAACATTCCATTCCATTCCACGACACGACACTCCATGACATGACACTCCATTCCATTCCACGACACTCCATTCCATTCCATTCCACTACACCACATGACACTCCATTCCATTCCATTCAATGACACTTCATTCCATTCCACGGCAATCCATTCTATTTCATTCCACGACACTCCATTGCATTCTATTCCATTCCACTCCATACTATTCCATTCCATTCGATGACACGACACTCCATTCCACGACACAACACTCCATCCATTCCATGACACGACACTCAATTCCATTCAATTCCACGACACAACACTCCATTCCATGACAAGACACTCCATTCCATTCCATTTCATTCCATTCCATGACACGACACTTCATTCCATTCCATTCCATTCCACGACACAACACTCCATTCCACGACACAACACTTCATTCGATTCCACGACACGACACTCCATTCCAATCCATTCCACAACACAACACTCCATTTCATTCCATTCCACGACACGACATACCATTCCAGTCCACGACACGACATTCCATTCCACGACACGACACTCCATTCCTTTCCATTCCACGACACGACACTCCATTCCATGACCCTCCATTCCATTCCATTCCACGACACTCCGTTCCATGACCCTCCATTCAATTCCATTCCACGACACTCCATTCTATTCCATTCTACTCCATTCCATTCCATGACACTCCATTCCATTCCATTCCACTCCATTCTATTACATTCTATTCCACGACACTCCATTCCATTCCACGACACTCCATTCCATTCCACGACACAACACTCCATTCCATTCCACGACACTCCATTCCATTCCACGACACTCCATTCCATTCCACGACACAACATTCCATTCCATTCCACGACACGACACTCCATGACATGACACTCCATTCCATTCCACGACACTCCATTCCATTCCATTCCACTACACCACATGACACTCCATTCCATTCCATTCAATGACACTCCATTCCATTCCACGGCAATCCATTCTATTTCATTCCACGACACTCCATTGCATTCCATTCCATTCCACTCCATACTATTCCATTCCATTCCATGACACGACACTCCATTCCACGACACAAAACTCCATCCATTCCATGACACGACACTCAATTCCATTCAATTCCACGACACAACACTCCATTCCATTACAAGACACTCCATTCCATTCCATTTCATTCCATGACACGACACTCCATTCCATTCCATTCCATTCCACGACACAACACTCCATTCCATTCCATTCCACGACACAACACTTCATTCGATTCCACGACACGACACTCCATTCCAATCCATTCCACAACACGACACTCCATTCCATTCCATTTCACGACACGACATACCATTCCAGTCCACGACACGACATTCCATTCCACGACACGACACTCCATTCCTTTCCATTCCACGACACAACGCTCCATTCCATGACCCTCCATTCCATTCCATTCCACGACACTCCGTTCCATGACCCTCCATTCCATTCCATTCCATTCCACGACACTCCATTCTATTCCATTCTACTCCATTCCATTCCACGACACTCCATTCCATTCCATTCCACTCCATTCTATTACATTCTATTCCACGACACTCCATTCCATTCCACGACACTCCATTCCATTCCACGACACAACACTCCATTCCATTCCACGACACGACACTCCATTCCATTCCACGACACTCCATTCCATTCCACGACACAACATTCCATTCCATTCCACGACACAACATTCCATTCTATTCCGTGACATGACACTCCATTCCATTCCTTTCCATTCCATTCCATGACACTCCATTCCATTCCATTCCACGACACTCCATTCCATTCCACGACACTCCATTCCACGACATGACACTCCATTCCATGACATGACACTCCATTCCACGACACGACACTCCATTCCATTCCACGACACTCCATTCCATTCCACGACACGCCAGTCCATTCCATTCCATTCGAATCCATGACACGACACTCCATGACACTCCATTCCATTCCACGACACTCCATTCCATTCCATTCCACGACACGACACTGCATTCCATTCCATTCCATGACACGACACTCTATTCCATTCCATTCCACAACACGACACTTCATTCCACGACACTCCATTCCATTCCATTCCATGACAGGACACTCCATTCCATTCCACAACACAACACTCCATTCCACGACCCAATACTCCATTCCACGACACGACACTCCAGTCCATTTCATTTCATTCCATTCCATTCCTCGACACGACCCTCCATTTCATTCCATTCCACGACACAACACTCCATTCCATTCCACGACATGACACAACACTACATTCCACGATACTCAATTCCAAGACATTCCATTCTATTCCACGACACTACATTCCACTCCATTTCATTCCATTCCACGACACTCCAATCCACGAGACTCCATTCCATGACACTCCATTCCACGAAACTCCATTCCACGACACTCCATTCCATTCCACAACACTCCATTCCATTCCACGACACTCCATTCCATTCCAGTCCACATCACGACACTCCATTCCACGGCACAACACTCCATTCCATTCCATTCCATTCCACAACACTCCATTCCATTCCATTCCACGACATGACGCTCCATTCCATTCTATTCCATTCCATGACACGACACTCAATGACACTCCAATCCATTCCATTCCACGACACTCCATTCCATTCCATTCCATTCCACGACACGACACTCCATTCCATTCCATTCCACGACACAACACTCCATTCCATTCCACGACACGACACACCATTCCATGACACGACACGACACTCCATTCCATGACACGACACTCTATTCCATTCCGTTCCACGACTCGACACTTCATTCCACGACACTCCATTCCATTCCATGACATGACACTCCATTCCATTCCATTCCACGACACAACACTCCATTCCACGACACAATACTCCATTCCATTCCACGACACGACACTCCAGTCCATTTCTTTTCATTCCATTCCATTCCACGACACGACCCTCCATTCCATTCCACGACACAATACTCCATTCCATTCCACGACATGACACAACACTACATTCCACGACACTCCATTCCACGACATGACACAACACTACACAACACTACATTCCACTCCATTTCATTCCATTCCACAACACTCCATTCCACGAGACTCCATTCCATGACACTCCGTTCCCCGAAAATCCATTCCACGACACTCCATTCCATTCCACAACACTCCACAACACTCCATTCCATTCCAGTCCACAACACAACACTCCATTCCATTCCACGACACTCCATTTCATTCCATTCCATGACACTACACTCAATTCCATTCCATTCCACGACATGACACTCCATTCCATTCCATTCTTCAACACTCCATTCCATTCCATTCCACAACACGACACTCCATGACACGACACTCCATTCCATTCCATGACACGACACTCCATTCCATTCCACGACACAACACTCCATTCCATTCCTCTCCACTCCATTCCACGACACGACACTCCATTCCATTCCACTCCATTCCACGACACTCCATTCCACGACATTCCATTCCATTCCACGATACTCCATTCCATTCCTCGATACTCCATTCCACGACACTCCATTCCATTCCACTCCATTCCATTCCATTGCATTCCATGAGACTCCATTCCATTCCACGACACTCCATTCCATTCCATTCCACGACACTCCATTCCATTCCACAACACTCCATTCCATTCCACGACACAACACGACACGACCCTCCATTCCATTCCACAACACGACACGACACTCCATTCCATTCCATGACACTCCACAACACTCCTCTTCATGAGAACGACACTCCGCTCCACGACACTCCATGACACGACACTCTATGACACTCCACAACACTCCATGATACTCCACGACACGACACTCCATGACACGACACTCCATTCCCTTCCACGACACTCCATGACACAACACTCCATTCCATTCCACGACATTCCATGACACTCCACGACACTCCACGATACGACACTTCATGACACTCCACGACACTCCACGACACGACACTCCATGACACGACACTCCATTCCATTCCACTACACTCCATTCCATTCCATTCCACTACACCACATGACACTCCATTCCATTCCATTCAATGACACTCCATTCCATTCCACGGCAATCCATTCTATTTCATTCCACGACACTCCATTGCATTCCATTCCATTCCACTCCATACTATTCCATTCCATTCCACGACACGACACTCCATTCCACGACCCAACACTCCATTCCATTCCATGACACGACACTCAATTCCATTCAATTCCACGACACAACACTCCATTCCATGACAAGACACTCCATTCCATTCCATTTCATTCCATTCCACGACACGACACTCCATTCCATTCCATTCCACGACACAACACTCCATTCCATTCCACGACACGACACTTCATTCGATTCCACGACACGACACTCCATTCCAATCCATTCCACAACACGACACTCCATTTCATTCCATTCCACGACACGACATACCATTCCAGTCCACGACAGGACATTCCATTCCACGACACGACACTCCATTCCATTCCATTCCACAACACGACACTCCATTCCATTCCATGACAAGACACTCCGCTCCATTCCACGACACTCCATTCCACGACACTCCATTCCACGACACTCCATTCCACGACACTTTATTCCATTCTATTCCATGAAACAACACTCCATTCCATTCCACGCCACGACACTCCATTCCACGACACGACACTCCATTCCATTCCTTTCCTTTCCATTCCATGACACTCCATTCCATTCCACTACACAACACTCCATTCCACGACACAACACTCCATTCCGTTCCATGACACGACACTCCATTCCACGACACGACACTCCATTCCATTCCATTCCACGACATGACACTCCATTCCATTCCATTCCACGGCACGACAATCCATGACACTCCATTCCATTTCATGACACTCCATTCCATTCCATTCCACGACACGACACTCCATTCCATGACACAACACTCCATTCCATTCCGCGACATGACACTCCATTCCATTCCATTGTGAACACCCCTGAGGCGGAAGCCGGGGGCCGTGTGAGTGCAACGTTGTGTTTTTTTAAAACTATCTTGTGTTGGGTGCTGCGTGGTGTGTTACTGTTCGCTCTCTGTGAAATCTGCACACGCTCGCTTTTCTGTTGATTTTAACCTAAAAACCCTTACCTTGCGCACTGTGTATCTGGCACTACCGACATCCTTGCCACCTCGCTTCACTCCCACCTCAGCTCCCCTCCTGGCCGGACTCCCTTCTTGCTTGGGACACCTGCCATTGGGTCGAGCTCAGGGTGGCCGCCATCTTGGGAGAAGGCAGGGGTAGCGCTCTAGTTGCGGCTGCCTCCCGCCCTCCCTGACTACTTAATCCTCTCTCTTTCACTCCCGCACAGATTACTTGTGTGAACACCCCTGAGGCGGAAGCCGGGGGCCGTGTGAGTGCAACATTGTGTTTTTTTTAAACTATCTTGTGTTGGGCGCTGCGTGGTGTGTTACTGTTCGCTCTCTGTGAAATATGCACACGCTCGCTTTTCTGTTGATTTTAACCTAAAAACCCTTACCTTGCGCACTGTGTATCTGGCACTACCGACATCCTTGCCACCTCGCTTCACTCCCACCTCAGCTCCCCTCCTGGCCGGACTCCCTTCTTGCTTGGGACACCTGCCATTGGGTCGAGCTCAGGGTGGCCGCCATCTTGGGAGAAGGCAGGGGTAGCGCTTTAGTTGCGGCTGCCTCCCGCCCTCCCTGACTACTTAATCTTCTCTCTTTCACTCCCACACAGATTACTTGTGTGAACACCCCTGAGGCGGAAGCCGGGGGCCGTGTGAGTGCCACGTTGTGTTTTTTTAAAACTATCTTGTGTTGGGCGCTGCGTGGTGTGTTACTGTTCGCTCTCTGTGAAATCTGCACACGCTCGCTTTTCTGTTGATTTTAACCTAAAAACCCTTACCTTGCGCACTGTGTATCTGGCACTACCGACATCCTTGCTACCTCGCTTCACTCCCACCTCAGCTCCTCTCCTGGCCGGACTCCCTTCTTGCTTGGGACACCTGCCATTGGGTCGAGCTCAGGGTGGCCGCCATCTTGGGAGAAGGCAGGGGTAGCGCTCTAGTTGTGGCTGCCTCCCACCCTCCTCTCTTCCTATAAAATGATTACTGTCCCCAGACGGTGCAGCGGGCAGGCGCAGCGGGCGCGCCGGTGGCGCGCCGAAGTCGCGCCAAAGGCAAGACCGTCTGCGCCCGTCCGCAACCGGCCGGGACCAGGGGCCATGAACGCTGCCTCCATCGCTAAGTACTCTTCTAACCAGCTTCTCTCTCTACACGGCACCTGGCCCCTTACTCCCTCTACACTCAGCCGCATCCAGGCACTTAACATTGCCACTTCACTTCCACCTATTCAATCACTACCCGTGTCCCTTGCACATTCCCTCTCCCGCCCTTGCTCCCCGACGGAGGCTCCCGCTTACCTTCTCAATACCCGTTCAGCTGGCAAGCACCAGCTGGAACTCTATAACCTTCTCAATACCGAGTCACCCGACTTTTTGTTCCTAACGGAAACATGGTTCTCTGCTGATTCCCAGCCCAATGTCTTATCTGCTCTACCCGATTCTTATTACATCCTGCGAGCCGACTGCCCAGCTGGGAAAGTTGGTGGGGGAGTAACATTGATAATTCGGTCTACCCTCCACTTCCAGCCCCTATGAAGAATACAGGCCCCAGCTAGGCCCGCAGAATACAAGGGTTCGCTCTCCTGTAACAAAAGTTAGAAGGAAGTTGGCACGGAAACTGCAAATACAAAGACAGAGTTTATTAACCCTTAAGGGTGGTCCTACAACCTATACAACACTCTTCAGTATTGCATAGAGTAGCACAAAGAACTTGCGTACGCGGTCCCCTTTTATACACAACAGAGGGGCTCATAAGTGGGTGGATACAACATGAGGCAAAGTTCTTTACCTTTTATGGACATTTTCGATACAGAATCAATATGTGGGCGGAGACGACAATGTCCTGAGCCCGCGAAAACATGGTCAAGCAAGAACTAACTGATAACAGATGTGGTCAAGTCTGGGCATGCGCCAGACGAACAAAGGAGCTATTTATAGACTGTTACTAGGCAGATCACGAGAGCAACTAACAAGAAGAAAGGACTCTTCTTGTGCAAAGCACGTGGAGGCATGACATTACAAGATGGAGTCCAGACATTAGTCAACATAAGACAAGAAACATGTTTTAACTAGAGAGAATTCATGTCTTTAGTGAATGCTTAATCATATCGCCGTTTTAGTTTTCAACAGACGACCCTTTCAGCATTTACTGAAGACATTCGGCTTATTAGGATAATCATCATAGATGTCAATTTTCATAATCTCTTCCACCTCTTTGGTTAAATATTTCTGGTGGGTGACATTGGCAATAGCTTTCTTATCAGGAATACAAAATGACACACATAAAGAACAGAGTAAAGGACCACATTGGACACAGATGCAACAGGAAAACAGAACTGCTACAATAATGCAGAGACCAGTTAAAACTTTCCATCCCCATGTAGTGATCAATGCCCAAAACCATCCAGAAAAGGTCCAAGTACCATTTTCTGTATGAATCTCAGCTGCGATTTTATGCAATTTATTAATAGCGTTGTAAACTGATGGCGTATGATCAGGAATGAACACACAGCAACTACTTCCGATAGTTTTACATGCTCCACCTCTATCAGCTAACATAACGTCTAACACCATACGATTCTGTAATGCAACAATTCTAGAAATTTGTAGTTCTTCCGTAAGATTCCCAAGAGCAGCAGCGGTTTGATTCGTCACAGCCTCTACAACTCTTGTTAATCTACGAACCTTCCTACTATTTAGGGCAGCTCCAACAAAGAAAAACAATCCTACGTTAAAATCAATATACTGCTGTAAGCTAGTATCAGTTTGATCAACATCATCAATGGATAGAGTACATTTATACCTATTTACAGTTACATTGTTCAGCAACTTCAAATCTTTATGATAGGATGCGGGTGCTAAGAATACAGGAGGTAATAAAAACGCTACATAACATACTCCAGACCAGCCGGCTGGTAAGCGATAATAACCCTTATTCCCACATACAAAGTACGTATTATGGGAAGCTAAGAAAGTACTATTATTTAGTCCATCTATATTCAGAACAATAATACAATCACTAACACCAACAGGAATATGACCCACACTCTGGACACACAGGTCCGCTTGAGCTTGTGCCACTTGAATCACAAAGCGCTCTTTCCCTGCAGTGTCTCTGGTGTTCGTGAAAATGTAGGGGATCGATTCATTGTCTGGTCGATATTCTTCCCACTCCCATATTGTCCCATTCGCTTGTGGATAGCCATCTTTATCTTGATGACATTCCCTATTAAGTCTGAAAAGTAATCGTCCCACTGTAGGTTTCCGTGTGGCAAAAAGCAAAGTATACCATGCTCTACAAGAGCCATTATGAGAGAAAGGAAGGGGTATGAATGGCGTTCCTCCTTTCTTCTGATGAGCTGGCATCATACCACATATCCAACAGTTCGTAGCATTCGTAGCAACATGGGTATGATGCAACATCGGGATAAAAGCGTTATTCAAATGGGACTGACGATGCTTCAATTCTTAGTACGGAAGGGTATAGAAGTAGTGCTCCTCAGGCACTGGAGTGGTCAAAACAAGCAACTCACGGGCAGGAGTCACATCCTCAACAAACCATGTGTTTATACCAACAATAGCTACAATGATAATAAAGGTTGTTGCACAAAAAATCTTCTTCTTTTCCATCTTGCAGTGAAAAGTCAGTATCTTCCTGAAACTAAAAGGTTGTCAGAACTCTTCCCCTTAGGCAGCCGTTGATTTCTTCACCAGCGGGCCAAGACGGGTGTCACTACACTAATGCAGGGCTGATCCCCCCCCCCTTGCCTCATTGGCTCTCCGTTTCACTAACCTAAGGGCCGTTCTGACAACGTGTCTGGGTACAGAAAAAGAAAAAATCACTTCCTCGGTCAAAGATGATATCTCCCTCCTCCAGGGATCGCTTGGTCCGGGAAGAGCTCCTCAGTGTCGTTCGGTTCCACAGCACGGCCTTTCTCCGCAGTCAGGATTTCTCGATGGTCGGTCAGCACAGCAGGGTCCACCAATCCAGGCGGCACTTTACGACAGTGCAAGGAGTGGATCCAGTTCTTCCGATTGGAAACTCGCACAGCTGTCCTCGTTGCGAGCAAGACTTGCTCAGGACCAACCCATCTCGGTTCCAGACTGTTCGTCCTTTCGAATACCTTGATCATAACCTGATCACCAGGTCGGAGGTTATGACCTTCACCTGTGGACCGATCAGGGAGCGCTTCTCGAACCTGTTGATGAATAGAAACCAAATTATCCGTTAACTGTGCCAGATAATCACTCATCATTACACAAGGTACATCATACACTAACTGTGGTTTTGGTGGACCCCAAATATTCATTGGGCGTCCAAACACGATCTCGTAGGGTGTGAGACCGGTCCGAGAATGCGGTATCGATCTAATTGACAATAATGCCAGCGGTAAAGCATCTGGCCAAGTCAAAGAAGTTGAAGCTTGGATCTTAGCGATCTTAAGCTTCAGAGTACCATTATATTTCTCAACCAATCCCGCAGACTGAGGGTGAAACACTGCATGGAACTTCTGTGTAATGCCTAGGCCTTTCAGGACATACTTGATAACATCTGCTATAAAATGAGGTCCGTTATCACTCCACAGCAATCTGCAAACACCATATCAAGGGAAAAACTCCTTCAATAGCATCTTCGCTGTAGTCATTGCAGTATTGTCTTTCGTAGGGTATGCCTCAACCCATTTACTGAAGGCACAAACCACTACTAGAACATACTTCAGATTGTTACAGCGCTCAAGCTGAATGTAATCCATCTGCAAAACCTCAAAGGGTGCAGTAGGCGTTGCAAATCCTCCTGCTGGAGTTCGTGTACCCTTTCCTGGGTTGTACCTTAGGCAAATCATGCAGGTCTGCACTACCCTCTTTGCTGTACTAGCGATCTCCGGATGCTCCCAAACTCGTGTGAGTAATTTGACAATTGCGGAAGCTCCGACATGCGCTAGTCCATGTGCCATCTGAACCATAGGTTGTACGAAGGCTGTGGGTAACTTCCATTTATCCATCTGCTTACTTCTCCAACACCCTTCATCATCTAATTCTCCATCATTGGACCATTGCTCCCGTTCCTTATCGGAAGCGGTCCTCTGTATCTCCAACACTTCTCTCCTGGCATCGTGCCATTTTTCTGTCTGCGATTTCACAACATACATTGCAGTAGCACCAGGCTGCATCGCAGTCTCTCGCGCCACCCGGTCTGCTAAAGCATTCCCTTCTCCAACTTTATCAACCACCTTCTTATGGACACTACATTTAACTATAGCAATCTTCTTTGGATATGTTAATGCAGTCAAAAGGTTGTGAACTAACTCCCCATACATTATCTGGGTTCCATGTGACGTTAGAAACCCTTTCTCCTTCCAGAGTAGGCCGAAGTCGTGCGCTACTCCGAAGGCATAGCGGCTATCTGTATAAACATTCACACACAATCCTGTACTGAGCTCACATGCTTGTGTTAATGCTATCAGTTCCGCTGCCTGAGCTGATTTCTGCGGTATGCGTGCAGTCTCCACTATTGTTTGTAATGTGGTAATTGCATACGCTGCTGAAGTCGTACCATCTGGTAGCTTCAGGCATGATCCGTCCACCCACAGTTCTCCATCTACATCTGTAAAGGGCGTATCCTGGAGATCAATACGACCCTTTGTCTGTTCCTCAGTCACAAGAATACAGTCATGTGTTTTTCGTGCTTCAGACTGAGTTTCCGGAAACGGCAGCAATGTGGCTGGATTTAGCGTTGCACACCTCTTTAACGTAATATGAGGAGCCAAAAGCGTCAACTCATATCCCCTTAAACGAGCACTGGTCAAATGCTGCGTCTTTGTCTGATTAAGCAAGGCATCCACAGCATGGGGAACTAATACCAACAGCTTGTGAGATAACACAATTCCCTCACTTTGGCGTATTGACACAGCTGTCGCCGCGACCGAGCGAAAACACCCTGGTAATGCTCGGGCAACAGGATCAAGTACAGCCGAAAAATATGCACAAGGGCGCTGCTTGTCGCCGTGCATCTGCACTAAAACTGATAATGCACATCCATCTTTCTCATGCACATACAGTGAAAAGGGCTTCGTATAATCAGGGGTACCTAACACTGGTGCTGAACAAAGGGCTTGTCGTAATTGCTGAAAAGCAAGTTCACACTCATTTGACCAGGGAAGAGGAATCGGAGTGTCTTTTGTCAAAAGTGCTAACAATGGCTTAGCTATGTGTGAAAAGCCCAATATCCATTGCCTACAGAAAGAAGCAAGACCCAAGAATGCAAGCACATCCTTCTGCGTGGAAGGTACTGGCGTGTCCAAAATTGCTTGAATACGATCTGGTGTGAGTGCACGCCCCTCCTTAGACAAAAGGTGACCCAAATAAGTCACCTTTGGTCTACAGAATTGCAATTTCTTCCTCGACACTTTGTGATTGTGAAATGCCAAAAAGGAAAGCAAAGATAACGTAGTCTTCTCACACAGCTCAGGAGTGTCAGCCGCCAACAAGATGTCATCGACATATTGTATAAGGGCGACACCATCAGGCAGAACAAAGGAATCCAATTGCCTTTTCAATGCTTGACTATAAATACTAGGGCTTTCTGTATAACCCTGAGGGACTCTACAAAATCTATAAGACCTATTATTCAAAGTAAAACCGAAGAGGTATCGGCTATCAGGATGAATAGGAATCGAAAAGAAAGCATTTTTTAAATCAATAACTGAAAACGTGGTCGCCGTTGGCGGAATCAAAGTGAGTAACATCGTGATATCAGAAACCACTGGATACTGAGGTATCACTATCTTATTCACTTCCCTTAAGTCAATGATAAAACGATAAACCCTGGTATCGGTATCTTTCTTCAAAATGGGTAAAATAGGGCTGTTGCAGACATTGTAGGGAACTTCCTCCACCACTCCCACCTTAATCAAATCCTGCACAATCTGTATGAGTGCCTCCTCCCCCTCCTGAGAAATACGATACTGAGGGAGGCGAGGTAACACCGCACCCTCCTGGACACTAATGTGGACAGGCGGGATCACCATCTGTCCCACATCAGTATTCGAAGTGGCCCACAAAGAATGAGGGATGGAAGCCAATGCAGTACCCTCCGCAACCACACACATCCGGTCTGTCAGTGGGTGTTTATCGTTTAATATCACACGTACTCCAGTAGGGGAGCAGCGGATCGTAGCTCTGAAGTGCTTAAGCATATCAAGACCCATAATGTTGTCGGGCGTGCTCGGAGCGAGCAAAAACGGACAGGGTGCAGAAAAGTGGTCAACATGGAAGGCAAGGGGTCGGGAAAGAGGGCTTCGAGAGAGTGTACCATCAAACCCTACCGATGTAACCATTAAGCCAGATGGGGGAGCCCTCGGAACCAATTGTTTAGACAGTGCACTGCGAGTAGCTCCGGTATCAACTAGGAACCGATCAGTAGAACCCAAAACACTTGCTGAAACATAAGGACCCTTCTGATCAACCGGTACTTCAACTGATTCCAACCCCCATCCAACGCAATCCTATGCATGCTGCGAATCATGGTACCCAGGGCGGTCATTCCCAGACATTTGATACTGATTTTGTCGATCAAATACATTAGGTCTATCTCGTTGCTGCACGTTAGAGTCAAATCGAGCACGATCATTGGAATTCCCTCTGAAATTCGAAAAGCCCCCTCTACCTCTCGGTGGTCCCTGACCATGTCCCTGACGAGATGCATATAATACCGGACAATCTCTAACCCAATGACCCGACTGTTTACAATACGCACATTGATTTCTATTAACATCTGACCGAACGGAAGGGGGACCATAGGATCCTCCTCTACCTCTGTCGACACCCCGACGAGGTGGACCATACACTTGTGCTAACATCACCTTAGTTTTCAAATCTTTCGATTTCTTCTCCTCATGCCCCTTCGCTTCTTGTTCCTGACGCTCATAATACTGAGCCATAGTCAGGAGGGATGCCGGAGACGAAGTGGACCAGGAACTTTCACTCGCTTTTAAACGAGCTGCTATTCCTGGTAATAAATTCGCCACGTATTTATCAACAAAAAGATGTCGACCCGTATCATCCGTAAGTGACTGACCACTGAAATCATGAAATGTCTCCTCGAAGCGCGTAAAGAAGTCTGAAACCGATTCATCAACCTTCTGTTTACACGAGGCTAACATGTTCCAATCAATCTTTTTAGGGGGGATAATTGTTTTCAATTTAGTCAAAATAGCAGTGGGAAGATCTAAAATAAGCTGGGGTGGTTTTTGCGCGGGTTTTCTTTCCCTATCCACATCCTCAATCTCAGACCATTTGGCCTTAAAAGCGGCGTGATCATCCACCTTCCGCACAGATCGCCACATATCCGGTGGTAAAATAAGCCCAAAGAACCGATCTATATCTGCTAAGGTCATAGTACAAGAATTCAAGGCCCCCTCAACCTCTTCGTAAAAGGCCGCTGGATTCTTGCGGGTGTCAGGCAATGCATTCTTTAATGCCATAACATCAGCCCTATGCCAGGGAGTATAAACCCAATTATACACAAAATATCCCCTAGCATCGGGGAAAGATATATCTGAACTATTTCCTGCTCCTTTAGGAGGAACATACAAAGGTGCCGCCTCTCGCATCGGTTTAGCACGCACTAGTTCACTCTTATCTGATTGGGAGGTAGATGACTGGTCGCCGCCGGTACGTGAATCCGATTGCTCCTTCTCCCCTGCCTCTAGGCGCGCTCTCTCTTTAAGTTCAAACGCCGCGTCCCTCAATGCAAACAGCCGTCGGACCGCATCGGGTACCTTAGAGGGAGAAAAAACACCGTTACGTAATGCTTTAGCATCTGAAACTACAGCATCAGGCTCGAAAACATCAGAATATTTCCGAAAGGCATTAATCACTTCATCAGAAAAAGTTGCCGCAAAATACAGCTTCTCTCTATCCCGCCAACTTTCCAAAGAGTCCAACAATTCAGCAAGGGGTAGCTTGCCTTTAAGCGCACGCAAAGAAATTTTCCGAAGCTCACCCATACGCTCAACTGATAACATGGACCGCGTGTCTACCTTATCCGAAACCGATCCAGAATCCTGTGATCTCGGGGCGGACGCCCCAACATAAGGGGGCGGAGAGCGATCTAATAAATAAAAATCACCTTCAAGATTAGTAAGGACAGGATAAAGTGGCTGGCGGACAGCATATTGACCCGAGACTTGCAACCTACGCTCTTTCTCTTGTCTCTCCGCCAGTTCTCTTTCTTCCCGACGCTTCGCTTCCTGCGCTCTCACATGATCATTTTTCCGTTGCTCTTTATCAAACAGCGCTTTCTCACGTTTCTCTCGCTCACGCACTTCCTTTACCCATAACCGTACACATTCAAACATGTCTTGCCGAGCACTCCGTTTACACATACACTGTTCCACATACTCAATCTTACGCATATCAAACGATCCATACAAAGGCCATCGCAACTCAGGATCCTTTTTAGTGTATTTCCTCCACACTGTGCTGTACATTATAGAGGAAAGACCATGCTTCACATACATATCCCTATTAGGAGTCCCCTCTGGGGGGGGCTGGAACAGATTCCTCGAGATTTAACCGGTTTCCAAAACAGCAGCACCACTTACGGAGTGCGCTGAAAGCAGGCATGCTCAAAAATAATGCAAAATATGCAGTATTATCAAAAATGGCAGGACTAAAAACGCCGCTGGCAGTGATCACATCCCCGGCAAAATTCCTCACCTTCGTCACGACCAGTCCTTCAAGCATCCGAGTCGCCGATGAGCCCCACGTGACGGGCGCCAATTGAAGAATACAGGCCCCAGCTAGGCCCGCAGAATACAAGGGTTCGCTCTCCTGTAACAAAAGTTAGAAGGAAGTTGGCACGGAAACTGCAAATACAAAGACAGAGTTTATTAACCCTTAAGGGTGGTCCTACAACCTATACAACACTCTTCAGTATTGCATAGAGTAGCACAAAGAACTTGCGTACGCGGTCCCCTTTTATACACAACAGAGGGGCTCATAAGTGGGTGGATACAACATGAGGCAAAGTTCTTTACCTTTTATGGACATTTTCGATACAGAATCAATATGTGGGCGGAGACGACAATGTCCTGAGCCCGCGAAAACATGGTCAAGCAAGGACTAACTGATAACAGATGTGGTCAAGTCTGGGCATGCGCCAGACGAACAAAGGAGCTATTTATAGACTGTTACTAGGCAGATCACGAGAGCAACTAACAAGAAGAAAGGACTCTTCTCGTGCAAAGCACGTGGAGGCATGACATTACAAGATGGAGTCCAGACATTAGTCAACATAAGACAAGAAACATGTTTTAACTAGAGAGAATTCATGTCTTTAGTGAATGCTTAATCATATCGCCGTTTTAGTTTTCAACACCTACCCTCCCCCCATACCTAAAATCGACTACATTGTGGCCCGTTCTGTGAACATCTCTATCCCCCTTACCATAGTTCTTATCTACCGCCCCCCTCAAGCAACGCCCCACTTTCTTCCCGCTCTGCAAGAACTCTTGGCCACTCTTGTAATCAACAATACGTCAGTTCTACTGTTGGGGGACTTCAATTATTGGCCTGGCGATCCGAAAGAAGACTTGGCCTCCAGGGACTTCTCGGACACCCTTCGCTCCCTCAATTTCACCCCCCACATTCACGTCCCCACTCACATTCACGGTCATATTCTTGACCAGATCTGGTCAGCAAATCAGACCCTCTCTCCAACAACTACCCTCCCTTGCACCTGGTCTGACCACTCGCTTATCTCCTTCTCCATTGACCTAGCAGTTACTGACAAATCCTCCCTGCCGAAGAATGTTTCGGCGCGCAACTGGAACCGGGTTGATTTCCATTCCCTTCACTCTTCGTTGAGAGCCACCTCCCCGGTGTTATCTGGTCTTCCCCTCGACCTTCAAGCAGACGCCATTAACACCTGGCTTTCCACCTCCTGCGACCGGATAGCTCCGCTCAGGACGGTCAAAGCCTGCCGGCCCATGAAGCCAACAAATGGTTCTCGAGCGACCTCAAAACCCTCAAATTAGCTCTCCGACAGTCTGAGCGCCAGTGGAGACGCAATTACTGCCCCTCTCTGAAGGATCAATATAAGCTCCTTCTTAACAACTATAAGAGAGCTATTCTTACGGCAAAAACAGAATACTTCTCGGGCAAGATCTTACTAGCAGTTAATAAGCCCAAGGAAATGTTCTCAGTTGTCCATAACCTAGCCCTATCAGAACGTGTCAATCTCCACCCCACTCCTTCTCTCTCTCTCTGTCTCTCTCTTAACGACTATTTCTTTGAGAAAATCGCCAACATCAAACGGAATATCCCTCCACCGTCTTCTTGTCTTTCCCCTTTCACCCCCCCCTCTACTTTCCTCTCTCACTCATTTCCCACCCATCTCCAAAGAATCTTTCTTGACTCTGCTCAGGAAAGTCAAATCAGGCTCACCCGCTGACTTCGCCCCTGCTCGAATCCTCACGGAGCTATTTGCTGGCTGCCCCGATCCCCCTCTGTCCTTTCTCAATCTGTCCATTTCTACGGGATCGGTCCCCCCACAGTTCAAATCAGCCACTGTCATCCCTATCCTAAAGAAGCTCTGATCCAACCCTCCCTGTCAATTTCAGGCCAATTTCTTTGCTCCCGTATTTAGGCAAGATCCTAGAAAGCCATGTAACCACCTGCCTATCAACATACATTGAGGACAACCAGTTACTGGCCTCCCATCAGGCGTGCTTTCGCCCTGCCCATTCAACCGAAACTGTGGTCCTCTCTGTCCTTGACGAGTTGAAGAGTAAAGCGGACTCCAACTGCCCTCAAGCCCTGGTGCTCCTGGATTTGTCCGCTGCCTTTGACACGGTCGGCCACTCCATCCTTCTGGACCGTGTCAGGGCGGCGGGCATCCAGTTCCATGACACTCAATTCCATTCCATTCCATTCCATTCCACGACACTCCATTCCATTCCATTCCATGACACTCCATTCCATTCCACGACATTCCATTCCATGACACACCATTCCATTCCATGACACGACACTCCATTCCCTTCCATTCCATTCCATTCCATTCCACGACATGACACTCCATTCCATTCCATTCCACGACACTCCATTCCATTCCACGACATGACACTCCATTCCATTCCATTCCACGACACGACACTCCATTCCATTCCATTCCACGACACTCCATTCCATTCCATTCCACGACACTCCATTCCATTCCACGACACTCCATTCCATTCCATTCCACTCCACTCCACTCCACTCCATTCCATTCCACGACACTCCACGACACTCCACGACACTCCACTCTACGACACTCCACTCTACGACACTCCAGTCTACTCTACAACACTCCACTTCACTTCACTTTTTACCACACCACGACACTCCATTCCATTTCATTCCACGACACTCCATTCCACGACACGACACTCCATTCCATTCCACGACACGACACTCCATTCCACGACACGACACTCCATTCCATTCCATTCTATACCACGACACGACACTACACTCCATTCCATTCCACGACATGACACTCCATTCCATTCCATTCCACGATACCACACTCCATTCCATTCCACGACACGACACTCCATTCCATTTCACGACACAATACTCCATTCCATTCGACAACATGACACGACATTCCATTCCATTCCAAGACACGACACGACACTCCATTCCATTCCATTCCACGACACGACACTCCATTCCATTTCACGACACGACACTCCATTCCATTCCACGACACGACATGACATTCCATTCCACGACACGACATGACACGACATGACATTCCATTCCACGACACGACACTCCGTTCCATTCCATTACATTCCATTCCACGACACGACATTCTATTCCATTCCACGACACAACACTCCACTCCATTCCACGACACTCCATTCCACGACACTCCATTCCACGACATTTCATTCTATTCCACAACATTCCATTCCATTCCAAAACACTCCATTCCACGACACTCCATTCCATGACACTCCATTCCATTCCATTCCATTCCACACCATGACACTCCATTCCATTCCATTCAATTTCACGACACTCCATTCCATTCCATTCCACGACACGACACTCCATTCCATGACACTCCATTCCATTCCATGACACGACACTCAATTCCATTGCATCACACGACACTCCATTCCATTCCATTCCATTCCACGGCATGACACAACATTCCATTCCATTTCATTCCACGACACGACACGACACTCCATTCCATTCAATTCCACGACACTCAATTCCACGACACTCCATTCCATGACACTCCATTCCACGACATTCCATTCCATTCCCCGATACTCCATTTCATGACACTCCATTCCATTCCACGACACTCCATTCCATTCCATTCCATTCCACGACACTCCATTCCATTCCATTCCACAACACTCCATTCCATTCCACGACACTCCATTCCATTCCACGACATTCCATTCCACGACACTCCATTCCATTCCATTCCATGACACGACACTCCATTCCATTCCATTCCACGACACTCCATTCCATTCCATTCCATTCCACGACACTCCATTCCATTCCACGACACAACACGACGAAGACATTCCTTTCCATTCCATTCCATTCCTTAACATGACATGAAACTCCATTCCATTCCATTCCACGACACGACACGACACTCCATTCCACGACACTCCATTCCATGACATTCCATTCCACAACACTCCATTCCACGACACTCCATTCCACGACACTCCATTCCACGACACTCCATTCCATTCCACGACACTCCATTCCATTCCACGACACTCCATTCCATTCCATTCCACGACACTCCATTCCACGACACTCCATTCCATGACACTCCATTCCATTCCACGACACTCCATTCCATTCCACGACATTCCATTCCACGACACTCCATTCCATTCCACGACACAACACTCCATTCCATTCCACAACATGACACTCCATTCCATTCCACAACACGACATTCCATTCCATTCCACGACATGACACTCCATTCCATTCCATTCCATTCCATTCCATTCCATGACACTCCATTCCATTCCATTCCACGACACTCCATTCCATTCCATTCCACGACACTCCATTCCATTCCACGACACTCCATTCCATTCCATTCCATTCCATTCCATTCCACTCCACTCCACTCCACGACACTCCACTCTACGACACTCCACTCTACTCTATGACACTCCACTTCACTTCACTTTTTACCACACCACTTTACTTCACTCTATGCCAGATTTGTACTGAATCGCGATTTGGTAATTGCAAAATGCTATGTAGGTAGGAATCGCAAAATATTTAGTGATTCCTTAATATTACCTAATAGTGATCAGGTGAATACTGAATCGCTATTAGGTAATATGACTCCATTTGTTCCTATGTGCCAAAAGGTCCATAGATGCGGATGGCTTTAAATTTGCTAATTTGCGATTACTTAATTGGTAATCGCAAATTAGTGAATGCAAAGCCAAGGGTGCCCAGGGACATGAGCCCCCCCTGAAGCACCCTCAAAATTCAAATTGTGCACATGTAAAGCACACACATGCTCTAAGGCCATGTGTGCGCAGCATAGCACTTTGAATAATGTATTTTTCAAAATTCCCTCATTAGCAATTCCTAAATTCACAGTTTGCATTTAGGAAAGGCTTCTTGCATATGCATTAGGGATTTGAAAACTGCCAAATTTTGTGATTCACACCATTGGCGAATGCAAAATGCTTTAATACATCTGGTCCTATGCCCCTCCACTCTACAACACTCCACTTTATGACACTATATTTGTCACTGGACAACACACTTACTTGAAGGGACCCAACTCCTGAGGAAGCCCAGCTGTGCCAAACATATTCCCCGCACGTCTCACTCATCTCTGCAGAACACTTGGTCAGTCATCCATCAGTTACTACACCATTAAGGCTCTGGTCACAACAGCCTGGGTACGTGAGTCTCCCCTAAGTCATCTGCACATACCCAAAACATATGTCTAGCAAGTTGCACAGAGGACCCAGTTGCTCCCATACCAATGATGCCCACACCTGTAGGTCCAGTATTGAGGAGCACAAAGTCTGTTGAAGTGGCAAATTGGACAATGGGAAGCACATCATATGTTCAGGGGTGCAAGCCACAGATGTGACCATGCAAATGAAATGCTCACAGAGATGTCCACAAATAGTTGATCCTGACACACCCAGGTAGCTGCAAAATATGACATGGATACCTACCAGAATAGGATACATATCTCATGGACCACAGGGAGTACCTCACAGCAACACATCAGTATTCAACATTGGAAACCAAGCATCACAGGTGCAAGGGTATATTAAACATCATCAACATAATGTACAGCTAAATCAAGTTCACAGGGATAAAGAAAAAAGCTTTATTCAGCATATTAAAAGTTAGATGTCTGTTCAAACAAAAGGCCAATGACCAGTCCATGTACGAATGACAAGGAGTGAAGTAGAGTGACAACTGTCACACCTTGCTTGCCTGCACTGCTAAGGACCGGGGTCGTCCCCTCGGAGGGGCATACATGGGGGCAGGCCAGGCACCACAGGGACAGGATGACGGAGCAGCAGAAGGAGGCAGTGAAGGGGTGGTGAATGCAGGCGAGACACTTGCAACTGCAGTGGAGCTGACTGAAGTGGTGGGTGCTGTCACAACTGTGGGGCACAAGTCAGATGGGGTGGGTGCCGGCACAACTCCAATGGGCAGGTCAAATGGAGTGGATTGGGTCACCACTACAGTGTCCAAGTCAGACGGGGTGGTCGTGGACTCCAATGCAGTGCCTACATCCATGGGACCAGAATGGGGAGCAGGTGAGGTCGGCAGGGCATGGGGGACACGGTCCCCACATCAGTGGCACTAACCGTCTGACCAGGTGTGGAGGAGCAAGTGCCAGGGGGGGAGGGCCTTTGCATTTTGGGGATGGTGTATCTGTGGGTGGGGGAGCCCGGGGCAGGGAGTGGCGGGGGAACCTCTGGAGTGGTGGCCTGGGGGATGGAGGTCGGAGACTTTGCCTTGGAGTTGTGTGGTGGCGGGGAGTATTGCTCGTCTTGCGCCGGGGGGACTTGCGGGTGGGGGTCTCTGTCTGACTGCACCTGGGGGAGGGTGTCTGGGTGTGAGGGGCACTCCTCTCTGTGTGTGGGGACTTCCTCTTCCCCTTGTAATCAGGATCTGCTGGGTCCCTGGGGAAGAGGCCAAGGTCACAGAGGAAGAGCTTCTTGGGAGATGGGGTTGCAGGTGATCCAAGGGAAGGGGGCTGGAGGGAGAGGTCTCGGAGGACTGCGGAGTGGTTGTGGATGACTGTGTGTGTGTCTGCAAACCATCCCCTGTGAGTGTGGTATCAGTCCCCTGTGCTTGCTTGTGTGCACATCTAGACCTTGATTTGGGTGTTGCTGTGCTTGGGACTGGTAGGCTGCTATGAATCGTGGGTGGTGCAGGGGTAGGAGGGGTGCAGGACTGTTGGAGGAGGGACACTGCTGCCGTCAGGGAGGAGGCCACGGACTGATTGGTCCTCTGTAGGGCAGACATGCCCGAGGGAATGCCCTCCATGAATGACACCAGTTGTGTCAACAGACCCGTGTGTGCATGGAGGACCTTCAGCATTGACGCCTGGCCTACATGGATCTGTCGAAGTAAGTCCACAGACTCCTCACTCAGGGCAGCAGGGGACATAGGGGCAGGGAGTGTGGTGCCGGGCATGAAGGAGACATGCTCACGAACACGGGAGCCCACAGGGACCTCTGGGATGTGAGCCGATGGGAGGATGGTGGTGGTGGTGGTGGCGGCAGTGGCAGGGACAGCCTCACTAGCTGGGGTTTGGTGGCTGCTGACACCCGCTTCCACAAGGGAGTCATCCTCAGAGCTGCTGTGGCTCTCAGCTGCGGGGATGGTGCTGACGACTCCTCTGTGTGGCTCCACTCGCCATCCGTGCTACTGGGTCCACCCGACTCCTCTCCTTCTGTCCCTGTAAGGCTCTGTGGCTCCTCCTGGTCCATGGAGCTGTCCCCTACTGTGGCCGTGGATGTATCTGGATAGGAATAGGAAGTAAGAGAACAACATCAGTCACCTGCACCAACTGCACAAACCACAGTGAGTACATCACATCACAGGGCAAGCCCTTGCATCATCATCTGAACACAGTTCAAAGTGCCAACACTGTTTAGGATAAGCCAATTGTCATTCTCAATATCAACCATGGCACACATATCCCTCCTTGACTTTCACACATATGTCTGTTGCATGTTGAATGCGAACACCCCAATGTGTCAACATGCACCACCCACACATTAGTTGGACTTGTAAAGGGAACATGTAGGAGTATGTCATTATACACACAGCACATCTCTTGCTACTTACTCAGTACAGGTGTCCGGATGAAGGGATGGGAAGAGACTCATTTCACATGCTTGTGATGCATGCCAGCAACACACACTATGATGTTCTCATGTCCTGATGGGCAATGCCACAATGGTGTGCATGGTGCACACTTGAACACAATGCAGGATCACTCATAGCAAGTTAAATGCCATGGCACTGGGATGCCCTGAAAGTCAGTCAACACTGTCTCCTGTCACAGGGGCAGGGCATCCAGACAACAACAATATGCACTGACTCACAATCCTAGCTCAGGGGTAAAGCTAACTCTGCAGATGACCGGCACACTTGCCCATCCCATGCAAACAACATGTCCAGGAGCCAGAAGACCCCACATCATGCAAATCAGACATCGGAGTCTCTGCAAACACAAATCCCTGGACATTAACACGTCACAGTCTGCCATGCATGTAACCCAGCTGCCTGAAGGACACAGTTGCATACACCATTGTGCGCTGTCAGATGATCACACATCTATATGTCACACAGGTCTTGTCTCTCACAGTCACATCTCAGATGTCATGCTGACCCTCTGAATCATGGACACCCCAGTTGTACGTAACAACAAGCCACACCCTAATGACACAGAGGCAGACACTTGAGGGCACATGTCACTAAGCACAACCTGCAATTTCATACACAGAAGTGGGATTACAGAGTGTTTCGAAATGCCCTTGAGGAGGCATGACTGGCAAGGTCTACGTGGAACAGTGTTTAGCCCTGGACAGTAGTCAGGTGGCTAAGCAAGTGCGACATACTCGATATACATGCCCCTGAAGCCCAAAAATTGGAGTCCCCTGCTGCATGGGTTTATTTGGAATACCCCAGCCACATGTTGCGAGTCAAACCAGCAATTGGAACACATCTCAAGGGCACACACATATCACATGTCAGATCTCAGGCATTGTGTAAACATTTGACCCACCCATGAAACACACAACAGAGTCATGGGAACAGATGCTGACCGGTAGCTAAAGCATAGCTGACTGCAGTGACACAGTGCCCTATTGACACAAGCAACAGACTGTAGGGGCCACACCTGTGTAACAGATGAAGAGGGTGCATCACACAATTGAGGGACATGAGTATTGGACTACAAGACCTATGTAATGTGGAAGTGTGGCCCGGCCAAAAGACTGCTATTAGCATGTCAGACATAGTACACAGATCAGGCATGGACTTACCCCCTTCCTGCTGCTGTCTGGCCTTCAGCTGCCTATCCAGGTCTGGGAAGACCACCACCAGTATCCAGAGTATGTGGGGAGTCAGGGTCCAGTGTCCTCCCCTCCTGCGTGGAGGTGACAGCTTCAGCTGGACTCTAGCTATCCTCCGGGTCTAGCCCCGAAGGTCCTGCCACCTCTTCTGGCAGCTGCGGATCCAGCGCTTGTAGACCCCCACTGAACGAACAGCCCGGGCAATGGTCAGCGAGATCTCCTGCTTCTGGTGGGCATCAACCTGTGAGGATGACAAAGTGAAAAGTACATTAGCACACATGCCCCAGATTTGTGCAGCACACATTTGGATAGACATGTCATCATCACAAAGGGAAATGAATTACACAGGTAGTGCAAACATGGGGAAGGACAAATCACCTTCATGTCTGACATGTTAACAATGCCTGGATAGTTATGGCTTGCACTAATGCACTTTAGCAGCAGGAAACCTATTCAGTACATGTACCTACACACTTTGGGGGATGAAAGTAGTCAGTGAGAATGCTTGCCACTGGTGTACACACTGCTAGTCCTGCTAGTCAGACAACATGCACAAATAGGAAGGCAGTGGACTGCACACTCACCTGCTCCCCTGGTTTCCCATAGAGCTTGCTGTACTGTGGAAGGAGCCTCTCCAGCAGGGCCTGGTTCTCCTCCTCAGTGAAGGCTGGGGCCCTCTCCAGAGTACGTGCCATAGCAGGAGGCATAGGATGCAGAGACAGCAGCAGTGGCAGAAGGGATGTGGTCCAGTAGCATTTAGTGCAGGCAAGTGAGCTCCCTGGGGGCTAACCAGCCTTATATCTGTGCTGCAGAGGCAGACTCTGTGCTATGTGTCCCAAGTGATAGGTCCAACACGGTTGCATTCTATGAATCTGGCCAATCCATTTAATGTATGACTCGTAGACGCCTTCCGCATCATTCAAATCTTCACCTTCATGGAACACTTGAAATTGCAACATTGTTGTAGGCATCCCACTGAATTTCCAGTGCACAACTCATACAGATTTTGAATCCGCATTTGTCCCCATGATAGTCAGGAGCCAATGGGTGCGCCCGGCTCGTTCAACTGACTGTACAAAGCGTATTTCGAATACACACATGCACCCGTCTCCATACGATTCAATGACAAAGCGTACGCACAGCTCGGACATGACCCGTGCAATGCATACGCAGTGTCACCCGCGCCAGACCTCATTGGTGTGACTATTATATGAATGCAACACACATATACTGGCCAGGGACACCTGTGCACACCTACCACACTACAGCATTGGCCACACAGTGTCCCATGGCATGTAAGGCTGCATTCCCTGGGTGTTTGGGGGGGCCACATCTGTTTTTTTTGGCTGGCACTTTGTGCAGCCACTCCCAGGTTGTGCACGTGTACATGGGAGCAGAATCCTTTGTGTGTTGTGCACATTACCACTGTGATGTGCAATTGTATAGTAATGGGCATGAGTCACGGACACAGTGTCAGGTTGGATATGTTTAGGACATGTCACATACACCCTGAGTCCTGGGGGTGATGGCATGTACGTCACAGTGAGACCTGTAGCCACAATGCTGATGTGCACCCACAGTCTGAGTGCATGTTGTGTCTCAAATGTGTCTGATCAAATGTGCCCAATGGGTGACAGTCTCCACATCCATGTGGTATATGCATCACCCTTGATGGGGTGTGTGTCTAAGAGACGTACATGTAGGCCTGGCAACAGTGGCCACTACCTGTGGGACTTACGCTCGCCTTGTGGTGTGTACGTGCTATGCCATGTCCATTGCTGTGTTGATGTGGCAATACAGGGACCCTGGGTTTCTGCATGGCAAAGATCTGTGATGCCTGAGAGACATGAGGCCTCACTTGTCACTGTGGTGTGTGCTTGGAACATTGCAGCAGCACATAGGTTGGGTGACACAGCCAGATGATTGGCCATTGCACTACATGGGACTCATGTGGACATGTGGAATTGAGATGTGAGGTGGTTGTCTTGTAGGTGACATATGTGTCCATGCCCAACAGCACACACCTCAGTACATTGTGTAATGTCATGATCTAGCATGTGATATTGATCGTGGCCATGGCCACATGGGTGGATGGACTGACAATCTTCCTTTTTGCATCTCTGTACTGCAGGGCACCAGCTGTCCATTGGCCATTCCCAGACCTTGCAACCATCAGACGGTACCGCTTCACCAGGCCACTGATTGCGGAGTTGGCGGACCAGTTGGTGCCACATCTGCTACCTGGCTGGACACACCCTACAGCACTGACCCCAGAGGTGAAGGTGATGGCAGCCCTGCACTTCTTTGCTACTGGTACCTTCCAGTACACTGTGGCTACTGCTGGTGGGATGTCGCAAACAATGTTTAGTTGGGTGCTACGCGATGTCTTGGAGGGGATGTTGCAATTCCTGGACCTGTATATCAAGTTCCCGAGCCCAGCTGAACTCCCTGAAATAAAGGATGCCTTTTATACACTGGGGAGGATGACGAACGTCATCGGATCTATTGATGGGACACATGTTGCCCTGATACCACCACAGGCACATGAGCAGGCATACCATAATAGGAAGCACTACCATTCGATCAATGCTCTGGTGGTCTGTCTTGCTGACACGTCGATCACACATGTGTGTACGGTTCCCTGGTTCTGCGCACAATGCGTATATTATGAGGAGTAGTTGCATTGCAACGCGATGTCATACATGCGAGCTCAGCATGCCTGGCTTGTCAGTGTGTACTGACTGTTTATCATTGTGTGTGTTTGTCAGTGGTGTATTCTGCACTCCTACAAAACTCAGCTACTTGTTCATTTTTGTGTGTGTAGGTGACTCCAGATACCCCAACATGCCATGGTTGCTGACACCCCTCAGGAACCCTGTGACACATGGGGCACATGGTCGGAGCAGGAGGGTGATTGAGCGGACATTCGGCCTCCTGAAAAAGCCGCTTTCGCTGCCTGGACAAGACCGGAGGGGCCCTTCCATATGAGCCTGCAAAGGTGTGCAAAATAATCCTTGTCTGCTGCATGCTACACAACATGGCAGTGCGGAAGGAGGTAACTCTCATCCAGGATGACGATTAGGCCTGGGCGAAGCACTACGCTACGCTCGCGTAGTTTGCGAAGTTGGCGCTACTTCGCACTAAGCGAACTGCACGTAGCACAGTGCGAACACGCGTAGCGTAGTGTTGCGTAGTGCTGCGGTAATTTTTTGCTTGCTCGCGGTCCTCAACGTCAAGTTGGCGACCGCGAGCAAGCAAAATGACATCCCGGCGAGACTTTTTCCTTGTTCGCGATCGCGAGCATGGAAAATAAACCTCCCGGCGAGATTCCCAACGCGAGGAGGTCAGGTTTCTCATTGCGAGGGGTCGCGTATGCTCGCGACCGCTCGCGATGAGAAACTACCAGTTCGCGTTGAGAAAGCTGCCGCTCGAGTAAAAATCTACTCGAGCAGCAGAAAACTACAGCTCGCACTGTGCAAGATGCCATTTTCAATGATTGCACAGTGCCGGTTGCTTGTCCGCACTGTGCAATCATTGAAAACAACATCTTGCACAGTGCGAACATGTTACTACGCAGTTCGCGAAGTGCTACGCGTAGCTCGCGTAGTGCAAACTTCACTTTGCGTAGCTTCGCGAAGTGCTACTTTGCGAACTACGCCCACCGACGATGACCAACCTCCGGCACCTGTGGAGGATCTAGGTCTGGGCCAAGTTGCCAGTGATGATGAGGATGAGGGTGACGTCTGCTCACAGCTCATCAACAACTTCTTCGCCTGAATGTGAGTTTCCAGGGTTGTTATGTGAATGTATGGAGGTAGCCTGGAATGTGTTGTGCCAGCTCTGTTGCTGTCTGAGTGTGTCTGTGTGCCACTTGACTGGATGCATGCTGTGTTTTGCCCATTCAGGTGGTGTGTACTCCACAATAGGGTAGTACTGCTAACTAGTGTTTGTGTAGGTGTCTTGCAACATGTTTTGAGCATGTGTATTGCATTTCTCTCCTGTTCTTCTGTGCTTTGGACTGTTTCTTGTCTGTCCTTCCCAGGGTACTTTGCCTGTTGTGTGGTCAACACTGACCCCCAACACCCAGAAGCCAACACCAGTGTGGAAGTTGAGAATTCCCATCAACTGATGTACCACACATCCCTGGACTTCCATTCTCCAACACATTGTGAGTGTGTGTCCACTGTTACGTAGAATTACCGTGCAACTATTGTGGAATAAACATGGTGCTGATGTGTAATGAACCTGTGCTACACTTACTTATGTGCGCTGTCTGTCTTCCCACATCTGAGTGACATCTGCTTACCTCACCTGTGGACTTGTTACCACTGACAGGGGTTGGTGTTGTGTCTGTGCATGCCAATGTGTCTCAGGTCACCATCATTGTGTGTGATGAATAACATGGCCATGGTGAGTATGTGTTGTGGTGTCATAGTGGTGTGTCTCCCTCACATGTGTCACATCACCATGACTCACCTTACATTGGTCACATTGTTGCAATATTTGGCATGCACTTTCTTGTGTAGAAGATCGGCATCTCCCTGAACATGACAAGTTGAAATCACAACAGAGGCAAGTATGGTGTACTGGTGAGTTTATTTTCAAACATGTGTGTGGGAAGTGCACAGGATGGTGGGTGCTGTACATTGGTTTGGGAATCCAAAGTTCACATTAGAGGTGGAAGTGCTGGTAGATGAAATGTCCAGACTAAAGTCCAGAGTCATCTGCTACATTGGCCCAACATGAACCCTCCATGTCATGTGGGCGAGTTGTGTGCAAATGGACAAGGTGAACAGGTTGCGCACAAAGAACATTGTCCAGAACAGGTTTAGAGGCCCTGGGGGATGTTCTGGGACATTTGCCTCTCACATGTCCTTCTTCGGACGTCCCCTCTTCTTCCGGGGGAATCCTCAGGTGCAGGCCTCTGCAGTGCAGGGGACTCTCCGCCAGAGTCCTCCTCCCTCCCTGTTTTGCTGGCAGATGGTGTTGCGACAGATGTTGTGGCCACACAGGCCGGTGTGGACAGGTTGGTGTTGATCTGGCGGAGGCATTGGAGTATGTCCCGATGCACCGCAGTAATGGCATCCCACTTGGCCTCCATGTGGGCATGGTGGGCGACCTGCTCGTGTTGCATGTCCTTGAGGATCCCCACTACCTGACCAAATCCTCCGGTGCTATCCTGGTACGTATCTAAGATGCGTGCCAGGTGGGGGTCATCATGCAGTCCAGACCCCTCTGCAAGGCGCGCCCTCTGCCTCCCACCTCTCCCAGCATCCCTATCCACACGGGCAGGACCAGCGGCGGGACGCACAGGTGACACTGTGACTCCTATGGGTGGTGTTGCTGGTGGTGTTTGCTGTAGCTTCCAGGGGATCCTGTGTCCCTGTGCTGTGGGTGTTGATTGGCCTTGGTCTGTCTGTGTTGGTGGGGGTGTCCTGTCGTTGCCCAGATGCTGAAGGCATGGGTACAGGGGGTTCAGATGTTGATGCTGCTGGTGCTGCATGATGGCTCACACTTGAGGGGCCAGGTTGGTCGTTGTCATCCGAAGAGGACAGTGAGAGAGTCAGACCAGAGAGCTCAGTGTTCGCCAGAGTCTGGGACTGGTTATCCTCATCATTTGGTGCTGGGTGCCCAGCACCACCTGCGTTTGGAAGAGACACACAATGTGAGTTATATTTCTACATGCATTGATGGTTCACAAACATGACATTTTCTACTTTTCGAACAGATGCCTGCCTGTACACTGCTTTTTCCCTGCTTGTCACGGACAGAGTTTGATATTGTTGTTGGCCACTTCCCTGCATGGCCTTGTGCTCCACACGACAGAGCCCAGTGTCAGAAATCTTGTCAGTCCCTTCCCACACCCTGTGAGGCAAGTATGGTTCAGTTTGAGCTTGCTGGGCCATGTGGGTGGGTGTAGATTGTCTGTGACTGTGACTCCCATCATACTCTTGGCTACACCCCCCTCCCAGCATGCCCATACTTCCTCCCTCTTGACTCTGCTTCCCTGTGAGGGGGTGTGACAGCAATGGCAAGATGGCTGACTGTGTAGTCCTGGTGTTTGTTGTTGGCCATTTCCCAGCATGGCCTTGTGCTCCCCACGACAGAGCCCAGTGTCAGACATCTTGTCAGTCCCTTCCCACTCCCTGTGAGGCGAGTATGGTTCAGTTTGAGCTTGCTGGGCAATGTGGGTGGGTGTCGATTGTCTGTGACTGCAACTCCCATCATATTCTTGGCTACACCCCTGTCGCCGAGTCTCAGGAAAAGACACAGGTTACGAGAACCCCCTCGCTGATGGGCCCTTTCCACCTTCTATACAGGGTGCCGGCCGTCCCTTTAACGCGGACTGGCTCGCGGGGCCAAGAGAGACGCCTCCTGTGACGTCAATGACGGCGGACCAATCGGAGACCCTCGATCTCCGTAAGACGGAAGTCCGGACGAACGACGGTGCGAAAACCCGAGGAGGAGAGGTCGGAGGCGTAGAGTGCGGAGCGAAGGAGACGGAGAGCAACGAGGAGAGCGGAGGACATGATTCGGAGGTCGGAGTGAGAGGAGACGAGAGAGCTGCAGAGCCAGGAGGCCAACTTCACGGCGTCTCGCCCCGCCACGCGCCTGGAGGAGTGTGGCTGGGAAAGGTACGGGGCCGGGTCCTGGGCTTACTGTCCACACGGGGAGGGAGATAGCTTTGTGGGGAGGTCACGGGTATTTCTGGAGGTATCGTTTTTGGTTTTCTTTGCATCAGGCCGACCTCCCACTCACTCAGAAAGTCCTCTGGTCCCACGTGTGTTGTTAGTGACGGACCCCCGGTGACCCCTCACTGCCCTTCCCCCCTCAATACTTGTTTGGACAGGAACAGTCCACTAATATTTGGTATTCCCTTCCATGCATGTCCCTCGGAGGCCTTCCACCCGACGAAGACCCCGGACTCGGAGAGGACGTCGTCGCTATTGCCCGGCAGGACGAGGAGGAGAGAAAGAAACCAAGACATTGTCCACAAACTCTAAATAAAGCCTCACAACATATAAATCGTCTGGTGGTATACTTATTATACTCAGGGGAGTACAGCCCTAGGCGACAAGTGGCGAGCCAGATAGGAGTCACTGTGAACCACCACCCGATACAGGATGGATACGCTCATACACCAAATGAAGGAAGGACAGGCTAAGATGGAGTGGGCAATAGAGCGGACTTCCTCTCAAGCAGAAGCCGATCGGGCCGTGTTCACTTCAGCTATCCAAACCCAGGCTGAGAATTTGGTGAAGTTGGCCGAAGGACAAAATCTCCTCATGGCCTCTCTGGGGCAGGCTAGAGCACCCGCCCCTCAGGGAACGGTGGTCCCCGTCCAGAAGTTCACCCCCGGAGAAGACCTGTTGGCCTTCTTTTTGAACTTTGAACGGGTGGCCCGGGCTAGTGCCTGGGCAGGAGAGCGGTGGCCCTTTTATCCTGCACCGTTGTTGGTTGGGGAAGCCCAGGCAGCATATCAGACAGTGAACAAAGATGGAACCGCTACCTATGCCATGGTGAAACAATACATTCTAGATCGGCTAGGAGTGGATGAGGAGGCTCACCGGTTGCGATTCCGACAAGAGCGCAGGGCTCCTGGGGATCTACCAAAGACTCTGTTCTTTAAACTGAAGGAAGTGGCTAATCTCTGGTTAAAGCCCCATGAGTCCAGTATGGAGGATGTGATGGGAAAGATCTACCTGGAACAATTCCTCGAAGCACTCCCCTATCCCAGTCAATGCTGGCTAAAACAACATGCCGGCTTAAACTTGGAACAGGCTTTGGAAATGGCCACATCTTATGTCAGAGCTCAAGGCCGACCCCCCCCCCAAGGAACCCGAACGATCAGCTAAGCACGTTGTCCAAGGAAGAGGAGACCGAAAGTCCACTAAAACCCTCCCTGAGCCCGTACGACCCCGAGGAGCCTGGCCAGACCACCCCCCTTTCTCAGGTCGCCAGTGTTATGATTGTGGGGAGTGGGGACACATAGCTCGCTATTGCAGGAACTGTAAACTGTAAATTGATACTTGTATAGCGCACTACTCACCCGCAAGGGTCTCAAGGCGCTTGTACGAATACCGCTGTGGAACCCATCCTGGCTTTCCCTGTGAGGTGTCCACTCCTGGGCACCCCCAAGGTGGAGGCCAGGCATCCTTAGCGTTGTGGGGGCCGTTGTGGAGATTAAGCAAGCTATTGCCCAGAGTTGCAGAGTGGGACTCCATGATTGGAATAGGCACCGAGGCGAAAATTGTCAGGAAGAAGAGGGAGAAAGAGGAGGAACCCATGGACGTGAGCTACGCACCCTACTCCCTCCTATTCGCTCAGGAAACAGGACCCGTGTTTTATGTGAGTGTTAAGATACAGGGTAAAGGAGTACGGGCCTTACTAGATTCAGGCTGCAAACATTCCGTAGCAAGGCAGGAGCTCATTCACCACTCTTGGGTCCTACCGGTTCGGAGTGTGGGCATTAGGTGTGTACATGGGGAGGTTAGGGACTATCCTCTGGCCACCATACAAACACCCACCGGGGCTAGTATGAAGGCGATAGTGGGGGTCCTTCTGCACCTTCCAGAACCAGTCATAATAGGGACCGACAATCCCTGTTTTTCCTCCATGATGCGGGAAGCGCTCGGTTCCCAGTCAGGTCTCAGCGTTGACCCCAGAGACCTGGGCCAGAGATACACACTTCCGCACTGCCCAATTAAATGACGCCAGTCTTATCAATGCCTGGAATAAAGCCCGGGCCGAACAAAACCAAGTGAATAAATCCTATCCCACCTTCGTTGAACAAAACGGTCTCCTATATTGGTTAGCAAAGGAAGACGCTGTTCCTCAACTGCTTGTTCCCTCCGACTTTAGGGATCAAATACTTTTTTTTTGCCCATGCCCACCTTTTGGCGGGGCATGTGGGGGCAGAAAAAACCGGACAAGCCATACTTCAACATTTCTTCTGGCCCGGTGTTTATGCACAGGTCCAGAAATATTGCCAAGAATGCCATATTTGTCAAAAACGCAATCCGTACAGACCTCCTGCGGTCCCCTTGCAACCTCTTCCCATCATAGGCAAACCGTTTGACCGGCTAGGAATGGACCTCTTAGGTCCCTTACCCAAATCTAGTCGAGGACATCAATATGCCCTGGTTTTGGTAGATTATGCTACCCGCCATCCAGAGGCCTTCCCCCTTAGAGCGGCCACTACCACAGCCATAGCTCAGCGTCTGGTTGAAGTCTTTTCATGGATGGGTTTCCCTAGAGAGATTGTCACCGATCAGGGTACCCCATTCAAAACTTATGAAACAGGTGTGCCAGCAGCTCTGCATCAGACACATAAAAACCTCCGTATAGCACCCCCAGACAGATGGGTTAGTAGAGCGCTACAACGGAAGCCTTAAACTAACCCTAAAGAAACTTCTGTCTGGGGATGGGAAGAATTGGGACCAATTATTGCCTTTGGCCCTTTTTGTGCTAAGGAGTCAGACCCAGTCCAGCTTGGGAGCATCCCCTTTCGAACTCCTTTTTGGGCGGAAACCCAGAACACTACTCGAGATAACTAAAGATAGCTGGGAAACAGAAGGGAAAGAGGAAGCTGAGGCTCTGCTGGATTATACCCGCCAGTTACAGTCCAGACTCCATAAGTTGAGGACCCTCGCCCACGAACACCTAGCCATCGCCCAAACCAAACAAAAGGTTTTTTATGATAAGGGAAAAAAATGGAGGAACCTAGATGTGGGTGATTGGGTCTTGGTGTTGTTACCCACTTCTGCTCAAAAGATGAGGAAAGAGTGGTAAGGTCCCTTCCTTGCATGTCCCTCGGAGGCCTTCCACCCGACGAAGACCCCAGACTCGGAGAGGACGTCGTCGCTATTGCCCCACAGGACGAGGAGGAGAGAAAGAAACCAAGACATTGTCCACGAACTCTAAATAAAGCCTCACAACATATAAATCGTCTGGTGGTATACTTATTATACTCAGGGGAGTACAGCCCTAGGCGACAACCCACTTCCCAGCATACCCATACTTCCTCCCTCTTGACTCTACTTCCCTGTGAGGGGGTGTGACAGCAATGGCAACATGGCTGACTGTGTAGTCCTGGTGTTTGTTGTTGGTCATTTTCCAGCATGGCCTTGTGCTCCCCACCACAGAACCCAGTGTCAGACATATTGTCAGTCCCTTCCCACTCCCTGTGATGCGAGTATGGTTCAGTTTTAGGCCTGGGCGGTAAATTCCGTTCCGTTCGCGGAATTTGCGGAATTTGGGTAATTTCGCGTTCCGCGGAGAACGCGAAATTGCCCAAAAATCTGCGTTCCGCGACTTCGCGACATTTTTTGCTTGTTCGCGTTCTCAATATGCGTGTTCGCGAGATATTTCACCCCGAGCACGCAAACAGCGATCGCGAACAGGAAAAAAGTATCGCGAACAAGCTATTCCACGTGTTCGCGGAATTTCTGCGTGGTCGCGGAGATTTTATACCGTTTCGCGGAGATTTGCGTAACGCGATTACGCAAATTCCGCCCACCCCTATTCAGTTTGAGCTTGCTGGGCCATGTAGGTGGGTGTAGATTGTCTGTGACTTTGTACTCCTATCATACTCTTGGCTACACCCCCTTCCCCGCATGCCCATACTTCCTCCCTCTTGATTCTGCTTCCCTGTGAGGGGATGTGACAGCAGTGGCAAGATGGCTGACTGTGAAATCCTGGTGTTTGTTTGGCTACAAGTCCAAAGTAAGCCCCTGTGCTTCACACAGCAGCACCCAGTATGGGGTATCTTTTGCTGATATTTCAATGAGGTGTGTGTCAATGCATTGTACTCGGTGAGTTGGTTGGAGTTTGTGTTAAGGGGGGTGTCTCCCCATGCTGGTAAGTATGGTCAGGGCTGTCAGTCCTCCTTCCCATCATGAAACGTGCTTCCATTGTAGGGCATGCAAGTTGTCTTTCAGGATGTCAGTCAGTGGTGTCCTGCTTCTGATTTGCACACAACCCCTAGCAGGGCCTTGTGCTCCCCACAGCAGGACCTAGTGTCACCCATCTTGTCAGTTATTTTCCACTCCCTGTGATGTGGGCATGTTTCAGAGAGGTCTTGATGGGCCAATCAGGAGGGGGAGCATTATCTGTGACTACAGGCACCATAATGCTTTTGGATGCACTCACTTCACCTGCATCCCCACTATTCCTTCCTGACAGTCAGCTGCACTGTTAGGTGGTATGTTTGTGGTGGCAAACTGTCTGGCAGAGTCTAATTGGCTTTGTGCCACTGGCTTGCTCTATTTGTTTGTAGGTTGGTGCATGTCATGACACAGTTCCCAGTCATTATGAGATGGCAGGTATTGTGTTTGACTGACTGGCATACACATCTTGGGCTGGATATCTATTGGTTAGTGTAGCTTTGCTTGCAGTGCATGGTTTCACTGTCCCCTTGCCACACAATCTTGGGTATGTTGTTTGTGTACTCACCAGGCTCTGGGATGTCTGTTAGGCCATGGACGCGCTCTGGTGGTAGGATGTCCCGCACGTTCTCCTCCCAGGTCCTGAAGTAGGCTGGTTTGGCAGGAGGGCCACCGCCGGTGCACTGACTCAGGGCGTGATCTTTTTCAATGAGTTTCTTGACCCTCCTGCGCACGTCATACCACCTGTTCTGGATATTGTCCTTTGTGCACCTTGCTGGTGCTTGAGCATTCACCTTGTCCACAATCCTCACCCACATCTTGGTTTTCTGTGAGATGGGGGTCCTTTGGACCAATGTACCAAACAAATGTGGCTCTACTCTGATGATCTTGTCTACCAGCACTTCTAACTCACTATCTGTGAACTTTGGATTCTTCTTTGGGGGTATGGTGATGGGTGGTGGTGGTGAGTGATGTGTGTGTGAGGGTACAAGTGAGGGGGTGTTGGTGTTGGTTTTGCTGGGTGTATGTGTGTGTGCTCTTGTATGAGGTACTGATGGTGTGTGAGTTGTGTGATGGGTGAGTTGTGAGTGTGTCTGTGGTTGCTGTGTACTGATGTTTGCTGCTGGCTGTGTCTCCTGTTTGCAAGAGATGATGGTAGTGATTGTAGTCCTTTATCCCCTTCTGTGCCCATGACGACCTGGACTCGTCATGGAGCACAGTCGCGCTATGCCCATGACAAGTCCAGATCGCCATGAGGCATTCCCTGGGGAATCCCTCTGGTGCGGGCACCAGAGGGATTCCCTTTTACTGAAAATAGCCTTGGGAGCTGGGGAAGAGCTTACCCAGCTCCCAAGGCCCCCCCCCTGCTTTCAGTGTAATGACGATCGGCACGCACGTCGCGCCGACGTCATTACACTGAAACTGAAACTGAAATGAGCCAAGAGGCTCATTTCAGTTTCACTTTGTACGTGCTCAGGGGGCTATCTCAGCCCCCTGAGCACGTAGAAAGACGGGAGGAGTATCGTTGGAAAGGGGAGGATCTCCCCTTTCCAATGGTACCCCTCCCTAGTGGATCCCTGCTTGGGGATCGCCACAGTAGGGCGATCCCCAAGCAGGGATCCACCCACTAGACACCAGGGAGGGGGGAGCGGCCCCTTGGGCAAGGGCCTTTGCTCCCCCCAAATAATTTTGGCATAATTTAGTCTTTTTGCCCCCCCTGGGGGGACAGAAAGCCCACTATACACCAGGGATTTGTTTTCAGTTTTTTTTTAGGGTGGGGGCTGCCCGAAACGGGCACGCCAACGCCCCCACACACCTGCCACCATTACAGCCTTTCTGCCCCACCAATTTAAAACAAAAAAAAAAAGAGGTGGGGGCTGCCCAAAATGGGCAGGTCCATGCCCCCACCCCCCCATTATTGGCCCCTAATCTGCCCCTTCGGGGGGGGGCAGAAAGCCCACTAAACACCAGGGATTTTTTTTGCGCAATTGTTTTTAGGGTTTGAGCTGCCTGAAACGGGCACGCCAATGCCCCCACTCTCCCCCCCACAAAAATGACAGTCTTTCTGCCCCCCAGGAGGCAGATGGGAGCTGTAGCCCCCAATCTGGCCCCCCTTGGGGGCGCAGAATGCCCACTAGAAACCATGGATTTTTTTGTTTTATTAGTGTAGGGGAAGGGGCTCCCCAAAATGGGCATGACAATACCCCACCCCACCCCCAGAGAAATTCCAGTCTTTCTGCCCCCCCGGGAGGGCAGATGGTGGCAGTGGCCCCTGATCTGCCCCCTGGGGGGGCAGAAAGCCCACTAGGCGCCAGTGAGTACGCAGGCTTTTTTTATGCGTGGGGGTGGGGGCTGCCCAAAATGGTCATACCAATGCCCCCACCCCCACCAAAAATATCCACAGTCTTTCTGCCCCTTTAGGGGCATATCAGGATGAAACCCCCTTCCCCGATTCCCCCCCAGGGCGGCAGAAAGCCCACTGGGCTCTGAATTTTTTTTAGCAATGTGCATACCTGTGGATTTTGGGTCTAGCGCAGTTGGCACGTAGACAAACCTAGCAAACCTGTACATTTTTTAAAACTAGACACCGAGGGGAATCCTGGATGGGGTGACTTCACTGGCTCTCACCAGGTTCTGTTACCCAGAATCCATTGCAAACCTAAACATTTTGTCCAAAATTACACATTTTCCTCGCATTTCTGTGGTGGAAAGTTCTGGAATCTGCATGGGTCCACAAAATTCCACCCACCCTGCGTTTCCCAAAGTCTTCAGAGAAAAATGGTACCTCACTTGCGTGGGTAGGCCTAGTGCCCGCGACAGGCAAGGGCCCAAAATCTATTGAGGAGACATCAAAATTACCTATCAAAAAAGAACCTGGTTTTGCAAAAGGGGTCCCATGAGTTTCTGGCCCGGGCTTGGCGGCCATCTAGGAAAATCTACCAAACCCACACATTTCTGAAAACTAGACACGCAGGGGATTCCAGGTAGGTATGGCTTGCGTGGATCGCCCAACGTTTCCTTACCCAGAATGCCCTGCAAACCTCAAATTTAGCTAAAAAAAATCACCTTTTTCACACATTTTTGTGGGGGAAAGTTGTGGCATCACCAGGCTGACACAAATTTCCTACCACCCAGCATTCCCCCGGGTCTCCTGATAAAAACAGTGCCTCACTAGTGTGGGAGGCCCAAGTACCCGCGACAGGCAAGGGCCCACAACATAGTGAGGCGACATGAAATTTGCCTATCTCAAAACGACCTGGTTTTGAAATGGAGGTCACTTGGGTTTTTGGCCCGGTGCTCGGCGGCCACCTATGGGTACCTACCAAACCCACACATTTCTGAAAACTAGACACCCGGGGGATTCCAGGGAGGTATGGCTTGCGTGGATCCCCCAACGTTTCCTTACCCAGAATGCCCTGCAAACCTCAAATTTAGCTGAAAAAATCACCTTTTTCACACATTTTCGTGTGGGAAAGTTGTGGCATCACCGGGCTGACACAAATTTCCTACCACCCAGCGTTCCCCCAGGTCTCCTGATAAAAACGGTGCCTCACTAGTGTGAGAAGCCCAAGTACCCGCGACAGGCAAGGGCCCACAACGTAGTGAGGCGACATGAAATTTGCCTATCTCAAAACGACCTGGTTTTGAAAGGGGGGTCACTTGGGTTTTTGGCCCGGTGCTCGGCGGCCACCTAGGGGAACCTACCAAACCCACACATTTCTGAAAACTAGACAACCGGGGAATTCCAGGGAGGTATGGCTTGCGTGGATCCCCCAACGTTTCCTTACTCAGAATGCCATGCAAACCTCAAATTTAGCTGAAAAAATCACCTTTTTCACACATTTTCGTGTGGGAATGTTGTGGCATCACTGGGCTGACACAAATTTCCTACCACCCAGCGTTCCCCCGGGTCTCCTGATAAAAACGGTGTATCACTCGTGTGGGAGGCCCAAGTACCCGCGACAGGCAAGTGCCCACAACGTAGTGAGGCGACATGAAAATTGCCTACCTCATAACAACCTGGTTTTGCAAGGGGAGTCACCGGGGTTTTTGGCCCGGTGCTTAGCGGCCACCTAGGGGAACCTACCAAACCCACACATTTCTGAAAACTAGACACCCGGGGGATTCCAGGGAGGTATGGCTTGCATGGATCCCCCAACGTTTCCTTACCCAGAATGCCCTGCAAACCTCAAATTTAGCTGAAAAAATCACCTTTTTCACACATTTTTGTGTGGGAAAGTTGTGGCATCATCGGGCTGACAGAAATTTCCTACCACCCAGCGTTTCCCCGGGTCTCCTGATAAAAACAGTCCCTCACTCGTGTGGGAGGCCCAAGTACCCGCGACAGGCAAGGGCCCACAACGTAGTGAGGCGACATGAAAATTGCCTACCTCATAACAACCTGGTTTTGCAAGGTGGGTCACCTCGGTTTTTTTGCCCGGTGCTCGGCGGCCACCTTGGGGAACCTACCAAGCCCACACATTTCTGAAAACTAGACACCCGGGGGATTCCAGGGAGGTATGGCTTGCATGGATCCCCCAACGTTTCCTTACCCAGAATGCCCTGCAAACCTCAAATTTAGCTGAAAAAATCACCCTTTTCACACATTTTTGTGTGGTAAAGTTCTGGCATCACCGGGCTGACACAAATTTCCTACCACCCAGTGTTCTCCCAGGTCTCCCGATAAAAACGGTGCCTCACTCGTGTGGGAGGCCCAAGTACCCGCGACAGGCAAGGGCCCACAACGTAGTGAGGCGACATGAAAATTGCCTACCTCATAACGACCTGGTTTTGCAAGGGGGGTCACCTGGGTTTTTGGCCTGGTGCTCGGCAGCCACCTAGGGGAACCTACCAAACCCACACATTTCTGAAAACTAGACACCTGGGAGATTCCAGGGAGGTATGGCTTGCGTGTATCCCTCAACGTGTGCTTACCCAGAATGCCCTGCAAACCTCAAATTTAGCTGAAAAAATCACCTTTTTCACACATTTTTGTGTGGGAAAGTTGTGGCATCACCGGGCTGACACAAATTTCCAACCACCCAGCGTTCCCCCGGGTCTCCGGATAAAAACGGTGCCTCACTCGTGTGGGAGGCCAAAGTACCCGCGACAGGCAAGGGCCCAAAACGTATTGAGGCGACATGAAAATTGCCTACCTCAAAATGACCTGGTTTTGAAAGGGGGGTCACCTGGGTTTTTGGCCCGGTGCTCGGCGGCCACCTAGGGGAACCTACCAAACTCACACATTTCTGAAAACTAGACACCCAGGGGATTCCAGGGAGGTATGGCTTGGGTGGATCCCCCAACGTTTCCTTACCGAGAATGCCCTGCAAACCTCAAATTTAGCTGAAAAAATCACCTTTTTCACACATTTTTGTGTGGGAAAGTTGTGGCATCACCGGGCTGAAACAAATTTCCTACTACCCAGCGTTCCCCCAGGTCTCCAGATAAAAACGGCGCCTCACTCGTGTGGGAGGCCCAAGTTCCCTGCGACAGGCAAGGGCCCAAAACGTATTGAGGCGACATGAAAATTGCCTACCTCAAAATGACCTGGTTTTGCAAGGGGGGTCACCTGGGTTTTTGGCCCGGTGCTTGGCGGCCACCTAGGGGAACCTACCAAACCCACACATTTCTGAAAACTAGACACCCGGGGGATTCCAGGGAGGTATGGCTTGTGTGGATCCCCTAACGTTTCCTTACCCAGAATGCCCTGCAAATCTCAGATTTAGCTGAAAAAAATCACCTTTTTCACACATTTTTGTGTGGGAAAGTTGTGGCATTACCGGGCTGACACAAATTTCCTACCACCCAGCATTCCCCCGGGTCTCCCGATAAAAACAGTGCCTCACTCGTGTGGGAGGCCCAAGTACCCGCGACAGGCAAGGGACCAAAACGTATTGAGGCGACATGAAAATTGCCTACCTCAAAACGACCTGGTTTTGCAAGGGGGGTCTCCTGGGTTTTTGGCCCGGTGCTCGGCGGCCACCTAGGGGAACCTACCAAACCCACACATTTCTGAAAACTAGACACCCGGGGGATTCCAGGGAGGTATGGCTTGCGTGGATCCCCCAAAGTTTCCTTACCCAGAATGCCCTACAAACCTCAAATTTAGCTGAAAAAATCACCTTTTCCACACATTTCTGTCTGGGAAAGTTATGGCATCACCGGGCTGACACAAATTTCCTACCACCCAGCGTTCCCCCGGGTCTACCAATAAAAACTGTGCCTCACTTGTGTGGGAGGCCCAAGTACCCGCGACAGGCAAGGGCCCACAACATAGTGAGCATCAACAGGCAAGGGTCCTAAACGTAGTGCGACTGACTACGTATTGGGCCCTTGCCCGTGGAGGGTCCTTAGGCCTCCCACACGAGTGAGGCACCGTTTTTATCAGGAGACCTGGGGGAACGCTGGGTGGTAGGAAATTTGTGTCAGCCCGGTGATGCCACAACTTTCCCACACAAAAATGTGTGAAAAAGCTAAATTTGAGGTTTGCAGGGCATTCAGGGTAAGGAAACGTTGGGGGATCCACGCAAGCCATACCTCCCTAGAATTCCCCGGGTGTCTAGGTTTCAGAAATGTGTGGGTTTGGTAGGTTCCCCTAGGTGGCCGCCGAGCACCGGGCCAAAAAGCCAGGTGACTCCCCTTGCAAAACCAGGTCGTTTTGAGGTAGGCAATTTTCATGTCGCCTCAATACGTTTTGGGCCCTTGCCCTTCACGGGTACTTGGGCCTCCTACACGAGTGAGGCACCGTTTTTATCGGGAGACCTGTGGGAACGCTTGGTGGTAGGAAATTTGTGTCAGCCCGGTGATGCCACAACTTTCCCACACAAAAATGTGTGAAAAAGCTAAATTTGAGGTTTGCAGGGCATTCTGGGTAAAGAAACTTTGGGAGATCCATGCAAGCCATACCTCCCTGGAATCCCCCGGGTGTCTAGTTTTCAGAAATGTGTGGGTTTGGTAGGTTTTCTCTAGGTGGCCGCCGAGCACCGGGCCAAAAACCCAGGTGATCCCTCTTCAAAAAGCAGGTCGTTTTGAGGTAGGCAATTTTCATGTCGCCTCTATTCGTTTTTGGCAATTGCCTGTCGCGGGTACTTGGGCCTCCCACACGAGTGAGGCACCGTTTTTATCGGGAGCTCCGGGGGAACGCTGGGTGGTAGGAAATTTGTGTCAGCCGGGTGATGCCACAACTTTCCCACACAAATATATGTGAAAAAGGTGATTTTTTCAGCAAAATTTGAGGTTTGCAGGGCATTCTGGGTAAGGAAACGTTGGGGGATCTACGCAAGCCATACCTCCCTGGAATTCCCCGGGTGTCTAGTTTTCAGAAATGTGTGGTTTTGGTAGGTTCCCCTAGGTGGCCGCCGAGCACCGGGCCAAAAACACAGGTGACCCCCCTTGCAAAACCAGGTCGTTTTGAGGTAGGCAATTTTCATGTCACCTCAATACGTTTTGGACCCTTGCCTGTCGCGGGTACTTGGGCCTCCCACACGAGTGAGGCACCATTTTTATCGGGAGACCCGGGGGAACGCTGGGTGGTAGGAAATTTGTGCCAGCACATTGATGCCACAACTTTCCCACACAAAAATGTGTGAAAAAGGTGATTTTTTCAGCTAATTTTTAAGTTTGCAGGGCATTCTGGGTAAGGAAACGTTGGGGGATCCACACAAGCCATACCTCCCTGGAATCCCACGGGTGTCTAGTTTTCAGAAATGTGTGGGTTTGGTAGGTTCCCCTAGGGGGCCGCCAAGCACCGGGCCAAAAACCCAGGAGACCCCCCTCGCAAAACCAGATCGTTTTGAGGTAGACAATTTTCATGTCGCCTCAATACGTTTTGGGCCCTTGCCTGTCGCGGGTACTTGGGCCTCCCACACGAGTGAGTCACTGTTTTTATCAGGAGAACCGGGGGAACGCTGGGTGGTAGGAAATTTATATCAGCCCGGTGATGCCACAACTTTCACACACAAAAATGTGTGAAAAATGTGATTTTTTTCAGCTAAATTTGAGGTTTGCAGGGCATTCTGGGTAAGGAAACGTTGGGGGATCCACGCAAACCATACCTCCCTGGAATCCACCTGGTGTCTAGTTTTCAGAAATGTGTGGGTTTGGTAGGTTCCCCTAGGTGGACGCCGAGCACCGGACCAAAAAAATCCAGTTGACTCCCCTTGCAAAACCAGGCCGTTTTGAGGTAGGCAATTTTCATGTTGCCTCACTACGTTGTGGGCCCTTGCCTGTCGCGGGTACTTGGGCCTCCCACACGAGTGAGGCACCGTTTTTATCGGGAGACCCGGGGTAATGCTGGGTGGTAGGAAATTTGTTTCAGCCCGGTGATGCCACAACTTTCCCATACGAAAATGTGTGAAAAATGTGTTTTTTCAGCTAAATTTGAGGTTTGCAGGGCATTCTTGGTAAGGAAACGTTGGGGGATCCACGCAAGCCATACCTCCCTGGAATCCCCCGGGTGTCTAGTTTTCCGAAATGTGTGGGTTTGGTAGGTTTCCCTAGGTGCCGGCAGAGCTAGGGTTAAAAAACTACAGCTAGGCACTTTGCCAAAAAAAGTTCATTTTTCACTGCGAAATTGAGGTGTGTCCATGATGCGTTTTGCGCCGTTTCCTGTCGCGGGCACTAGGCCGAACCACACAAGTGAGGTACCATTTTTATTGGAAGACTTTGGGGAACACGGGGTAGGTGGAAATTTGTGGATCCACGCAGATTCCAGAACTTTCCACCACAGAAATGTGGAGAAAATGTGTTTTTTTGGCACGTTTTTAGGTTTGCAAGGGATTCTGGGAAGCAGAACCTGGTGGGAGGCAGTCAATCCCCCCATCCTGGATTTCCCTGGGTGTCTAGTTTTCAAAAATGTATAGGTTTGCTAGGTTTCCCTAGGTGCCAGCAGAGCTATGGTTCAAAGACTATAGCTAGGTACTTTGCCAAAAAAGGGCAATTTTTCACAGCGAAAATGAGGTGTGTCCAAGTTGCGTTTTGCGCCGTTTCCTGTCACGGGCACTAGGCCGACCCACACAAGTGAGGTACCATTTTTCTCAGAAGACTTTGGGGAACGCGGGTGGGTGGAAATTTGCAGATCCACGCAGATTCCTGAACTTTCCACCAGAGAAATGTGAAGAAAATGTGTTTTTTTTGGCAATTTTTTAGGTTTACAAGGGATTCTGGGTAACAGAACCTGGTGGGAGGCAGTCAAGTCACCCCATCCTGGATTCCCCTGGGTGTCTAGTTTTCAGAAATGTATAGGTTTTCTAGGTTTCCCTAGGTGCTGGCAGAGCTATGGTTAAAAAACTACAGCTAGGCACTTTGCCAAAAAAGGGTCATTTTTCACAGCGAAATTGAGGTTTGTCCACGTTGCGTTTTGCGCCGTTTCCTGTCGCGGGCAGTAGGCCGACCCACTCAAGTGAGGTACCATTTTTCTCTGAAGACTTTGGGGAATGCGGGGTGGGTGGAAAATTGTGGATCCACGCAGATTCCAGAACTTTCCACCAGAGAAATGTGGAGAATATGTGGTTTTTTTGGCAATTTTTTAGGTTTACAAGGAAATCTGGGTAACAGAACCTGGTGGGAGGCAGTCAAGTCACCCCATCCTGGATTCCCCTGGGTGTCTAGTTTTTAAAAATGTATAGGTGTGCTAGGTTTCCCTAGGTGACGGCAGAGCTATGGTTAAAAAACTACACCTAGGCACTTTGCCAAAAAAGGGTCATTTTTCGCTGTGAAATTGAGGTGTGTCCACGTTATGTTTTGCGCCGTTTCCTGTCGCGGGCACTAGGCCGATCCACACAAGTGAGGTACCATTTTTCTCGGAAGACTTTGGGGAATGCGGGGTGGGTGGAAACTTGTGGATCCATGCAGATTCCAGAACATTCCACCAGAGAAATGTGGGGAAAATGTATTTTTTTTGGCACTTTTTTAGGTTTGCAAGGGATTCTGGGTAACAGAACCTGGTGGGAGGCAGTCGAGTCACACCATCCTAGATTCCTCTGGGTGTCTAGTTTTCAAAATGTATAGGTTTGCTAGGTTTCCCTAGGTGCCGGGAGAGCTATGGATCAAAAACTACAGCTAGGCACTTTGCCTAAAAAGGGTCATTTTTCGCTACAAAATTGAGGTGTGTCCATGTTACGTTTTGCGCCGTTTCCTGTAACGGGCACTAGGCTGACCCACACAAGTGAGGTACCATTTTTCTCGGAAGACTTTGGGGGACGCGGGGTGGGTGGAAATTTGTGGATCCACGCAGATTCCAGAACTTTCCACCAGAGAAATGTGGGGAAAATGCGTTTTTTGGGCAATGTTTTAGGTTTGCAAGGGATTCTGGGTAACAGAACCTGGTGGGAGGCAGTCAAGTAACCCCATCCTGGATTCCCCTGGGTGTCTAGTTTTTAAAAATGTATAGGTTTGCTAGGTTTCCCTAGGTGCCGGCAGAGCTAGGGTTAAAAAACTACAGCTAGGCACTTTGCTAAAAAAGGGTAATTTTGCATTGTGAAAATGTGGTGTGTTCACGTTGGGTTTTGAGCCATTTCCTGTCGTGGGCACTATGCCTACCCCTACAAGTGAGGTACCATTTTTATCGGGAGACTTAGGGTAATTCAGATTTGTAAAGGAACTGTTCTTACCTATTGACTTTCGATGCATTTCTGCATTACAAATGAAAGACATTGTGTAAAAAAGAAGTCATTCTAAAAAATGACTGATGATTCTCATGCTAGTATGAGTATCCCAATTTCGGAAATATGCAAATATCTACTGTTTCAAAACTCTATATTTTGTTCCCATTTCAGAAATACATAGGTGTCATTCATACCGATTTCTCCATGTACACATTTTTATAGAATAATTACTATATACCCGGTACATAATAAAAAAAACATTGTTTTTTGGCTCTGGGTTCGTCGGGTTCTTGGTGAACCTACAAGTCCTATATATCCCCACAACCAGTAATGTCCAGCGAATGTAACGGTATAATGCTTTCAAAGAGCTGTCAAAATTAGAAGAAGTTACAGGTGAAAACGTTGACACAAAAGGCGCTTTTTTTCAACAAATTTTCAATGTATCCTATATTTAATTGTTAGTTTCTATAAAGAAACCTTGATGGATCTACACAAATGACCCCTTGCTGAATTCAGAATTGTGTCTACTTCTCTAAAAAGTATAGCTGTCCCGGATCCATTATTGCTTTTGTACCCATTTCTACCATTAACTGGAAGGAGGTTGAAAGCACAAACAATAGCAAAAATAGGCTATGTCACAGAAAAATGCCAAGACTGTGTAAAAAGTTTTGGGTTTCTGACAAAAGTCTGGTATCCCCTAAAAGCTGGGAAAATGGTGATTTCAGCCCCACAAACCCTTTTTTGATAATCATACATCGCGGGTACAGGTCGGTCGGGTTCATGTCGGTCGGTGAAAATCGCGTCGGTTTTCCGGCCGGATCACTATTTTCCCTACGGCTCGGTCGTACGGCTTGTATTCCGTACGTGTCGGTTGTAATTCACACATGTTGCATCGTACTGCACGGGTCGTACGGCGCTGGTCCGTGTCGGTCGGTATTCGGTCCGGGACCGTGTCGGTCGGTTCGTTTTGCGGCCGGAATCGGAATCGCCCCCTTAATCGTTAAGTAAATTTCCTATGGCATACAATCAACCATATCTTCCTTCATGTACATTTTAATTCTATTATCAACCAAGCCGGTTTCCATAGTATCCCTCCTGCGCTCAGTCATATCTGGATTTTCTTGATCTTATTATTGCTCTTAGTAAGTGCGAGACAACACACAGTGTACAAGCATTTTGCATAAGTTGTAAATGCAAAAGAGCAACAGGTGCCTGTCTGAATCTCATTTCTTTTAAATAAGGTTTAAGAAATTGTCGTCTGGGATGCGTAAAATAGTTACATAAAAAGATCAAATGTAAAATATCTTGAGGAGACCTATTGTCACAGCCACAGGGCCCTCTATCCTTGGTTCGTACTATAAAACCAGGAGAAGAGGCAACTAAGTGGTGAAACATAGTCAGTCTAAAACACATGATTAAAAAACGCTCATGGGGACTGGTTAAAATGGAAAGGTAGGGCTCTATGCCCGGCACTGATTTAACTAAAGCATGGGCTCTTGCCATACGCTTATTAAGCTCCTTACTTTCACACTCTGCTCTACTTGTTTTAAAAAATAGGTATTTGATCAACTTTTTGTCCATCTTCTTTACTGTTTCCTAATACATAAGAATATCAGGTCTTTGCAGGACAATGAATGATTCTTTTATGTATTTAAATAAGGGGATTTTCAGGGCATGATCCGGGGAAAGACAGTCCAGAATTACTGCTTGATTAAAAGAAGCCTCTTTGTTGGACCATACATTCATCCAGCAGAGCAGGGGCATAAGTGCACCTAGGTCTATGATATATTTAATCCCCAACTCCTCATGTACAGCATAAGCGGGTGTTTCCTGCAGCACTTTTAAAATCCATCTTAAAATTGTATTTTGGGTGATTTGAAGCTTATTAACTGCCTCATAGGCCCAAATCTTACTTCCATACAAGGCCCTGGAAATACAAAATGATTGATATAATTTTAAAATCACCCCCGGGGACCATGTGCCCAATCTATGGGCGTAATTTGCAATAGCTCCCAAAGCTTTATTCATAACCTTTGCCTTTTCCTCCTTCAGGTTTTCCCAATTTAGTTTATCATCAAATAAAACACCCAGATATGTAAAGGTCGTGACTTTGGTTAAGCTAGCACTGTCTGCCTTGTAGGATTTTGTGCTAGTCCCCCGACACCCTATTTTAATTACAAATGATTTATTGAAATAAGGAGATAGTTCCAACGTGTTCATGAAGGAGAAAAACCCATTGATTAACATTTGCAATGCTTTAGGTGTTCCTGGTATAAGCACTGGTGGGATTTTAGCCAATTAATGTATAGTGTAAATAAAAAGGGGGTAAGAATGCACCTTTGGTGCACTCCCCTTGAACAGCTAAAATTGTCAGTAAGTCCCCCCTCCTGTGTAAACAAACTACAACTGATGTATTAGCATATAAGGACATTAAAACAATATTACACACTCTATGCCAATCTGATCTAATAGAACCCACAATTTACTACGGTTCACTCTGTCGAACGCTGCGGTAAGGTCCATAAACCCCAGAAAAATACACCCTCATTTGGTTATTGTATATTTTGATATTATTAGATAGAGGTTCAGATATTGGCCAACTGTTGATTTACGTGTTCTGAAGCTATATTGAACATCCAAGATAATCCTGTTACTATCTGCCCATTCTGATAACCTATTTCATAGAACCCTGCCCATAGCCTTAACAGTGGCGTATATCAGGCATATTGGGTGATAACACTGTGGGTTGTCCCTGTCACCCTTCTTAAAGATGGGGACAATGATAGCGAAAGACCACGACTGAGGCATTGCTGTCAGTGCAGCTGCATTTAATACCCTAGTCTGAATCAGGGCCCAGACGTCTATGTTGTTCCGTAGCAGGTCGGGAGCGATCTCATCCAGGCCTGGGGCCTTGTTTTGTGACATTCCCTCAATGGCAGTTTTAACCTCCTCCAAGAGGAAGTTAATCTGGTCATCACATTTGAGGAACGCCAGGTCAACAATGTCTTGTTCGCCAACATCGTGATTCTAGACCGCCTGGAAATGTGCCTTCCATTGGTCCTGGGTTATATGATGAGCCAATCTTGGTTTATCTGTTTCAGAGAAAAAAGGGCTATTAGTGACCTTCCAGAAAAGGGTGCTGACCTTTAATTCACTTGCCTGAACCAGCTCTTCCCAGGCTTGATTCTGTAGTGATAACTAAGCTTGGGCAAAGCACTACGCTACGCTCGCGTAGTTTGCGAAGTTCGCGCTACTTCGCACTACGCGAATTGCACATAGCACAGTGCGAACACGCGTAGCGTAGTGTTGCGTAGTGCTGCGGTAATTTTTTGCTTGCTCGCGGTCCTCAACGTCAAGTTGGCGACCGCGAGCAAGCAAATTGACATCCCGGCTACACTTTTTCCTTGTTCGCGATCAGCAACATCAAGTTGGCGATCGCGAGCATGGAAAATAAACCTCCCGGCGAGATTCCCAACGAGAGGAGGTCAGGTTTCTCATTGCGAGTGGTCGCGTATGCTCGCGACCGCTCGCGATGAGAAACTACCAGTTCGCGTTGAGAAAGCTGCCGCTCGAGTAAAAAACTACTCGAGCAGCAGAAAACTACAGCTCTCACTGTGCAAGATGCCATTTTCAATGATTGCACAGTGCCGGTTGCTTGTCCGCACTGTGCAATCATTGAAAACGAAATCTGGCACAGTGCGAACAAGGTACTACGCAGTTCGCGAAGTGCTACGCGTAGCTCGCGTAGTGCGAACTGCACTTTGCGTAGCTCGCGTAGTGCGAAGTGCACTTTACGTAGCTTCGCGAAGTGCTACTTCGTGAACTACGTCCAGGGTTAGTGATAACCTCCACTCTTTTAGCGCACCTTTATAATTTTACGGCAAGTAGCTACCTTGATTTTATTACGCGGTAACTCTTTCAATTCTGCTATTAGGTTCCTTAATGCCTGAGAGTACCCACTGTCAAACCATCTCAGATTACCCGAACAGGCAAGGGCTCCAGCACAATTAACACACCTGCCACTGTCTGTACAATAGCAACAAAGGAGCTAATTACATCCTTGCCTGAGGGAGATGATTCAAGGAACTTCATGATCTAATTTTGTCTTAGTTTAAAAAGGAAGCTGTTCCGAGCGTTAGTATCCACCTGCAACGACTGCAATCGCCTCCCCTGATCTGTCAGCATCATTCCCTCACGTCCTCCTAGTGTCCTGTGCCCCTATCCCCAGAATCACAGGGTTATGATTACTAAAGGGACTATCCAAAATCCTAGAGGGCTGTATAATGTGGTTTATCGATGATGAGACAAAAATAAGATCAATAATTGTGGCTTGAACCCTTCCTTTGTAGGAAGGGGGCTAAATACTGCTGGGGGGTCTAGGTGTATTCTGCAAAGTAAACATCAGATCATACATGTTTAAAAGGGCTTTTAACTCACAGCCATCTGGAGAATGCTCCAAATGCCCCACTTCTGGATCCTGGCAAATTAGGGTGTCACTTAAACTTTGACCGATGTTGGGGCACAGTTAAAATCGCCAAGCAGCACAAGATTTTCCTGTGCAAAATCAGCAGCCTGTAACGACTCCAGGAACCTAGATAACTTTATCAAACTTGAGGAGACTTGAGTCTTATTTTTTGCATTAAAAAATGTATTAGTGTGAACCGCAATATTCTCCCCACCACTATCTTAAGCCCTTGTTCCACTCTAGAATCCCGTTTTAACAATTTCATAGATGTATGGAGGTCAAGTGCTATAAAAAAATTAAACCCCCTTTTGCATGGCCAGAGGGCGACCCTTCTGCTGGAAGGAAAAATGTCTTATAATGTTTCAGTAAAAAATTATTATCTGTCTCCCATATCTCCTGTAAGCATATGATATTAAATGAGGTTATAAACTTCATCCATCTCTCATCTCCAAATTTGGGAGCTAAACCTGCCACGTTCCAAGTTATCAAGCTAATGTTCCTCCCACAATGGCAAATTTCTGATGTGGCAGGAGCTATCTCAGCCCCCCGGTACTATATCTGCCAAGAAGGCATGGTGCTATCAAATGGATGAACTGAAATAGCACTCTTCTGGGGATCCCTACGCATGGGGTCCTGATTTAATGGTTCAGGTGGAGTTATCTGCATTGTGCAATATGCAGCGCCCTCTACAAGTCAATCCAAACCATTTACATCTGACAATGGGGCATAGAAATTTGGGGATGTTACCAGGCCCCCCACATATAGAATCCCCCCCCTGACTATGGATAGGGTTCTTTGCCAGGATATTTGATGAAGGTCTAGGTTTAATCTCTGATGCATAGAAAGAGAACGAAGCAGAGTGTTTCAGGATGTTATGCATCAGTACTGGAAATCTAAAAGTGACAATCACGGCATCACCCCTAAATGATTTCTTCGAGCGAACGATCCAGGTGACCCTTCTTGCCATCAGGATATTAGTGTGATCTTAAACATTGGACCTGCTGTGTGTCCTTAGCCAATGCGCCACCTTGTTGATCAGATTACCTGTGGTTTCACTATTATGTGTACCCAAACCTTGGACCCCAAACAAGACCACAGTATGGGGCAACACTCCGGGGGCAAATCAATTTTTGGCAAGCCTACACTATTTACAATGCCTCAATTGGCCCTGACTTGCTCTGGCTCATCTGCTTCATTGTGCTGCACCCCCTTTTCTCCAGTGTCCCTTGTCAGACTACCCATATGGGGGAAGAAATTACCATAGGGCCTCTTATTTAGGTCAGTCACTTGACTCAGTGGCCCTTTCTCTACTGGCAGCTTATTATGTGTCCCTCCATTTACATTACAAGCTGCCTGTGGATGCGCAATTGGGGGATGGGATAATATGGGGGTGATTTTCAACAGCCACTCTACATTTTTAAGTATTTCATTAGAATCTGTTAAAACGTTGTCCAATTTGACCCAAAGCTGAAATATTAAATCAGCCAGCACATCGGTGATAGTTTTTTTCAACATACTCCAGAAATCTCTTGTGCCTGTCAAACTTGTTCATAACAATGACGCCTCTCCTCTCCGTATGGGCTCCTTTTTCTTTCTCGTTTTGCGCAGTTTTTTAGGTGCAGGTGAAACAGCTGGCACCGCCCCTTTTTTATTGGCAACTACGGGAGAGCTAGGGTGCTCCTCCCCCCACCCTCTTGCACTATATCGCCAATGGCAGAGGCATGTAAATTATCAGAGTTAGTAGCGTGGAGAATCCTATCTGGCATGTCAACTACTTTGTCAGGTGTAAGTGCAGGTGCAGGAAGACCAACAGAGCCCACAGAAAGTCTCCTCTCTGCTTTGTCTATCTCTTTTGAAATGGCTCCCACTGCTTTAGCCAAAACGGAGTCTTGTTACTATTTAGATGATCAGTGTGCACAGCCCTTTCTCTTCCCCTTAGTTGATTTTTTCAGGAGATTCCTACTATTAAGATGTTAAAATTGTCCTCCACCCCACAGCAGTGTTCGCAAGGTTTACAAGGAACCAAGAATTACACTGACCAGCAACTTTGCTGCAGAAACTTCTCTGGGATATACTCCTCGGATGCTGTGTTCCTGAAGCTGAACCCATCTAAAAAATCACCAGTCAAGAGAGTAGGCCCAGCCCGACCTCATGTGGCTGTGGACAAGCGCAAACGGGCCCACCCTTGGCCCGGGCGCTGCCCAGGCACACCCACGCGCATCCCGCGCTGCTGGAGCCCCAAGATGTTTTTATGCGCCTCTGAGTGCAGGGAAACAACGTTGGCGTCTCCAGCGCTTGGGCTTGTGGGGATTGGAGTCCCCAGGTGAAGTGCAGCGTGCAGTTGAGAAGATCCCTAAAGTAGAGATTTTACAGTTCTTAAGGAAAATCAGACTTTGTATATTCTTTGCAGACAAAGAAGTAATAATAGAGTGTTAATGGCCGTAAAAAAAAATCCTCTTTTTGCCCCACAATAACAGATATGCCCCCGTGTTTTGATGTTTGAAGAAACAATACTAAGGGAGGTTGATTCCTTATATTAGAGATAACAATTTCTCCAGATAAATATCACAAAAGAACGAGAACAGACACTGCATGTGTTAGCCACAAACCTCCAAGTAATATTTAAACCAGCAGACAAAGTGGGGCAATAGTTCTAATGGAAGGTATCAATTATCATGGTGAGGTAATAAAACAGCTACATAACATCACATATATCACAGATTGGAAAATTATCCAATAGAGGAGCTAAAATGTAAAATAGCAGACATTTCCAAAACAGCTTTGATGAATGAATGGATTAGTGACAAAGAGTGTGGCTACCTAAATAAAGCCAATGATAGAATACAGGCATTTTATGTACTGCCTAAAATACACAAGAATATGATTACCCACCTGGGCGTCCAATTATATCCGGGCGTGGATCAGTTTTAGAGCCATTGGCTAAGTACAATTGACTTATTTGTAGTACCTTTCGTAGCAGAAATAAGAGCGTTTATAAGAGACTCCATGTACTTTATTGACACATATGAAGAACAAAAACTTTCGCCCCAACAGGTGAAATCTCTGTAACATTGGATAATGAGGCTTTGTACTCAAACATTCCACAAATTAAATATTGGCAGTGATAAATGATGCTCTAGATAAAAGAATTCAACTGCACGTCGTACTTACTGATTTCCTACTCGATTGAGCGACCCTCTGTCTCAAAAAAAACCTTTCGGGATTCAAAGATGAGCTCTTTTTGTGTGGCCATGGTCTGTGACTTTGCCCTGGAAATTGATAATATACACATATCCTACTTTGAGGACAAATGGATCTATGGGGACAGAAACGCATTTGTGAGATATATTAAGTCCTGACATCTATATATTGATGATGTGTTCAATTTTTGACATGGACCTGAGAGTATCCTCATCCAATTATATGAATACTTAAAAAATAGGTCTGCTGAACTTAAATTAACCATGACATTTAGTAAGAAAAGACTGTATTCACTCGATATGTGGATTTTCACAGAAGACAATAGGCTTTTGGTTAGTCTGTATACCAAACCCACAGACAAAAACACTTTATTGCACCTTGGGAGCAGTCATCCAACAACCTGAAGGAGAACTTGCCCCATGGGCAATTTTTGAGGATCTGTAAAATTGTTCAAAAAAAGATGGCTATTTTCAGAATGGAGAAATACTAAGCAAAATGTTAATAGAAAGGGGATACCCTAAAAAACTTGGGAAAAACTCAATGAAACTGGCATGGTGTACAGACAAAAAACTACACCTTTGATACGCATGCTTACATTTTTCCCTATTGCCAACAAAATAAAGAAAAGTGGTCATTCTAATTTCAAGCTATTGGACACATTTAAGATTCAAAAGCTGCTATTTGCTTTAAAAAATTGTAAGAACCTTTGCCATAATTTGGTGAATTGTGTGAGAAGGACAGAAGATAAATCAATACTACAGTGACACTATCTGATGAAAGTTTGGACTTTGGACTTCAGACAATTTGCCATCTATAACTATGGTTTCATTCACTATCACTGACTTCTTCAGTCTTGGGTTTCCCTGTTTGGTTTTGCTCATTGTTTATTTTTTCCTTGTTCACTGCAATAAATGCACTAGTCACAAACTCATTGGATCCTGCAGTATCTCTAACATCTAGCAATGTACATTTGTACTCCGATGTGAATTTAACAATACCAATACAAGCTACTTGTGTAAGCATAGATATGTTGAATCAAAACAATGCTTAACTCAGGATCACAACCATGTCACAACAATACATGTATGCAAGTGTCTGGTCTTATAACATCCTTATTCCATTGGTCCCATCATAATCTGATATTATGTCAGAAACATAGCAAATCATACATGACTCGAATATTCTGTGTCAGTGATCACATTTTCATGTGCAGACCTTGACAACATAGAAGGTGGGGATACATCAGACAATTTGCTATAGAATAGGAATAAATAATATGTCCATGTCATCGGGTGAAGCCATATTGCCAACCTCACAAATGGAATCCTGCATCATTTAAACCATTAAACAGACAGATGGCAGTTCAACATTTTTTATCAAAGGCTCATTCCAATCCAGTGTTGCAGCATCTGGTTGAGTGCTGCAAACAAATGTCAGTGATGTGCAACATTCACTTTGGCCTGCAATGAGGAGACACATCAACAGCTACATACAGTTTAGATACAATGATGTTTTTGCCAATGTGAAGAGAGAATAGCATGATTTGGCCAAACATCCACATTTTGTTGGATCACATGATGGCACTCATATTGAATTCGAACCACCACATGACAAGGAACAAGTCCAATTAATTCATCTTAACTTCCATACTATCGCTTTGCAAGCTGTCTTGGTACTGGATTTGTGCACCCTGAGTCTGTGACAGATACTCCCATTCCATTTCGTACGTCCAAGCAGCATCATATGCTGACTAATGACACAACTCAGAAATGCCCAGATAAAATGGTGAAGGTACCTAAAACAGACCAAAACAAAGAGATTAGCTATTAAACCATACCCTGCACCATTTTTTTCTGAGGTGGAGGTGGCTGTGCTTATTTTTATGTGCAATGCCACCATCCCTCCATCCTGGCAGCAGGCCCAGCACTGGATACAGCCTCCGGGACCATTGGCAGTGCTGGGAGCAGGTATCTGTGTGCAGCAGCTCAGCGATCCAGCGCACCCAACAGAATCTTACACACCGGTGGGCCAACATCCTGGATTGGCTACTGTACTGTCTCGACCTACTAGGCATGAAGGTTGCAGGACTCAGTGAGTAATAATTATTTATTTGTTGTGTTCTATGCTAAAAATATTTCCCAAATAGCAAGCATACTGTGTGACTGCACTCAGGTAAGGGATGTTTATGTTGCAAGTATTATGTTATCATCATCTAAGAGAGGTGCTTGGGGGTGCTACCTAATCCCACTCGTTGGCACTCACTTGGGCTGACTATTTGAGAAGTCTTGCAGGGACTCTACTGTTCTGTCACTAATACAGTGGTAGTTATTAGTATTCATGATTTAGCGTTCTCTCACTTCTCTGTGCCTTTCTTTTTTGTAGCTCGTACAGTCCCAACCCCACACAATGTGCATTATGTTGGCCGTTCAAAGTGGGGTAAGACTGAGAGACTAAGATGAGAAGCAAAGATCATTCTTTACAATTTATTAGTAGTTCCAAAATGTAGCTCAGAAAATTTGGAATAAGGTTAGGTATAAAAATTAGGAATAGGTCCACAATACTAATAGGAGATCTGGTTTAGAAAAGTTCAGTGGTACTGTGTTTGCCTTTACTTGTCAAAATATTTTTGGGGAGGTTATTAGCGGTGCCAATTTTTTATTTTATTATGTTTATTTCTTACATCGGCATTTAGGGGCAAGAGAGAAACCACTGAGTTGGGTGAGGGAGCTTGAGGTTCTTTCACGAGGGGTGCTGCAGATGGCTCTGCTGGCTCCAGTAAGTCCACCTGTTGCTAATAACATTATTTGTTTCCTAACTTTTATCACTCATATTTAGAATTATTTTTCCTTTTTACGGTGCCTGGCTCCTAATTTTTTCCCAACTCCTCTTCATTCTATCTGTTTCCTAAATTCTCCTTATCCCTGCATTATCCTATCTACTAATTATATACATTTCACATTTCTGTACTTGACTTCAAACTGTCTGTACTAGTCTGTCTGTAGCTTCCTTTCTTCTGCTTTGTCAGTATGCCTTCCCTCTACCCTTATATATCTTGTGGAAAGGTGGTAGTCTTAGACCCAAATAATCAATTTTAGGTCAGGTACTCTACCTTGAAGATTGCATCCCCAAGTAAGGTATTATAGGCATTTTTATTGAGATGGCTTTCTTTTTCTTGCTTAAACTGTACAACTGGAGAGTGGCTATGGTCATCGGGCCCCCCCCAATGTTGTTTATGTATTATTATCATAGTATACCAGCAGTTGATGACAGTGCAGCATGGCTGGAAGTATGAGGAGGACGGCCCCATTGCCTTTGCCAACAAAAGACCATATGTCCTTCATTGACCAATTACTGCACCCCTTCATTGCACTTCAATAACTCAGATTCATCATAGCTCTGCCCTTCCATTACAAAATGTTTTGGTTGTCTTGACTACCTGGTTTTTTCAAACATTGCCAACCAACAAAATGCCCAATGTGATATTTTGATCGAAGATACTGTAACCGAAATGTAGTTATGTTTTGTGGTTGTATCTTCTTAAAAAATATAATACGGGGAGTTCTATCATGCATATAAAACTGAACACCCTGTTTTAACAGATACAGCGGGAATTGAGTAGTTATGGCCTCTTCTATCTGCAACTCAGCGGACAATGGTTCATAAATGAACTTTAACAATGAAGGGTTAATCGGAAAGGGAAAACAGGGTGGATGGAGAAAGGATGGGTGAAATATATGTAATGTGAGAGAAAGGATTTGTGGGTGAAAGGATGCACATAGGTGAAAGGAAGCATGGGTGGGTGAATGATGAAAGAAAGGGTCTATGGGTGAAAGAATGCCTGCCTGGGTGGGTGGGTAAAAGGGTATAGGTGAAAGGATGCCTGCCTGGGTGGTTAAAATGAATGCTCAGTGGGTTAAAGGCAAAGCAGGATGGGTGAGTGGGTAAAAGGATGCCTGGGTGGGTGAATGGATGTTGGTGTAAGGTTCGTTGGTTGCCATGTCTAGATGGATGGATTGGATATATAAGGATGGATGGTTTCTATGGTGAACGACTGTATGATAGAATGTAAAGCTTAAATGGTGCATATCAAAGCCAAGGGTGAAGATTAAGAATACTAGAAGAAGAATGCAATGATGAATGGATATTAGGTTGACTTTTGCGGATGGGATAGTCTGGTTCCTTAATACTTTCCCTGTACTGCAGTACATCACTTTTTCCACCATCTACTAATGCCAGACTGGATGTCCGCATGACTGATTTATTTACTATGTGACGTGTATCATTCATATGATTTATCTGCCTTGTAGGGAGGGTAAAATTGAAAGGCATTTTAGAGAAGAGCAGGGCCATTAGAATAAGATAATTGTCTACTACAGCTGCCCCAGCTACAAACTGCAGAGACTAGCAAAGTATGACTAATGAGTACAACTAGGGTGCCAGCCGAGATAGCATACCTTCACTAATAAAATTAGCACAAAGAGAGAGAGAATACTTATACTCCATAGTTCATAATGATGTCCCCATTAATGAGAGGAAGTTTATTTTTATTTTTCCACACTAAGGTGCCGATTCCGATCCTGTAAAACCCGGGTACGAACCATCGGACGGAGCGTTTTCTCCGTCCGACTCGTACCTGGGAAAAACACCTTACAAACCCACAAGTACGATTCGTACGGAAACACCATTTCCGTATGAATCGTAAAAACCACCAACCGGCTAAAAGATAACCACAAATCGGATCCTGGACATCGCGTACGCGACATTCGCATGGAGTCAGGCAGCGTTTTACGGATCAGCAAGTACGATTCGTACCCACAGCACTTCGCACGGCAAAATTTTTACGGGACCCAAAAAGTGCCAGAAAAGCTAGGTACGCTGCGATGCACGACGAAAAGGGGGCCCGGTACGCACTGTACCCCCATCCATACACGTCTGTACCATAACCCCAGCCCCCCTGTACGTCCGGAGCATACCCCCAGCTCCCCCGTAGGTACAGAGCGTACCCCCACCCCCGTAGGTACGGTGCAGACCCCCACCCCATAGGTACGGAGCGTACCCCCACCCCCGTAGGTACGGTGCGGACCCCCAGTGCGTAGGTACGGTGCGGATTCCCAGCGCTTAGGTACGATGCGGACCCCCACCCCCGTAGGTACGGTGCGGACCCCCACCCCCGTAGGTACGGTGCGGACCCCCAGCGCGTAGGTACGGTGCGGACCCCCACCCCCGTAGGTACGGTGCGGACCCCCACCCCCGTAGGAATGGTGTGGACCCCCAGCGCGTAGGTACGGTGCGGACCCCCACCCCCGTAGGTACGGTGAGTACCCCCACCCCGGGGGTCCGCACCGTACCTACGGGGGTGGGGGTACGCTCCGTACCTATGAGGTGGGGGTCCGCACCATACCTACGCGCTGGGGGTACGCTCCGTACCAATGGGGGTGAGGGTCCGCACTGTACCTACGGGGGTGGGGGTACGCTCCGTACCTACGGGGGTGGGGGTCCGCACCGTACCTACGCGCTGGGGGTATGCTCCGTACCTAAGGGGGTGGGGGTCCGCACCGTACCTATGGGGGTGGGGGTACGCTCCGTACCTACGCGCTGGGGGTCCGCACCCTACCTAGGGGGGTGGGGGTCCGCACCGTACCTACAAGGGTGGGGGTCCGCACCATACCTACACGCTGGGGGTCCACACCGTACCTACGGGGGTGGGGTGGGGGTATGGCACGTACATGGGGGGGCTGGGGGTACGGCGCGTACATGGGGGCTGAGGGTACGGCGTATACATGGGGGGGCTGGGGGTACGGCGTGTACTTGGGGGGTTGGGCTGGGGGGGTGTTTGGCGCGTATGCGGGGCACATGTTTGGACGTCTCCATGGTTGCCATGGGAGTTCGCTCCGTACGGTGTTTTTTCCATACGGTTGTGCATTCGGACGGACGGGACGGATCGTACTTGCGCGCTCAGACTTCAGTTTACCGATTTGTACGTAAAACTGTCCGGGGACGTGTCGGACACTTTTTCCGACCCGAGGACGTGTCGGGGAATTTTCCCAATGCGATTCGTATGGATTTTTTAACATACGAATCGCACTTGCCAGTTTGTACGGGACTTGTACGATTCATACGTAAAAAAATCCGGATACGATTCGTACGGGAATTTTTTTAACAGATCGGAATCGGCACCAAAGTGTCTGTTTACTTAAATAACAGTTTTTTAGAACTTGTGTGCTGCTGTGCTTATTCTGACTTAATTCCATACAGACATTTAGTGCATTTAGCATGTGACTTTAGTTTTATTTAAGGCATGTGCTGGTAATGGCTTTGACTCTAATCACATAGAATTGAATGGCCCCAGGGGACCATCACTGTACTGCTCCTGCAACACCCACTACATCATATTTTAAACAAGTTTTTTTCAGAGAATGTTGTTTACAATTTGTCTTTTGTTTTCTTCTAGCTACTCCTGGTCATTGCCATTTCAGCAGGTTGGAGCAGCCCGACTGAGACAACAGAAGCTGTAGGTGACACAGGCTGAGTAACAGTGGCTTGTGACCCAGGAGGAGGAGGATGAGGAGGCCGCTGTCCAGGGCCTCAGATAGGCCCCAGCACCTCCAGCCTCTCGACACCAGTGCCACAGTCTGCTGGCAGCCATCCACTGCCAATCTCTCACTGCTGCCCCCCGTCAGAAAGAACTTTACAATGCTGCATCCTGTGGACACTTACATGGATAGAAGCCCAGCAGAGCCAGATGGAAGGGCACCTAAAGGAGCTCCGGGACCTTGTCCCCCATGTATAGTGCCCTTCGGTCCCTTTCACAACTTTTGTTTTAGTGGGTGAGAGTTCTTGGTGGAGTGCAGGAATGTGGGTGTTGGGACTGGGACAGTTTGGACTTTTTTTTGGACAATGATGGACATTTTGATGGAACAAATGTTGGGGATGGGGAGTTTGTTTGGGGAGAAGGGTGGGCCAGTTGTGTGGGTTGAAGGTGTGGGTTATTATTATTTGGTTAGTAAATATTTATGTTAATTTATTTAGGCCTCAAATCTTTTTGGAGGTGTTTTTCTTTTTACATCTGCCTTTTAGTTTTAGCACAACCTGCTTTCAAATTTTTCTGATATTCTACAACAATTAGGTAACCATGTCCTGCTACTCTCTTAGTTCCTGCAGTCTGCAACTATATTGCCCACTAAGGAGAAAGCTGCCATTCCCTATATTGCCTACAACTTAGTAGAACAATGCTCCATAGTTCTCTTACCGAATACATGAAGCGAGGGCTGTATGGTTTCTCAAAGTGCCATGGTGGTAGTAGAAGTAGGCTAGCAAACTAACTGTGATGGAATCAGAAGCCAGGTCCCACTCCCACCTAGGTAAACTCAAACTGTAGGATGTTAATCGGAAGGATTCTTCATCGCAGGCAACTAAATTGAAATAAAAACTTCATTAATGGGTTATATATTATTATATCATAGTTTTACAAACACTTGAGGCCAGACTACACAACAAAGAATACCTGATAGTTAAAATGTAACAAGCAATACTAAATTATTCAGAGCAATCGTGAGCTAGTATTCCGAGTAAAGCAAAAGATATCCTTGAACCGTGAAGATGAATCAAAGTCTGGAGTTGACATAATTAAACATTTACATAATGCAACGCACAATGCCTGAATGATGATGCTGACAAATGATGTTCTTCTATATCGATCACTTTTTATGGGTGGATGGGTAAAGGGGCCAGAGTGGGCCATTGTTTTGGTGATACAAGTAGAACTGAAGATCCTGCACTGAGTTGGTTTTGCTTTTCCATATCCGCCCTACCAAGTATCTGATCAATTAATGGTGTAAATTATTAAGTCACACCTCAATAAATCACACAGCTTGGGGGAAGATGTTTAGGGGTTTGATGAATGGATGGGAAAAAGGGGTTTGGAAAAGGTGTGACAAAGACACACACTACGCAAAGACAATTTTCATCTGGGCAATGAGCAGCTAACCATCATTAATCTGTTGTGGGAGGAAATGAAAATGAAGGAATGACTATGACACAGTTAACCTAAATACAATGCAAACATTCCATTAGCACGAGAGAGATACAAGATATAATATATTATATTATTATTGTCTAAATGGTCTGTCACTTATGTTTGAAAAATAGTAAATACAAATTATGTAGGAGTGAAGTGAACAACACACATAGGTCTAAAAAGTGATTATTAAATGACACGTGATATTGTATTGCCAAATTGGTAGGTGCATATGCATTCTTCTTGGATTGTCCATAAATCTTGGGTGCCTGGCTGAAGCAGTCCAATAAAGTAAGCTTGAGTGGTCTGGTGCCATTGCTTTTGTGTAGGAGAAGAGAATGCCTGTAAAACAGATATGTATTGTAGAGTCAAGGAGAAGGACAGAAGGTAAACGTCATGGGGAGTGCCCCAAAAAGACTCAGAGGCAAAACAAGAAAATAGTCATTTGCAATCATTCATTTTATGACCAATGTGCAATCAATTAAGTCAGAGAAATTACAACAACCAATAAACACAAACAAGTGGCCGCATGTATCTCGCTGATCAAACTCGCAACTGTCATGATCATCATCACAATATGTAGCCTAGCGTATGCACAATGTGATGATCTCCACATGTCTGTCTCCAGTTACCTACAACAACAGACCCCAGCCAACCACTACATAGTTTTAAATTTGAGCCAGCCAGCACGCACACTCAATACCATTGCATTTCCCAAATCAAGTAATCAACACACCTCTCACCAGTCTACAGAGTTGAGTAGGCCTCTAAGAGTCATCACCATGTTGGTTTCAGTGATGTTGATATTTCTTCCTTCTTCTGACAGTTGTTGAAGTAGTCATGCCCTGAGTCCCTCCATCATCCTCCTGACTCCGTGTAACAAATATGTCAAACTCCATACCGACTCCAGTCCCGACTCAAATGGTAGGGATCGACCAGAGGTGCAATGCTGTTGATGAACAACAAGAGAAATATTGAGTCATTTTTGTGTGTAGACTAGATTTATGTTTGATATCTAAAGGGACTGGTTGGATCTTTGAGGAGTGTGAACCAGAAATCAAAGCAGTGTGGACCCAGCAAACAAATCACGCTAAGTGTCAAAGGGGAAGGAAAAATCACCTTCAGGAAAAAAATGATCAGTTCACCCATTAGACCATCAACATTGTAAATCATTACAAACACAATCAAGCTTAATAATTATTGTTAAACACCTACTCTCACTGTCTGCCACCACATAAATCATCTCAACACTCACAAACACTCATATATCACTCATTGGTGCATTCCTTGCCTGTTCCAAATCAAGCACAGTGGTACTTTGCTGATCTTCTTTGATTCACAAAACACACATAGGCCAGTCTTGTAAATCAAATGTTCTGGGGGCAGTCCTGCTAGGGGATTAAAGAATAGATAGATATAGGATGGAGGCAGGCTTTGTCTCTCCAATAGGCCTGGGCAGTGAACTTCACTCCGTTTGTGGAGTTTGCGGAGTTTTCTGCACTCTGCACTACGCAGAGCTCGCGGAGTGCAGAAAACTCCGCTTCTCGATGTGCAGCGGATATTGTTCCCCACTCGCGAATGGTAATTCGCGATAGCGAACAGTATGTTCGTGAGTGTGCGCTGCCGCTCAGGTAGAATTTCTACCCAAGCAGCAGGAATACCAGCACAAACTGCAGTTCGCACAGCACACTGCCACTCGCAGAACCTCATGGAGTTTTACTGTAACTTCGCGGAGTACCGCATAGCCAAACTCAGCGAACTACGCCCAGACCTACTCTCCAATGTCCTTGAAAGGAATGGGTGGGTAGGATTCTTTACTGCACACTGGTTTGCACTGGTCAAAGTCTAATTTGACCATACTTGTCCTAAACCTCAGTGCTGCATTAGTCAGTGAGACGCAAACAAAGAAAATAATATAGCGTTCCCCTAGCTATATCCTTTTTTTTGTCAAAGCAGTTAGGTGATAGAAAGTTCAATGGTGGCACAGGACTACTCAGTAGTCAGGTAAGGAGAGTTTGTCCTCAAACTCAGGTGGTTTGCCACATGTTGGTCAGCTAAAACACTAGCATGACCTGAGTCTGACCAATCAGGTATCATGTAATTCTGTGGTATAAAGTACTGATTAATTTTGATCATGGTTAATGTCTCCACATTTTGGGGTGAGCGACTGGCCCTTTTCACTGTGACAAGTGTACCAGCTGCACTGAGCACACGCTCAGCAGATACGCTGACTACTGGGAAAACCAGATAGTTTATTGCCAGCCTAATGAGCTGCCGCCATTGGCGCCTCTTTCCATACCAATACACCAATGGATTTTGATTAAGATAGACCTCTCCTGGGTCATACAGATAGGCTTGGACCATTGTCTTAATTGTCATTGGTGCTCCACATTGCTTGACCTCTTTTGCCTTCGCCTCTGCACTGGACTTAAGCCCTACCTTTAGAAACCAATGTAATGCAGATTTTGGGGCTATTTCTACTGTTCCTGCTGTTGCTGGTGTTCTTGTTGTTGGTTTTGGCTGCTGTGAGCAAAAAGCACTGCCCTCAGGCTCTGAAGTTGTAGGTTACACCACAGAAGTTGTGCCCTGGAGTGGGCCTCAAATTTCCAGCTGTTCTTTTTCTCGGTCACTGGCTTGCTTACTAATTCACGTCTTGTAGTTTGAAACATCCCCATCTGAAAAATGAATGAAAATGCCCAGTAATTGTTTGCAACATGATTCAGGAAATTGGGCATACATGTAATGTTGGATGACACAATGTCTCTTTGCACCCTTGTATTTATAGATAAGCGAAGGATTAAGCTCTCCACCAACTCGTGTACATCTTTTTATTCATCCACAACTGCGTACATTTCAGACACCTCCTTTAGCTGTTCCTGTAGCATATGAAACAACGGGATAGCTTGGCCCATGGTACTGTCCTCCTTGATGACTTCCTGTGTAAAAACCTCAAAAGGAATCAGTATCTTTGTCAGACATTAGACTAGGCCCCATTTGTGCATTTCAATGATCATACCTTTAAAAGTTGCATTTCCTCTTTGCATGACATATTTATTGAGCAATCTCTACTGATCAAACAGATGTTGCAACTTGTAATAACTGGTAGGGGTGGGCGAAATTTGCATAGTCGCGCTACGCAAAGCTCCGCAAAATGGTAAAAAATCACGCGGAATTGCTTGTTTGTGATGCTTTTTTCCTGCTTGCTCGGGGGGAAATATCTTGTGAACACGCATTTTGAGAACGCGAACAAGCAAACAATGTTGCAAAAATGCGGGATGTAGAATTTTGGGCAATTCCACATTCTCCGCGGAACGCGAAATTACCCAGATTACGTTAGCAGAATGAAATTTACCGCCCAGGCCTAGTAATAGGTCCAGTTCCTGTGTGTTGGCACCTCCTGTTTGAGTGTTTTAACTGCCATTCAATTATCTCGCTGAATGACCCTCAACTGCTTCCGGGCTTTGAAAGAATTGTTGAAATGAGTGCAGATTCTTCTGCAAGTGGACAGTAAATTGCTGACTTGGTCTTCTTTTTTGAGAAAGTCCTGTACAATGATGTTGATGCAGTGCTCCAAACACAGGACCCTGAAATAGCCACCATCTGCCATGGCCTTAACTGTATTACTGTAATTGTTTGTGGCATAAATCCAGTGTTAAGACCACTTGGTCATAGCCAATCAAAATTCTTGTTGTTAAAGTCATCCAGGATGTTTGCAGCAGTATAGGATTTCTGCATAGTGAACAGGGCTACTGGTGCATGCTTCCAAACACTATTACAAATGTTAGCAGTGTCAACACCTGCAGATATCATTTCAGTGCTGATTTGTGTAACACAAATATCACCCTCCTCTTCACCTTCACCTTCCACTGTGATTGGCTCAGATTCCCTTCTCTCACCCCTTCACCAACACCACTTGCAGTTTTTCTGGCTGCTAACGTGCACCTCCCAGTGGATTTCATGGTGTTTTCTCAAATGGATTGTTTGGCCTCCGATACCATCGTTTTTACCAAGCTTACCCTGACTCAGACTTGCTCTGCAAATGGAGCATGTAGCAATATTCGGCTTCTTCTCGCAAACTGCATAGAAGTTTCAAACTGAGGAGGTTAACTTTGTGACACTGGTGCCACTGCCAATCTCGGAAGAAGTCTCAGTAGGTGGGTGTTTTGATGTTTGCCTCTCTGCAGTGCCTACTTCTACTGAGGTGGTTGTGGTCGTAGATCACTGCCGGGGCCTTACAAATATGGAAGCTGGAGGAGGTGGTGGTATCTATGCCACTTCCCTCAGAGCAGGTTGAGATGAGGTAAAGTCAGTCTCCATTGGGGCTGGGCTAACATCCATGATGACTGGCTCATTGTCATCCTTCTGTTCTTTATCCATAACTTTAAAGGCTTTTAGGAACCTTCCTTTTCCCTAGCCTTTTCTGGCATGTCTCAGACTGAGGCAGCATCCAAGCAGAGTCCTGAACAGGGGGGAATGGAGAAGAAGATGGTAGAGGACCCCTCCTTTTTCTTGTTGGAGGTCTGGAAGGCAATGAATATTCTGCAAGAGGGGCTTTCTGTAGTTCCGCAGCATGAAGCTCAATCTCTTGAAGTACTCCTACTTTAGGAGGAACAAATACTATTGCTTGCTGTGGCTGTTGTTGTCCACTTGATTTTCTGGCAATGATTGGGTACTTCTTTGCGAAAGAGATAACTTCAATTCAGCATCTCTGTGCGTCGGCGTTGCCATGATTAGAGTGGCTGCCTCTGTGCCAGACATGGGCTTGGGCCGTTGATGCAGGAGTGCTGCTCTCTGCTTGCTCCCCGGCGGATGGTGCAGCACAAATTTGCCAATAAAGGTTCTGCTTGGCATGCCAGTAGTGTAAATCAGCTTCTCCTCCCCACTGGACACTCTCTTGTCAGCACCTTTCTTTGGGAGCCATCTTGAAGCTGTCAGTTGGGAGTGGCATTTAGCTTAACAGGCTGAAAAAATATCCATGTTGTGTGGTCACTTTGCGCACAGGCCTTCTGTCTGGCAGTACTGTGGGTGAAGTCTCTTCTCTTGTGCACTGAAATTCAAACAAGCAAGAATAACATCAGTGAAATGAAGCATTTTTGCAGTTGAATTAGTAGTACAAACAAACAATATAATTTAGTATGGTGCTTAAATTATATATAATTAACAATAAAGTGTATCTGTTGATAAAACTACACCAGCTTAAACTTTTGTGTACTCTCAGAAAGGATAGGAAAGAGCAACAACAACATACAGATATAACTGTTTGTGTTATGTGCAGTAAGTTGGGATGTGGCACTCAGTAAGGTGCGTGTGACAATGGAATAATCCTCAGAAAATAAACACTGTTGTGCGCCTGTGCACCTATAGTCGATATGGGGATGATGCCGGATGTTAGAAAAATGGGAAAAAGAAGATTTGAAAAAAAATCTTTAAAAAAATAACATTTACAAAAAAATTGTAAGGAACTGAATTTAAAAAAAGAAATTAACAAGAAATGTAAAAAAAAATGAAAGATTCACATTAAATCAAAGAAGTGCATTCATTTATTTTTTATTGGAAGAGAAAAAAGATGCATATCATAAAATATATTCATTTCTGCAAGAAGGTCACGTAATCTTAAACACATTTCAAATAGATACATAACTATAGATTTCATAAATACTCCTCAACTAATAAATTAAATACTAATCCATAAACATTACTTTACATATCTTCGCTCTTTTCATATTTTGTGTTCTACTAAATTCTTTCTATTCCAAGATCTCCCAAACACCGCAAAACGTGTAATATGAGCCTGATCTTAAAGCATATCTTCTTTTCATTTCATTAACTGTACTCAGTTTTAATTGCCATTGCTTAAATGTAGAAATTGATTTTGTTCTCTGATTTTGCAAGAATGTATATACAAGAATGTATATCCTTTTTCTTTGCAAAAGGTCCATTTTTATATTCGACGAATAGCCCAAAATTGCAGTTTGAGTGTCTATGTATTGGGGTAATTCTAAAACATGGCGAAAATGTATTTCTATCTCATTCCAAAATGCTCTAATACCTGGACAACTCCAAATTATATGGGTCCATGTCCACGCCCCTTCTTGATTACATCAAAAACAATTTGCTGAGATCCTCTGGTTTACTCTTTGTAAAAGCACAGGTGTTCAATAGAGCAACCATTTGGAGAAAAATTGCATTCACATAAAATGTGCCCCTTTTATCAAAGTAAAATTACATTCAAATTTTTATTTCCATACATTAAGGGAAATATCAATATTTTCTTTAGCACGCAACTTGTTTTGTACTTTCTTTTGTAATATTGTAGTTCTGTTAAATCTTAAAGACAAAACCCACTCACTAATAGATATTTTCATTTTTGGTTCCAGCAATTCCTCAGCTACCTCTTGGCTTGCTTGTATTCTGCATATGTCTAAGTCCCTTATAAAGCCACCTATTAATATAAAGGACCACTGTAGCACATTTTTATAGAGCCTTATCCTAGGTTCTATGTCTTTCCATACCTTCCACGAGTCTCCAATTAGGAAATCTGATATTAAACTATAACCATTACCTTTCCATTTTAAAGCGACATTCTTTCCTAAAAGGGGTATTTCGCCCATATTAACATCCTTTAAGTCAGTTGCCCTATTAATCGTTGGAATTGCACAGTGTTGGAATATCTGTGTCTATCGATTTATACACCACTGTAAAGTCTTACATCAAACTTTTTTAAGAGTTTTCATAATGTGTATAAAATCTATAATATCATAATCTTAAAAAAATATTTGTAGAAAAAAAAATCATATCCATAACTATTCAATGATTTAGTGAATCTGAAAGATCTGTGTGCAAAATTAGCAAAATAATACGTTTTAAAATTAGGGATAGATAACCCTTCTTCTTCCAGTGGTCTACATAAAGTGTCAAGTGCTAAACGAGGTACTTTATTTGGCCAGATAAAAGCTGAAAATATACTCTCTGTCTCCTTAAAATATTTAGTTTGGAGAATTAGTGGAATCGCAGCTAACAGAAAATTATACAGAGCTAAAGTCGACATCCGGATTAAAGCAACACGACCCATTATAGAAAGGGTGAGGGTGTCCCATCTGGCAAATTATGACTTCATCTTGATCATAAGGGGAATATAATTCAATTGAAATAAGTTATCAATATTCTCTGTGAAATATAACCCAAGATATTGCTTAGGCCTTGAGTTAATTAATGGTAGGAATTCATTTAGTAGAGTGTCTTGCATGCAGTTAGTTAGCAAAATCTATGTTTTGGACTTGTTAATCTTATACCCACACAAATCTTGATATGTTTGAAAAACTGAACAAACTATTTTTTGATTCTCTAAATCTGGCTGTGAAAACAATACTATATCATCTGCATAAAATGTAATAGGCATCATGCCCCTTACAAGCTGCTCCGTATTGGATGTTGTACGGACTGCAATGGCTCGAGGCTCAATAAAAAGAGCAAAATGTGATGGGGGCGGCCTTGTCTTGTTCCCCTGCTAATTGCTCATGTTCCTGTATTTTTTGTGCTAATGTTTATTTGAGTTTAGGCTCCTTTATTAAGACTGGATAATAGGTGAATCAGTTTACTAGGGAATCCAAATTGTTTAAGAATGAAATTAGGCTCTCCCAGTTTACTATATCAAAAGCCGTTTCCACATCTAAATGCATCACTTGTACTGGTATAGTCTTCTGTGTAAAAAAGTACTTGGCTTCTTCTAAAAAAACTGTATTAAAAGATAACTGTCTGCTACGTACAAAGCCGCACTGATCTGAATGTATTAGCTTGACTGATCCAAATAGCTACAAGTTTAGTGATGATCTTATAATCAACATTTAAAAGGCTTATAGGTCTATACGAATTGATATCCTCTTTATCCTTTCCTTTTTTTTTAAAAGCTAACTACCGTTGCCAAATAAAATGAAGGTGGAATATCACCCCCTTCCAATAAATGGTTGGCCAATTTCAATAGTTCTGCGTTTACTACTGAGAGTTGAAAATTCATTTACTGACCCAGTTGCAGGCAAGGAGGCAGGATACTGATCTTGAACTGTCGACAGTTAGAGCATGTCATGCTGTCCCGAGCATAACATTGATTAATGCGAATTCGACTTATCTATCATTTGTTACAAATCTTCAACATAGATATATTTTAATGAGATTTCGCCTAAATTATATCCCATTGATGTTAGGTCTCCCATCTAAAACCTACGTGATCTGCGGACTGCCACCATGTCCTTGTGACAAGCGATCAATCCGGAATGATCTTCATTTTTTGTTCTTCTGCAAACTCTATGGCGAAGAAAGAAAAATATTCATTGTCTCCCTTATTCTCAAAATGAATTTCAAACAGTGTTGTTTAGGCCCTATACTACCTCCAGTTATTGTCTGATTCCTTTACATGTTTTCCTTTTGCCTCATTCTTTTTATCTTTCTTGAGAAAAAGAAGATAACACTGTCCTTCTGATACCTAAAGTGTAAATGAAGCTATGGAATTGTGCAATAATTGTGTGTACATCTATGAATTATAATCTCTTCTTAAATGATGAATAACTTTTTTAACCTAATTTTATTTCTTTTAGCAAACCTGTCCTAATACATGTAATTTTAAATTGTAATAACAGTAGAAATTGAACTGCATGTAGAATACTTTTTATGCCATCATTGTGTTGGCAAAATAAAGTTATTTTTGACTGACTGACAATAGTTCTGCGTTTACAACTGACGCACATTTTTTATACATTTCTGCTGGAATACCGTCTTCACCTCAGGCCTTTCCATTCGCTAATGACTTTACCACTGTTTCTATCTCGGTAGAGTAAATTTTGCAACCAGGGGTTGAGCTCGGCCTGGCATTAGTCTGGGAATATCCAATTTGTCTAAAAACTCAATAAGCATTCCCAGATTCCCCTGTTGTTTACTACTGTATATGGATTCATAAAGCTTAACTAATCTTTTCTGAATTTGTTTTGAGACTTTAAAAATAAATTTTGTCACTGGATCTTTTATTGACGTTATCTTATTTGTATTCTTGTTGAATTCTTGTCTGCCAAGCCGAAAACGTCCCTGTATATTTTCTTTCTTCAAACACCTTTTGTAGATATGTGGAACTAGCTGTATATCCATGTGCGCAATAATACTCTTGCATGTGAGATCTAGCTTTCTTAAGTGAATCTTTATTTGTTATTGTAGGTGCACTTTGTACCTCTGCACTTGCCAGTTTTAGCACTCTCTCCAGCTCTATCCTAATTATCACACTTTCTTTTCACTTTGCTATCTCCTTGAATGTAATACATCCATGTATGGTAGCTTTATATGCTTAAACAACAAAGCAGTTCAAGGGAGGAGGGTTCAAGGGACAGTTTTACAGACCACTACGAATTATATCCCCTATCAAAACATGTTATAAACCAAGAAATCCTAGGGTCTAATCACAAATCAATAGTAAATGTGAAACAAAAATACTCCTAAATTAAGAATGTATCTATAAACAGCAATGGAGGTAAGCTCATGGGGTCATCTAAGGGCAGATCCCTTAAAGGACGTAATCCCTCACTCACCATAGGTGACATGCTTCATCATAGGGACTCTCCTCCCAAAGGAAACACCTAGTTCCTTTGAGGGCTACAACCCCCTCACTGTGAGGGAGGAGCTCAGGGATATTTTGATGTAGTATATTGGGTATCCTAAACCCACCTATGACGAGTCTAACGTGTGAGTGAGAACGCAGCACAAATAATAAACTAGAACAATGTGAGTGAATGTTAAAACTGACTACTAGGCAACAAACAACAATTTTAATGAAGGTATGCCTAATGTCAGGATTAAAATAGCAGTGCACCAACAGTATATATTTAAACCTTTAGGGTGTGATGACAAATGGTCGACATGTTTCAGCCGTAATGATCCAAAGTCGGATCAGGCTTTCATCAGGACCTACGCAAATAATGCTGCTGCTCTCAAAAAACGTGAAAAAACAACTAAATTATTATAACTTGAAAGGTTATTTGAAACCAATCTCTGGTCTTTCAGTAAACAGATTTCTCCATACCTATAAGGGTGAAAAAACATACACAATGAATTCCAACACAGTATATGTTATGAAGCACTTGAAAAGACCACGGGAACTGACAAAAGTGAGCCCACAAGATATAGAAACTCTTACCCGCAATTGCTGGGTTTGAGACCTCACCTATACCTGGCAACCACTCAGGAAGGGAGCACCGCTCTACAATGGAGGAAAAAGGAAAGCAAACTGGGTTGAATGTCCCTAAATGTACCAACTATTTAGCATGCACAATTGTCTATCATCGCTATGTTGCATGCATGAGACCTGACAACCCGTATAAACTCAAGGAGAAATAACTTAAAAGATAGTTACAGGAGACATAAATGTAACACCAACACTAAAGTGTGGTCTGGAAGCGTAACTATACCAAGATAGGTGTTCTGCAGAGCCCTTCAGAGTAACACCATTATCTTTGCATCCATATGCAATGATCTAGAACCCAACGGTATAGTAAGAGAAATGTGTGGTAATCATTCTCATTCAAATTGTCCTCATAAGATAAGGAGTAAAAAGCTGACACGTATGGTCCAAAAGCAAGTGAGTAGAGAGAAGAAAGACCATCATAGTGGTCTTACCTGTCCGTCGGTACTTCTAGGCAGAATGAGCCTGCTGCCGGAGGTAACCAACCGGTGCTAAACAACGCCCTTAAATACCCAGTGTCTCACCATGTTAACAAATTGCACCTGATGTCGTAGCCACAGATGGAGCCTGCGCGAAAGCAGCGCGCATGCTCTAAAGTATGAGACACTAAAAAAGAGAATACTGCGCATGTCCGAAATCGGGAACTTAGTATGCGCGCATGCGTATAATATCTAATGAAGCCTGGGCATCAAACGTACTGCGCAAGTCCAGTGAAATGAACTGAACCTGCGCGCATGCGTATAGCAGTCAAATGTGGCCGAGAGTGTACAACGTCCCGTTCGACGATACACTGTCGAGCGGGGATCGCGAACCGTGTAGACAAATATAATGCACAGTTCAGACCGCGTCCCTCGTAAACAACGATTGCGCAACACAGTAATGTACAGAAGGTAAAAAAACATTTGGCAAGTATAAAGCGTGTCACACATCACCAAGTGTGCGCTAAAGCATCAAAAAACAGACAAAACAGATGGAACCAAGGACTCACACATCTGCCCAAGTGCATGATATATGATAGAACCAACCAGACAGACATAGAAGACAATGAGTCTGAAATAGGTTCTCTCTCTATGAAGCCATCATCATAAAAAACAGTCCGCAATACCCTGTATAACATGGTGCAATCAAGGCCAGATAGCTTGTGCTCCAAGCAGCTCAAGAGTTCAACCACCATCGAATGTTACTCATGACTGTGTGCTAATGACTCAAGTGGGTATTATAGGGAAGCCCAAGGGATATCATCGTTGAGCCCTGACACAGAGCTGTTGAGCTTATATACCCAACGCTGTTCTTTCTTGAAAAGGAAAGCCGAAATATCGACAATATGTGAAGGGACGAAGGGTTGTTCAATTATCGTCCATTGTAATTCCTGAGGTGAGTGTTGTGCTGTGACAAAATGTTGAGTAAGTCTTGTAGATGTTTTTCTACATCTAATGGTGCTCTTATGCTCCAATATCCTCGTCTTCACTCATCTGGTGGTCATCCTGACGTACCGAAGGGAACAAGGACAGGTGATCAGGTAAATAACATTGCTGCTGTTGCAATTTGTATGGCTCATTAGAGTCCATGGTCTGGGAGTCCCTATGTCAATCTCAGTGGTGTGTTTAGTGTTTGCACAGGCAGCACAGCTACCACAAGGAAAGTGACCACGTATTGCAGGGAGATTCCAAAGTGTGTTCTGCTGTTTGTCAATAACTTCGCGTGGGCGGGTATGCACCAATCGATCCCTAATGTTAGAACTGCGTTTAAACGCAAAAAGGGGACGTTGGAGTGGTGTTGTATCAATATTCAGAATCTTCCAATTAGATAAGATACATTTTTTAATCTTATTGGAAAGGGTGCAGAATGTGTTCACACTCGTAAGTCTCTTGGTAGTTTCTTTTACATGTCTAGGTTCCAGTAAGGCAGCCCTGTTGTTATTGCCTGCACGTTTCAGTGATTGTTTTATAAGTTTCTTGGGGTAATGTCTTACCAAAAGTTGATTTGCCAAGTCTTGAGCATGGTCTTTATACTTTCGCCATTGTGGTACAATTCCTTTTGATACGCAAGAACTGTCCAAAGGGTAGATTTTTGCCTAAGGCTTTTGGATGGAAACTGTCAAATAATAACAGAGAATTCTTAGACATGGGTTTCCTAAGCAATTCAGTGCTAAGACCACCATCTGTCGGAGAAATCAGAATATCAAGAAATGGTAAGCACGATTTGCTAAATTCGCATGTAAAGCGAAGGTATGCATTCTGATTGTTAAGCCAAATCTTGAACTCATTGATTGAAGAATCAGAGCCAAACCAATCCACAAGCACATCATCAATATAGCGCTTCCAACATCGTATATGATGTCTAAACGGATTGAGAGTGCTAAAAATGTGTTCCTGTTCGAAGCTGTGCATATAGAGGTTGGCTAGACTAGGGGCAAAAACACTCCCCATCGAAGTGCCGGACACTTGCAGGAAAAGTTGGTCCTCAAATCTGAATTTTTTTTCTTTCATTGCAATGCGGGCACAATTGATAATGAAAGAAACTGGTGTAATAGAATCAGGCACTCTCTCACGTAACAGGGTCTCTACAGTCGCAAGGGTCTCATCCTGCGGAATACACGTGTAAAGTGACTCCACGTCAAATGAGACCAAAAAGTCCTCATCTGTATTGAACTCAATGGTCTAAATCAAATTCAAAGCATCCTTAGTGTCCCTCAAATAAGTGGGCATATCCAGTACCAAAGGATGCAAAAAATGATCCACAAAAGTGGATAGAGGTTCAAGAAGAGACCCAATTCCAGATATAATAGGACGCCCAGGGGGTGGTCTCTGTGTCTTATGTACCTTGGGTAACGTGTAGAAGTAGGGGATGATAGGATGACTTTTAACTAGATACCTGGCTTCTTGTCCAGTGACCCAACCGTTGGCTAGAGCTTCCTCAACCATAGTCTTGATCTCCAATTCTAGTCTCTTAGTGGGATCCTCACGTAGAGGTGTATAGAATTGAGTGTTACCCAGTTGTCGCATGCATTCTGCGGGATACTGGGAGGAGTCCATCACCACAATTGCTCCACCCTTATCGGCTGGTTTAATCGTGATAGACGAATCTATCGCTAAGGACTGCATTGCAAGTTGTTCTTTTTTATTGAGATTTTGATATTGCCTGGTCTTGTTGATACACATATTAGAGACCTGTGAGGTGACTGCTTTCTCAAAGGTCAAGACCTGTGGAGGAACCTGGTTGGCCAGAGGATTAAACGTGGATTTGTTTTTCAGACCGGTATTAGTGATAAGTTCCTCACTTTCATCCAATGGTTTGTCCCTGAAGAAAAACTCAAGCCGAATCTTGCAGAAGAACTGTGCTAGTTCTAGTCTAATCTGAAAGGCATCACCACTGAAGGTAGGGACAAACCCTAAACCTTTACCCAGAAGGGCTTGTTGGTCTGCATTAAGGGTGTGCCCACTCAGATTGATAACTATAGTGTCTCGTTGGTGGGGTTCGCTTCCGTCATGCTCCTGGTGGAGTGGGCCGGTGGATTGTCTGCCCAATGAACTTGTGTTCTCTGGTTCCGACGTTTTCCTCTTGACCTGTTCCGGCCTGAGCCTAAAAAAGGCTGATTAGGATAAAATTGAGGCTGGGGCTGAAACGGAAACATAGGTCCCTGAGGAGGTAGACCAGGGTAGTTGTAAGGACCAGGAGTCCACCATGGTGGTGGTGGTGGTCCCGGAGGAAAAGGACCTCCTCCGTAACCTCTCCTTTGGCCTCTGTTACGGTTAGGAAAACCTCTTTTTGATGGTAAACCCTGGTTGGAATTCTCCGAGTCACTAGACCACTCTTCACTCCCAGAAGTGCAGTACATTTTGCAACCAGGCGTTGAGATTGGCCTGGCATTAGTCTGGGAATATCCAATTTGTCTAAAAACTCAGTAAGCATTCCCAGATTCCCCTGTTGTTCAGTACTGTATATGGATTCATAAAGCTTAACTAATCTTTTCTGAATTTGTTTTGAGTCTTTAAAAATAAATTTTGTCACTGGATCTTTTATTGACGTTATCTTATTTTTATTCTTGTTGAATTCTTGTCTGCCAAGCCGAAAACATCCCCGTATATTTTCTTTCTTCAAACACCTTTTGTAGATATGTAGAATTAGCTGTATATCCATGTGCACAATAATACCCTTGCATGTGAGATCTAGCTTTCTTAAGTGAATCTTTATTTGTTATTGTAGGTGCACTTTGTACCTCTGCACTTGCCAGTTTTAGCACTCTCTCCAGCTCTATCCTAATTATCACACTTTCTTTTCACTTTGCTATCTCCTTGGATGTAATACATCCATGTATGGTAGCTTTATATGCTTCCCATGTATTTTCAAAACTGGCTGAGTTGTTGTTTTTGCTTTGTTCGCCTCAAGTTGGCAGGGTATGCCCAGACGTGGGTCCCTTGCTCACTTTCCCACTGGATTCAAGCTAACCTGGCTGATGACGGCCGATTAGCCAGAAACCGTTCCCAGGATGCTTGTTTCCAGTCCAGGGAAGATAGGGCTTGGCAGTTGGGTTGGACTGTTCCCATGAGGCACAGGGTCAGACTGATTTGCATATGGCCATGTCTGAACAGGGGTGGCAGAGTGAGCTAAAGAATGATGATGGAATAAACCCAGATCAGTTGACTGAGGGTGAGTGCTTTCATTGTTCCACACTCCATCCATCATCCCCTTTGGTTTTGATTTGTTCACCCTAAGTTGGCAGGGTATGCCCAGACGTGAGTCCCTTGCTCACTTTGCCACTGGATTCAAGCTAGCCTGGCTGATGACGGCTGATTAGCCAGAAACCGGTCCCAGGATGCTTGTTTCCGGTCCAGGGAAGACATGGCTTGGCAGTTTGGGCTGGACTGATCCCATGAGGCACAGGATCAGACTGATTTGCATATGGCCATGTCTGAACTGGGGTGGCGGAGTGAGCTAAAGAATGATGATGGATTAAACCCAGATCAGTTGACTGGGGGTGAGTGCTTGCATTGTTCAACACTCCGTCCATCATCCCCTTTGGTTTTGCTGAGTTGTTTTCTAATTCAATATAGTTAGCTATCTCTGTCTGTATTTCACTACATCATTACTCATCCTCGAGATTTACTTTATTAAAAACCCACCTTCCATTCGGCCTTCCTACTTTAATTCCTGTTATGTCCATTTTTACTCCGCTATAATCTGAAAATGCATTTTGAATATGAGAATACTCCTTTAATTGTAAGTTTTGTGTAAAGAGAAAGAAGTCCAGTCCGGCAGATGACATGTGTCTACCTGAATAGCATGAATATTTGTATTTATCTGGAAACTTCTTACTCCATAGATCTAATAGGCCTACGTCTCTCTTGCATTCTAATATGGCGTCCACCATCCGTGGTTTATTCTGCCTGAATCCTCCTGTGGATGAGTCAATCTCTGAATGTTGTAGAAAATTAAAATCAACCCTATGATCAAATAAACCTTGGCGATCCTGCAGGGCCTGATATAAGCCCTTAACTGGGAATGGGTCATCACTTGAGTCATAAACTATTGCTATCATTAATCTATTATCATTAAGGTAGCCACTAATAAGATCCCATTTTCCCTCTTTATCTGTTTGGGAGAAAGTTACTTCAAGGGGGAAACGTTTATTACTATAGATTGCAATGTCCATTTGTGCTGCATTTGTAGATGATTAACATTGATGCCCTTCATATTTCATAAATATTCTAAAATATGGTTCCTTTTTTTCTATGTGATGTGTTTCCTTAATAAGAACCACATACAGAGAGTGTCCTCTCAACCATATATCTATTGCCCTATCCTTGAGTCTGTTATTTAAAACATTAGAGTTCAATTTTAAAGGCAGAATTGAATCTCTATATTGTCCTATCTTTAAGTATTACTATCTGTCTAAAATTATTTGTATAGCTTCATTTTCCCCACATGGGGAGGATCCTGTCCCTGCTTATTTTATCCAAGTACCTTTTATCTCCTAAAGTGTAATGCATATAGCGCATCATATTTTAGGATTTTATAACTGTATCCATTACGGCATCCAGATGTCTTCCGTGTATTTTCGCCCATTACTTTGCTTAATTTATCCTATTTTCAACCATTACACCTAATTTGTGTGTAATGTGCGATGTGTTGTAAAAAAAAAAAGCTTATGAAATATTTATCAAAAAAAAAGAAACCATTCGGATTTGGGATGCAAGCAGTGGTGCAGATAAAAAATGCAAAAAAGTAAATAATAATATATAAAACACTGTTCATGCAATGCATTTAGTGTGAACATTGAGCTATTAGGCCTCAAGCATAACACAGAAAATGGCCACCAACCACATGGTCAAACACCAATCAGGAGGCATGACAAAAAGAAGGAATAAAAGCAGGCCTATGGAAATGCAGAATGGCTGGCTACACAATATGGCCACCGACTATATGGTCAAACAGCAACGAAGGAGACATGACCACAACAAAGAGCAAATGCAGGCCTATTGCATAAGCTCACTGGCTGGGTACACAAAATAGCCACCTTCTGCATGATCAAACAGCAAGCCAGGAGTGTCAGTAAGTGCAACTTTAGTGGCACAGAAGTGTGCTGTGGCACAGTTAGAACAAAAGACTGGCCATTGGCTATTGTTTTATTTCAAGTTTTGGCATACAGACATTAAAAATGTGCTTATTTTGGAAGACATCAGTCCTGCCATTACTTTTCTAATTATTTGATGTTATTTGATAGTTCGTGATTGTCATTGTAATTGCATTTATATAGCGCTTACTACTCCTGACAAAGCATTGAATCACTTTTCAGCGAGTAGCATGCTACTCCGGAACCCATAAAGGATTAGTGGTGAATTAGTATAGTGAAAATATGAAAGTCATTTGAGGGGTGGATATGTTAGTCAGTTATTTGGATTGAGAAGGATAGTGGAGGGATAGAAGCGGGAAAAAGGTTTGCATTTATATAGCGTTTGCTACACTTGATGGGGTGTGGAAGCACTTTTTCAGCGAGTAGCACGCTACTTCAGAACCCATAAAAGATTAGTGGTGGATTAGTATAGTGAAAGTATGAAAGTGATTTGAGTGGTGGAAATGTTAGTCAGTTATATAGATTGAGAACGTTACCAAAGGGGTAGAAGAGGTAAAAAGTTTTGCATTTATATAGTGCTTGCTACCCCCGATGGGGTGTTAAAGTGCTTTATTGGCAAGTAGCACACTACTGTGAAACCCATACAGTGTTAGTTGTGAATTAGTATAGTGAAAGTATGAAAGTAATTTGAGTGGCAGATATGTTACTCAATTATTTGGATTGAGAAGGTTGGCGAAGCGGTAGAAGAGGTATAAAGGTTTTCATTTATATAGCGCTTGCTGCCTCTGATGGGGTGTTCAAGTGCTTTTTCGGTGAGTAGCACACTACTTCGGAACACATAAAGGATTAGAGGTGATGTGTTAGTACAGTTGGGTTTCTTTCATCCCTATTTGCTGATCTAGTTAGAGTGTTTAGTAAGATCTGACCTTGGAACCAGTCATGGAGTTCCACAGGGTAAATGGTGAATGGATGGATATGTGGGATGAAATACAATTGGGGCTGACGTTGAGTTGGGTGTTATATGATATGGTAAGTATTTCAGCTTGGCCTGGCCAATGTCAACATCATTTAGTTTGCACTTCTTCCTCTGATCTAGGTTGGATATGTGTTTGTTGTGTTCAAGTTAGATATTTGTTTACCCATACATGGAGGGTGTTAGATTGTCATACCTTTGTAGACATTTGCAGGGGCATGTGTCCATTTTACGATGTGTACCTCACACCTACTTTATCTAAATGTGTGACAAATGCTGTTAGTGCCGTGTTTGCTTTCATGACTTGCACTTATATTTTTCTTACTCATGCATGGTACTTGGTTATACTGTTGGTTGTCCGTGACTGGTTGCCCCTTATAGACTTTGATCCACAGCTCCTGTGCTCATAGAGGTTTTAAGGCAAGTGCAAAGTGGACAGTGGCCCAGGGCCCCTGCCTTTTATGGTTCCCCCTGTTAGAGGCATACATATTCTGCAGACAGTGTTTACATTGTACCCTTTGAATGCTTCTCACACTGATTATTTGTAATCCCCTTTACTGATATTACCTTTTAATGTTGGATATTTGTGAGAGTCCAATACAAAGATGTAGCAGAGAAGGTGTGTTTCAGTTTCATGACACTTCCATACAGATCTATCTTTGATATAACAACAGCACCTAGGATGTGGACAATGTGAGGGATGTCACAGTGAATGATAACTATGATACTGATGAGCAGGTGCTGTTGTGTGACACACTTGAATGTACACATCACTATCACTGATTATGAAATGTAAACGCATGTCTATTTGTGTAAAGAGGGCCTGTGTACTGTCAGTGACTTGGCCAAAGATGGCATCATAGAGCTGAAATTGGGTCATACTTTTAAAACAAATCTGAACATGGACACACAAAATATGTTTGGCCCTAGCCAGATCCATGGCAGGGTATCTATTTGCTGAGGAGTCAATAGAAATAGGTAAGAGTTTGGCTTTCTGTCAATTGCAGCAGTGTCGTGTTTTGATGTCATCAAGAAGGTACAGCAGAGGCAGGATGTGTACAATTGTCTCTATGGAAGCACCGGACATGTAAACTGAGTACTTGTGAGTTTCGGCCTTATATACCTCCCTTTCCACCAGCTTAGATGTGGTGGATCACGCCGGCTAAAAGCCCCTTCGTAATTGGGTCTGCAGTAACACTGTCTGTCTGCCCTCCAACAGATACATTGGCCTAGCCTGCCACTGCTCCGTCCGTGTTGACAGGACAGCAAAGGTCTCTTGTCTATGTAACCGCGTGCATCATAATAGGGCGGTCAGACCGCCCGAGGTGCGGCAGTAATTCCAATGCTGACACCATGGCAGTGGTTGGACCGCCAAACTCGTAATCAGGCCCTAATTTTGTCTTCATTTTGCTGGTAGAATGCGCTGTCTATTAGTAGATTGTAGTATATGGCTACCACTGTGACAGTGACATAGGCCAGTGCTATAATTTTTCAAAGGCAAATTGGCTGTTTGTGGAATATTCAAATTTATTCTTTTTTGGTGAGTTTCATATAGCGCAAACTCAACCTAAAGGTATCCTATCGCTTTACATGAGCACCTGCTGCATTACAAACTGACACATTCATTTTGTTAGGCACAGGAAGATTAAAGTGATTTGTCCAGAATCACAGGATGTTGAGCATCCCCGCCGACACTTGAAACTGGTTCCTCAGCTTCGAGGTCGGCCGCTTTAGCCATTAGGCCACATCCTTCAAATTTATGGAGATGTCTCCATATACTTTGATTGAAATGAAAGTAACAGCCTTGTATAGATGTGTGTGGGTATATTTTTAGAATTGTTTGAATCGAGAATTGTTCAACGTCTACGATAATTTTTTCGGGGTAGTAGTTACTTGCTGCGTTTTATATGGTTTAAGAGTTTGAAAAGTGCTGCTTTGCTTATTTGGTAGTAGGGCATATACAAAAGGATATTTGGGTTTTAATATTATGTTTTATATCTCAATAAATGGTTTTAGTTCTCATCCATCATCCAGGTTTGACATTGGTTAAGGTTCATTAAGTTGTTTATTGTAGAGAATATTAGAATTTGTTTCTTATTATTTAGGTTGCCCTGAATAAGCTGTGTAAATATTATTAGTTCGGGTATGTCTATGTCTTGGTATCTTCTAGGAGCAGGTGGGGTTATCGCTGGGGTTTTTTCTTTTTTAGTTTGTGCTAATAATCTTTTTAAAGTGGGGATAGGTGTTCTGTTTTTGTGGACTGTAGGTAAAATATCACTCCAGATTTTGCTAATTGGTTCATGGGAACCAGTGCTTGACTTTCTTATATCTTGCAATATTTCTCTCATTTCTATACCTGTTACATTTTGTGGGGGTTGGTTGTGCTCTCGTACATGAATTACTACATCATCTTTTGTAGTTGACCTTTCATAGCATCATTAGAATAATATTTAGTACATTTCCACTTTATAGTTTCCTATGATACACTTTCTTGGCTTCGGGTGTAGCCATGTGATTTAATAACTACTTTTCTTTCTGTTAAGTGATACATTTGGTGGCTTCTGTCATTTTAACTCGAAGTATTGTAATAGTATAAATATATAATGTCTTTAAACTTTTGCATGTTTGTCATTAACATGTTTAAAAATGTATGTACTTCCATTTTGTATACCTACATGTATGCTCTGGTGAGATGTTTCACCCAGTTTTGCAGCTGTTCCCTTAGGTAATTAATGTGCAGCAGGTGCCTTAATTTCTATTGATTGAAAAAGAAAAATGTAAGTTATATTTTAAATGGTACTTTGTCGATAGTTTGTAGAGGTTGAGGATGTTAGGTGTGTTTTTCTTTGCTATTTGGCTGAGTGTATCATTCTTTATTTGTGTATGTATACTTATTTTCTTATTTCTTTTTGCAGGTTTGCGAGAGCTGATATTTTCTTGAAGTTTATTGGTTTTCAAGTTGTGGATTTTTTCTTCTAGAAGGACTGTGTAAAAAAGAAAAGAGTTGGAAAGTGTGCTAACATTTATTTTCTATTTTTAAGATATATGCTTTAGTGTAAATATGTGTTACTTCAAAATCAAAATTGAAACAATCTTTATTTTGTTAAATCATAAAAGAGTTTGTGCAGGGTGAAACCGGTCCTGGATTGCTTGTGTTCCGTTCCAGGGAGGATCTGGCATGGCAGTTCGGACTGGACTGTTCTTATTGGAGCAGGGTCTAGGCTGAGTTTCTTATAGCCGGTTCCTAACTAAGCTGGCATTCTGTGCAAAATAAAGATATAGATATATTGGGATGCAGCCCAAGTTATTACTAGTCAGGGCTGGACTGGCCATAGCGGGCACCGGGCATTTCCCCGGTAGGTCGCTAGGGTGGTGGCAAGATTGGCCCCTTGTAACAAAATCGGCCGAACTGCTCGGCTGCACTCCCCCTCACACCAGGGGAGGCCGGCTGAGTAGTTGCTAGGGTCAGTTTCTGCTCCCAGTCCGGCCCTGTTACCAGTGGCTGAGATTGGGTCAAGCATTCTATCCATCATTGTTTTTTACACTTATTGTGTCACCCTAAGAAGGATGGGTACGCCCAGACATGGGTTCCGTGCACACTGTGTCACTGAAACCTAGCTATATCAGGCTGAAGAGCCTGTAACAAGGACAAGCTGGTCCTGGATTGGTTGTGTTCCGGTTGAGGGAGGACCTGGCTTGACTGTTCAGGCTGGAATGTTCCTATTGGAGTAGGATCAAGACTGATTTCCAAATAGATAGGTCCAAACTGAGGTGCCATGGTATGCTAAATAATAATAGATTTGGATGCGGCCAGAGTAATTACCGGTGGCTGAGAATGGTTCAAGCATCCCATTTATCACTGTTTGTATGCTTACTCTGGCATATCTCAGCCACAGAATACTATGAGCATTATCAAGGCATAAGCAGTCATTAATTGTTTTCTGGTTTAGAAGAGTTTCTTCCTTCAGCCAGATTGAATGCCATAGCATAAACGGGGCTAGGTTGATACAATCTTTCAAACTCAGTAAACCTAGCTCTGTGTGAAATATCCTGAAGCTCAAGTCGCTCATAAATAAAACAAATCTATTTAACAACTTCTGTAGGCCCACAACAGGTCTCAACAGTAAGACACAGTCTTTCGCATAAAGCAGGTCAGGGAGTTTCCTCGAAACCCACCCTAGGTGTGTCACCTCCCCAATATTTAGGCATGTATCCAAATTGTTGATGTATAATTAAAGAAGCAATGGCAAGAACACACACCCTTGACTCATGCCATGCTTCATTTTAATTAATGGGAGCAGTACATTCCCCGTTTGCCCCATACCTTGTATACCTTGTATGTCCACTCACCTTTTTATGCAACTGAACTAAAAAATAAACCAGTGCACTGTCCACACACATTTCTTGTATTTTATGCCATAATTTCCCTCTATTCACCCAGTCAAAGGTAGAAGTGAGAACCACAAATACTAGATGGTTACTTATTTATGTAGTTGTTTAGATATATATTTTTCATCTTTAATGGTTTGCAGAAGGAATCTGACGTCTCATCCTCATTTTGCAACCTTTGTCATTTTTGAAGCATTTCGTTTTTCTAATTACTGTGCCTTTTCTATTTTATTAGTTAAAGCTGTTTATAGTTTACTTTTATTGGTTAGGTTTACTATAGTTTGACATTTTTTATCAATGGAATCCTTCTATGATAAACACTAATTTGTGTTTTACTTTATATGTATAATACATAGTTCCATATTTTTGTTTTAAACAATTAATTATATATGTACATTTAGTAATATTTAGGTTAGTATTTACTTATAGGTATTTAATGGGAGGTTTTTTATTGCATTTAGTATAGATTTGTGAATTATTGGAGTGAAAGGTAAATATTTTGTGATATAGTAAATTTATATTTAAATTAAATATGTGTAGAACAAGGTTTGGGTTTATTTAAAGTAATTGTTGTATGTATATAGTGGCTTTTTAGAGTTTCATTAATGATTATTACATTATTTCGGCAATAATTGTACTCAATATTGTGTGGATAAATATTTTTGACATATTCTATGTTTATTTAACCCCTTCAGTGCCCATGACGAGCTGGACTCGTCATGGGCTGCGGTGGCGCTGTGCCCATGACGAGTCCAGCTCGTCATGAACTCCGCCCGCTAATACAAAGCGCGGCACTGGGCGGGGAAAGGGGCGGGCATGCAAGGGGTTAAAGGTATCAATATTTTTGTTTTCAATATATGTAAAAATCAATATTTTGAACAACATTATTTGTGTTTTTGACATTTGTGGTTTTTATAGTTAGGTATACATTGTTGATATTTATGTTATCGATATTTAATTTCTGATACTTTTGTGCTTTGATATTTGTTGGGTTGATATTATGTCAGTGATCTACCTATCCCACTAAGACTCAGTATTCCAATAACTAACAGGGCACCAGGTCCTTGCTAATCTGCATTCATTATTTTCCCTCCTGTGCCCCTTTGGCATCCTAATAGCATATGTAGGACTCCATACCCCAAAGATGGAACCCGTCAGTAGTAAACCACTCTGCAATCTTGAACCAGGAATAAACTTTAACCGAGGGTAGCAATAGCTGAGCCCATAAATGGAAGGAACATATTCACTGTATCGAGGGATTCAGCCTTTTCACTGAGCGATAAAATGCCTGTGGCATGAACCACTTGGCCATAATGTCCAAGGAATTATCTCAACTGACACAATTTTGTCAATCTTGGGATTGTCTTTCACACTTTTGAAACAGTGTCTATGAGGTCATTGCTACCCTGCAGATCTGTAAGCAGATGTACATTAAAATTGGACCTTTTTTGATCAAGGCCCCCAGTACTAGACTCAGCCCTCCAATTACTACATTGCAGACTGAGAATTCATTGCCAGCCATCCTTTGACATTCATACAAATGGATACCAACGGAAGACCCTTAAACCTGTCTGCCAGCCAAACCACTCATCATACACCAATCAAGATCACTCAATGGACCATAGCCCATCTAAGGAAAGCAACTGGTCATTTTGGTGAATCTCGGTTTTAGCTACTATTTGAGACAAACACTGTTCAGCAAAGCTGCTTTCAATTTGCTATTCCATATTCATCATTCACTTCTTTAGCTGGGTCCACTTGCCTGTAGTCGCCAACTATGGGTTAGTATGCTTTAGGGATCTGGAAACCTCTGCTGCCTGCTTCTAAGCCAACATGGCTCTGGCTTAACATTACACCCAAATGTTTTTGTCAGATTTAACGCACAAGACCCTGGTTGCCTCTCTGACAATGTGCAAAAGAAACCCTCCTGTTCACAGAGGTCAGCCACCAACCACTTGCCAAAGTGGCAGAGGTATTTATTGTGGGAAAATTGCTTGACAGGAGAATACCTTTCATTCATATGCAACCATAAAGCCAAACTTCTGCTTGGGGCAAGACTATTTGTCATGTCAAGTCCATCCACAAATATGTGAGGCCTTGAAATAGAATCAAAAAAGAAAGGGAATGCAGAACCCTTAAAAGGGTAAGACTTATTATTTATCATAGGTTTGTGTCGCCCTTGCAACAGGCAAGGCTATACAAGGGAGACGCAAAACCTTGAATGATATTTACCATGCTATGCAAGGCCACCTTGCATGGCCCTGTGTGGCTTGGTTTATGTGGAGTAACATAAGGCAGCACAAGTCACTGCCTTGCTCTGCTCTTCCCCAGAGAGGCATTACATGGGTGGGACATAGGTGTTCCCATGCATCCACCTATGTATTTTGGTGCATTTTCAGATTTACTATTAGCGGTAGATCAGGGAATGTGTAAAATGCTGGGTCTCCGCAGTTGAGGCATAACGAGAAGAAATATGTTTAACTGTACTTGTGTTTTACTCTTTCTACGTGTGCTGCAGTGTGTAGCATACATAAAAAGAGGAAAATACATCTGAGGATTGTTTTATGCAGGCTTCTTGCACAAAAACAATCCAGCCAACAACACAGGCACCCTTGCACCATGGTGAAAGGGAGCCTGCTTTGGCGCTAGGCAGCACATTGTGCGCCATTGCAGGCAGAGAGCAGGAATGTGCTATATGATGTTAAATGCAGTGCATTTTTGCCTTTTTCCTTTCACGCAGTTGCGTTTTGTGAAAATCTGGTGAATATGTCCCTAAATGTTGATCTGTCGGTACCCGATCACTGGATCAGTGGAACACAATTTGGTGCATGTTTGACTGAAATATGTTCTCACTATGCATTTATCCACAATACCTTCTGTTGTCCAAAAGCTATCTGTCTAGCCATGATTTGAGCACCCACATTACTTCAATATGCCACCCAGATAAGAAAGTGACTCTTCCGTTTTGACACAGCCCTTAGTGACCATTGCAAGATCACAGAATAGGGTCAGTTTTGCATTTCCCTGCTCCTCTGTCAGGCATGTGGCCGTTCACCTTCCTGCAACCTGGCTTCTATCATCTGAGCTGGGTATCTCTTGATGACATATAACTAAAGACAAAAAGTAAAACAATTGTCATTCTCGCCCATACTTCGGTTAACCAAACAATATTTTTTTTTATTTCCCAATAAACTATTGTTGTTTAAAATTGTCGGTAAAAAAAATATAACAGTTGTAAATCAAATTGCACACTATATAAACTCATGCAACAGAGGATCCAAAACCCAGGGCATCATTTACTAGATTTAGACATAGGGCAGCACCGCAAGCCTTCCTGCTGCACTGATCTATGGCACAAAAAAAGGGCATGAATGCAGTGTATCTATCAGATACTGTTCATTCCTGTCCTTGCACCCTCCACTGGTGCACAAAGAGATGCCATGAGCTAACACAGGCACCCATGCGCCATGGTGCACGGGTGTCTGCATTTCAGGGATGATGTTTTTTGTACAGGAAGGGACACCTTCGTGCACAAAAAACAATCAACGGAGGCAATAGAGGCAATTTACTCTTTCTATTTGTGCTGCTGAAAGCAGTACACATAAAAAGAGGAAAAAATTAGGAGACAAAGTTATTTCTCCTCGTTGAACCTCCCCAGGGAGGTGCAGGCTTTTGAATCAGTCCCAGATTTACAAACTTTTGTAAATCTGGGAATGTGTCAAATGCCATGAGTGTTACGTGGGAACACCCAACATAACACCCTATGCATACCTCCGTATTGCAGGATGAGGCAATGCAGCACTTTGCGCCGCGTTGCCTGAATCCATATCTACAAGGCCATGAAAAGTCATGAATTGTTGCATTACGTAGCCTTTTAGATATGGCACACATAGAACGAGGAAAACACCTCATTTGATTGTTTTTGTTAAGGAAGGTGTCCCTTTCTGCACAAAAACAATCATGTGAACAACACAGACACCCTTGCAAAATGGTGAAGAAAGGAGAGGAACGCACTGTATCTTGTAGATATGGCACATTCCTGCCCTTTTCTTTTGATGCAGGGCAGTGCAGCTAGAAGACTTGCCGGGCTGACCTACGCCAAAATTTTGTAAATATGCTCCCTTGTGTTTATCATGCGCCCCCCCCCCACCAGCATATTAAGAATCAGCAGACATCAGTGATCTGTGCCTGCCGGGCTTTGAGGGACAAAGAGGTAGTTCAGGATTTTCTAAAACTGTCCCCTTTTAATGAGCACTTCCTGTCACTTGTCCACCCCAGTTGCCAGTTTCCCATAGAAGGAAAAGATGTTGAGAAAACCCACATTGGGTTGGGTTGGGCAGTAACCCAGCCCATGCAGAATGAAATAGCCCTCACTCAGCACTGTGGATTGACCAATGCTACTTCTCTCCTACTTGTGGAGGCCTTGCTCCAAGACAAAGAAACGGAATCCACAGTTGTGCATATTGTACATAAAAATGTTCACAACAAGAATATTTATTTAGCATGTCTTCCCAGCAGGTATTGTAGAGATGCAGTTTCGATGGTCAGACAATTTGCAATATTCTTGAAACTGTTAATTCTGACCAGAAAACAAAAAGGAACATTCGCACTCTAATACTACCACTCCTCAAATTTATGGCTGCATTACACTCTTACGTAAGTCTCATTTATAAGTCGACTGTTGTCAGGTTGGCAAAATATGACAGCCAATGTTGAGCGACATAGTGCATCAATTTCTCAATGCCTTCTAGGGGTAAATTAACCAGTACATTAGTTATCTATCAATATCTCAAGCAACTGAAAATAAACATTTATAAATATGGATGTTTCCCACACATTGTACACACAGTTGTCTTATTGTTCCAATGTGTTGCAGGTAAATATTTAGGAATTATACAATTCATTACCTGATAAAGGCTCGAATTACTTGTAATTCAGCTGTATAATAAACACCTACAAAGGAACACTTCCTGGGTCATCACTTTACATCGATATTCATCCAAGTAACAGCACACTAACACACAGTGTGAGGCAACGCAGCGACTTGCGCTGTGTTGCCTTCCACCATATCTACAGGGCCATGCAAAGCCATGCAGGGTGGCTTTCCGTGGCCTCATAGATATTGGTAAACTCTGTGCGCTGCCGAAACGTCAAAAAAAGTGACGCTCTGGCAGTGCCCTGGGCTTGTAAATAATCCCCTTTGTGACTGGTATCTGTAAACACACTGAGTCAGGTATGGCAGTGGGTGCACACAAACACTGGGAAGATGACTCAGACTCTAAGGGGCAATTGTGCAGCATGAGTGCAAATGCTGCTCCTCCAAAATGTAGGCACACTTCTTTAGAAACACTTTCACTCCTCTGCCTGGTTGAAGAGGCAAAAAAATGAGCAAAGACTCAACAAATGGAAAGTAAAGTGGTATTTTCTTCCAAGAGAAACAAGTAGGAAAAGGTGGGCCAAGACAAAGAGTCCGCCATTCAGCAGAATGAATTATGTGCAATGACTTAGTGAGAAGTGCTGGAGCTGTTTCGAGCATTGCCAGCATGAAAACCTTCCAATTCAAATTATAAGCTTTGGATGAGTGCATCACTTCTCTCTATCTACTTCACGAGATAGTAATCTGATTAGACAGCATTTCTACATCCTCCTCGTAACATCTGTCTCAGGGAGGTGCAGGATTTTGGCACAACTCCCTGTTTTCAATTCTTTGTAGATAGGGATTTGCATCAAAACCCAATGGTGGTTGCATTGGAACGCCCATGCACCACCCATGGAAAGCCCACTTCATTCAAAGAAACACAAGGCAGCCTATTAAGTTGCGTTGCTTTACAAACCAATTCAAATCATGATTTGTACTGGTTTATAAATTTAAACAGAAGACTTTATGCTGTAATGTAACCCAGATGCAAACACTCTTTCTAAATATGGGTCTAAATCTGTGTAGTCATCAGTCGTTGTCTAGATACCTGAAATGAGGTAACCTGAAGTTGGTCATCCTCTCTTGGTAGAGAAGGGAACAAAAGGCATGCTACTGGACGCATGTAAATGAGTTTTTAATATATTGTTGGAGGATGGATTACTAATGTCTAGGTACTGACTTAGTCAGTTAGTGCCTTTGTTCCATGACTATTTTATTTCTGTTGCTAAATGTTTACCATTTGAAAGTATTATCATGGAAAAGAGAATAGAGGATATATCATTTCTGTTTTCTTTCTTCATGTCCCTCAGTAGTTAAACATCCTGCTTGATCATACTTGTCTTTTTCTGGTACTTATTTCCTTTTTTAGAGTTTAACTTTAGGATAATTATACAACATTGATTACATTTGTTGCACTGATGCATTTGATGGGTCTTGGTACGGGCCTTTTCGCAGAGTCTCCATCATATACGTTCCTTCTGTTGCTGATCAAGATGTTGTTGACTTAAGGACGTTGTGCACTGTGCTGTTGGCACCTGGGCCCACAGGGCCTGGGAATAAAGACGGCAATTCATGCTGGTTGCTTTCTTGGGGTCCCTTGTGACTACAGCGTCATGGCCCGCCTTATTATTTATACTATGGCCCACATCACTATAGGACCAAACCAATGTCCTGGGGAACACAGGTGTGCACACTTTTGCACCCCTACATCCCACGGGTCAGTGGAATACTACATTCCTTCCCAACTTCAACAAAACCCCAAAAATATTAAGTTACATAGACTTCATAAAAACACAGTGCGCCAACAACATTGCACATTAACAGAGTTTATACAGTTACCACTCCGATGACCCCCTGCTTCTTTGCCACCTTCTCTACCCCAGGAACTCTGCCAGAGGAGACAAAAGGGAAGGGTTGATTCTCAGATCATATCTGGAAATAGTCAATACGACCTGAGCAGGTATGTACCAGGAAATCCAAGTCCTCACTTACTTGTGGATCTGGGGAAAACCCGTCGGACAGTCTAGGCCTGGCATCGCCCATCAAGGGCCTCCCTCGGGCTTCACTGTATTTAGATGTGTGCTGGCTGAATCTCTGTCCACATCGATAGACTATTTTACCATCGCTTAAGCAATGCACCTCCTTTTTGTACATAAAGCATAGCAGACATACAACATACACACACTATTGAACGTACACCCACATGAACCACAAACACAACTCCACAACGCCCATAACAACAAAACAATCTGTTTTGATATAGGTGTGTTCATTTTATAATGATTAGTTGTAAAATGGGCAAGTCAAGTCAAGTCAAGTCAGAGAATTTATAAAGCGCACTACATACCCAGAGGGTCTCAAGGCGCTAAGGAGGGGGGGGGGAAGATTACTTGTCAAAAATCCACGTTTTAAGTTGCTTTCTGAAAGCTAGGTGGTTCTGGGTAAGGCGAAGGTGAGTGGGGAGTGAGTTCCATGTTTTAGCAGCCAGGTAAGAGAAGGATCTGCCTCCCATGGTGGTCTTGTTGATGCGAGGCACGGTGGCGAGGGCTTGGCTGGAGGAACGTAGTTGGCGGGAGGGGGTGTAGAAGGACAGTCTTGAGTTGAGGCATTCTGGTCCGATGTCGTAGAGTGATTTGTGTGCGAGGGTTAGCAGTCGGAAAGTGATTCTCTTATTGACGATTAGCCAGTGGAGGTCTTTCAGGTGGCCAGAGATGTGTTCGTTGCGTGGGATGTCTAATATGATTCTGGCTGAGGCGTTTTGGATTCGTTGGAGTTTCTTTTGGAGTTTAGCGGTAGTGCCTGCGTAGAGGGTGTTTCCGTAGTCCAGTCGGCTCGTGACTAGAGCATGGGTGACTGTTTTCCTGGTTTCGGTGGGGATCCATCGAAATGTTTTTTTGAGCATGCGAAGAATGTTGAAGCAAGATGAAGATACGGCGCTGACTTGTCTGTTCATTGAAAGACAAGAATCCAGGATAACGCCTAGGTTCCGTGCGTGGTCTGTCGGGATGGGTGCTTTTCCAAGGGCTACCGGCCACCAAGAGTCGTCCCATGCAGAGGGGGATGTACCTAGGATGAGGACTTCTGTTTTATCCGAGTTCAGTTTCAGACGGCTATGTTTCATCCATTCAGCAACTTCTTTCATTCCTTCGTGTAGGTTAGTTTTGGCGGTGCTGGGATCCTTGGTGAGAGAAAGGATCAGTTGAGTGTCATCCGCGTAAGAGATGATGTTGAGGTTGTGTTGGCGGGCGATGGTCGCGAGGGGGCTCATGTATACGTTGAAGAGGGTGGGGCTGAGAGAGGATCCTTGTGGTACGCCACAGATGACTTCGGTGGCCTCGGACTTGAATGGTGGAAGACGGACTCTCTGGGTTCGTCCGGTGAGGAACGAGGTGATCCATCCAAGTGCTTTTCCGTGTATTCCGATGTTGGTGAGGCGTTGTAAAAGGGTGCTGTGGCAGACTGTGTCGAAGGCAGCAGAGAGGTCGAGGAGGATGAGGGCGACTGTATCTCCATTGTCCAGTAGGGTTCGAATATCGTCTGTTGCTGCGATAAGGGCGGTCTCAGTGCTGTGTTTTGCTCGGAAGCCAGATTGTGAGGAGTCGAGGGATTTGTTGGCTTCGAGGAAAGCGGTGAGCTGGTTGTTGACAGCTTTCTCGATTACTTTGGCCGGGAATGGAAGGAGCGAGATGGGGCGGTAATTTTTGAGTTCGGTGGGGTCCGCTGTGGGTTTTTTCAGGAGGGCGGTGAGTTCAGCGTGTTTCCAGGTTTCCGGAAAGGTGGCGGAGTTGAAGGAGCAGTTGATGACGTCTCGGAGGTGCGGTGCTATGACGGAGTCTGCTTTGTTGAAGATGTGGTGAGGGCATGGGTCTGTGGGGGATCCTGAGTGGATGGAGTTCATTAGGCGGATGGTGTCCTCAGTGGAGATTGGGTTCCAGTCGTTAAGGGTGTTCACGGGGGGAGAGTGTTCAGCATGTGGTTGGGTGGGTTGGGCCTCGGGTTGGTTGTCGAAGCTGTTGTGGATGTCTGCAATCTTGTTGTGGAAGAATGAGGCTAGGGAGTCGCAGAGGGCTTGAGAGGGGGTGATGTCGTTGGAGTTGGCCGAGGGATTGGAAAACTCCTTGATGATGTTGAAAAGTTCCTTGCTGTTGTGGGCGTTGTTGTCGAGTCGGTCCTTGAATGCTGTTTTCTTAGCCTTTCGGATTAGTTGGTGGTGAGTGCGGGTGGCGTTTTTGAAGGCGTCCTTGGTGTTGGTGGTTGGGTCTTTTTTCCACGCTTTTTCAAGGGTGCGGCAGAGTTTCTTGGACTTCTTAAGATCATCGTTGAACCATGAGGCCTTCTTGTTGCCAGGTTTGCTTTGACGTTTTTTCAGAGGTGCTAAGGTGTCTGCGGTGTTGGATAGCCATAGGGTGAAGTTGGCGGCGGCTAGGTTTGGGTCCGAGGGGTGGGCTGGGGTGTTTAGAAGGAGTGATGAGGAGATCTGGTCGGAGGTGATTTTGTTCCAGTTTCTTTGCAGAGTCGGTTGGGGGTGGTTGGTGGGTTTGGGCTTGTTGTAGGTGAAGTGAACGCAGCTGTGGTCAGTCCAGAGGAGATCCGTAGTGTGGCTGAAGGAGACATGATTGCTGGAAGTGAAGATGGGGTCGAGTGTGTGACCTGCGATGTGGGTAGGGGAAGTGACCAGTTGTTTAAGTCCGAGGTTGGCGAGGTTGTCTAGGAGGGTGGTGGTGTTATGGTCGTTGATCTTTTCAAGGTGAAAGTTGAGGTCACCCAGAAGGATGTATTCTTTGGAGGGGAGCGCGAGTGGAGTGATGAAGTCCGTGATGTCTTCACTGAATTTTGCGCGGGGTCCTGGTGGTCTGTAGAGGAGGGTGCCTCTGAGTGTGGTCTTGGGGTCGATGTGGATCTGGAAGTGAAGGTGTTCGGAGTTGGCGAGGTTGGCGTCAGAGCTGGTTGAGATGCGGATTGATTTCTTATGGACTATCGCGATTCCTCCTCCTGTGTGGCTGGTACGGTCTTTGCGAGTGATCTTATAGTCTTCAGGGATGGCAATGGTGATGTCTGGGGCGGAGGAAGCGTTCATCCATGTTTCCGTTAGGAAGGCGACGTCCGGGGAGGTGGTGTCTAGTAGATTCCATAGGTCAATGGCGTGTCTGTGTACAGATCGGGTGTTGAGCAGGATGCATTGTAGGTGGTTGGGGTCGGGAATCTGTGGTGTGGTAGTAGCGGAGATGTTGTCGGTGCCGATGAATTTGCAGGAGTAGCAAGAGAAAGGTCCATGGGTCTGTCCAGGAGCGGCTTGGACGCAGTTGGGGGCGCGACCGGGGTTAAGGGCTAGGAGGGTGGTGGCATCGTAGGTAATGCGGGAGGGCTGGGCAGCGCGCGGGGCAGGGGGTCTGGCGCTGGGCGCGGTCCAGGCGCGGACGGGCGTAGACGGGCTTACCTTTGGCGCACCTTCGGCGCGGGTTGGGCGCGGACGCTGCGCGTGGACGCTGCGCGCGGGAACTGTTGTCATATATGGGTAGTGGAGGGGGAGGGGCGAGGGCGTCTCAGCTGGGAGGCGGGGCGGGCTAGAGATGAGCACAACAACAACAACAACAGTACAGGCAAAATGGAGGCGGAGGGGGGAGCCCAGCGGAAATGCGCAAATGCTGTAGAAGCGGCGCTTTTAAATTAAATAAATGCAAAAAGTTCAGCGCGGCAACCAGGCACACAGCAGGCAGCAATAATGAGGCAAATAGCAGATAGGCAGCCAAGCAACGATACCGAGTGATGCAGGAGACACAGGGGAGCGACCACTCAGCCCAAGGGACAGGAGCGAGTCACGGCGCTTTCCGGTATTGGAGCGCTGTTCTGGTCAGTGGGAGGGCGTCTCAGCTGGGAGGCGGGGCGGGCTAGAGATGAGCACGACAACAACAACAACAGTACAGGCAAAATGGAGGCGGAGGGGGGAGCCCAGCGGAAATGCGCAAATGCTGTAGAAGCGGCGCTTTTAAATTAAATAAATGCAAAAAGTTCAGCGCGGCAACCAGGCACACAGCAGGCAGCAATAATGAGGCAAATAGCAGATAGGCAGCCAAGCAACGATACCGAGTGATGCAGGAGACACAGGGGAGCGACCACTCAGCCCAAGGGACACATAAGAATTAACTTGCATGTAAGGGCAAATAAAAACACACAAGGCCAAAGGAAATATTAACACACAATTCATAGTAAGACGTGTACAAAACTTACCACTGATCCAGGTGACAATAGAGTTGATTAGGGTCATGGTCAAGTTGTGGCAGAAAGGGACGGACCTGGACAATGTGGTTCAAGAAGCAAATAGAAGTGAGAAATAGAAACAAAGGTAAGTTTGTACCTCATTTCCTTTGAATCCACCAACTCAATTATAGAGGTCACCCCTCCACATTTGTCCTGACAGAAAGGCACATCTTGATTAGTCTGGGGGTACTTGTGGCTGGACTCCCTCTGACAGGTGCTTTTGCCTATGGCAGCGTCAACAGGGGAGTGAAATCCTGTCAGACTCAGAGGCACTCAGATGGTCTTTCATCCATAGAACGGCTAACATCTAACTCAAGTGGGCAGACTGCCAAGTAGGGGGATGGTGACACTTGAAAAAGTGATGGCGGGACTAGATCCACCAAAATCTAAATTAGGCCCTTAGTGTTAGGGAGCTGTAAAGCCACGTGAATGCGCCAACCACTTCACCCTCCATTCATGCACCTTTAATGCATGCTACACAATGCCATTCACACTGCCTGCCAACACACACAACACTCACATCAAAAATAATCCTCCACCATTTAAGGGCCCATCACATTTATACGCCAACTGGACTAAAACACCAATCACACTGCAAGTCAGAAACTCATCAACTTTTATGCAAAACCACCTCTTGCAAACCAATACACACATTTCCCCAGCCAACAGCCACACATTCTGCTATTCCGACTTACATTCCACACGCCAACAGCCACACATTCTGCCAACCACACATTCCAACAGCCACACTTTCCGCCAGTCACCAGCCATACTTTCCTCCAGATAACAGCCACACATTATGCCAGTTGACAACCACACTTTTCGTCAGCCAACAGCCACACAATCAACACTACACACATACTTCCAGCTGAGGTTGGGTTAGTTCCTTGAACAGTTTCACTTCTGACCATGAACATCTCCACTTACCTACACAAGATCATAATGAGGACAAATATAAGTTATGGTTTGCCTTCCTAGCCATGTCCATCTTACCCACTGTCTTATACTGTAAGGGTGCCAGTTGCACCTTTATTAAAGCCCCACCTTGGAAGTCTGATTAGGCTTAGAGAGAATTTTCTTTCTTGCGCCTTCAGCGCACTAAATCCAACTCCTTCCAGTGTGTGGAAGACAGTTGGGTGGTGTCTGAGGATGCATTTTTGGCCCATTCCACAGACATAGTCATCAAATGTACAGTTGAAAATGGAGCTAAACATTCTGGGGCAGACTATGCTATGGGCCTGTTTTAGATTTTGTCAGATGGTGTTACTCCGTCACAGACATGATCAATATTTCTTCCGCCAAATTACAAGTGCACTACATCCTATGGCATTTAATTTAGCTGACAGGAAATCCAACATGTTTGTGATGGACTATCCCATCCCCAGGGTACTCACTCAGTCCAAACAGGAAACATGTCCTTTTGAGCATTATGGGCAGTGCACTCACTGTAATATGGTGGACATAACTTCCACTACATTTTTGATGGGAGATGAGGGTTGCAAGCAAACAAAAGCAAGAACAAAGTGTGCTTCTTTCCTGGAGTCAGTAAATATATGGTGACTCAAATCTTATTAAGAAATAAGAGTCTCTGATTAGAGTTCTTCTTTCAAAACAGAGGCACTATTTTCCAAGGCTACACAGCTACACCTTTTTTTTTAAGTTTGAAAAGCTTTATTGAATAAACAGAGAAATAGACAATAAAAATACCAGCAATGAAATCAGATATTGAGGCACAGTTATTACAAAAGAAGAAAGTAGCTAGTATAATAAAAGGGAAATAAAGGCTATTTTTAGAGTTTTATATGAAGTGAGAAAGGAGAAAAGGGAGGGGAAAGGAAGGGGGGAAGGGAATAATAATATCATATTAACACAACAGAAAATTGCATATTACATTGCACATTATAATGGAATGTAAACAAGGAATTGTCCAATTAATACTATAAATCAGAACATCGGAAATGATAAAGAAAGAGAACAGAGAGAGAGTATTCAAGGGGTTTTAAAATTTTCAGAATTAAGGGAGGATTTACGCTGAACAACAATCTGGTCTAAATAAGAAGTAAGGGGTAACCAAAAAAGGTCTCTATTAAGTGTTGGTTTACAAGAGGAGGCGAATGCAAGATCAAGCCTATGAAAATGGCAGAGACTATTCCACCAGTGTTGTATAGAAATTTAAGAAAGATTTTTCCAATTAAGGGTAATATGTTGAAAGGCTAGAGCAAGCATGAGATCAAAGAGACCATGATCACATAAGAGTATACGCAAAGAGTCGAAGAGACTACCAGCAAACAGTAACGGAGTAGAATAAGAGATAGAGAGTCAAACAATACGAGAGATATAGGACCAAAGGGATCTCTAAAAATTGGAGACCGAGGGACAAAGAAAGAGAAGATGCATAAAGGTAGCGTCAGGAGAATCACAAGTACAACAGTTAGAGTCAGAATTAGAGGAGAAACGAGCAATAGAAACAGGGGTGAAATAAAGTCTATGATGCAGGAAAAACATAGATTGATTAAGGGAGGCAGAGCGAGAAATTTTTAAGGACCTAGACCAAAGTTTGTCCCATAGCGAGATAGGCCATACGCATCCCAGATCAGATTACCAGCAGAGCTCTAGTTTAGATTTAGTTCGATACGGACAGGGGGCTGAGAAATATTTATATATAAGGGAAGCTTTGGGTAAGGAAAGGAGAAGTTTAAGAAGAGGGTTTTGGGACTCAACAAGAGAAGGGGGAGGAAGAGAATAGTACACATCAAGAAAAATAGCCATGAGAGAAGTGAATTTCTGTCGAAAGGAACAAGGACAGTGGAATAAGGCTTGAAATTGGGGAAAAGAGCATGGTGAGAGACCATCAAAAAGGTGTTTAAGACAGATAATACCTTTTGATCTCCAAGAACTCCAAAAGATGGGCCTGTTGTTCAGAAGAATAAGAGAATTGTGCTAGATAGGAGAGACTAGGACGGCATCGCGAGAGAGAGGGTTAGGCAAGACTAAAGGATTCAGAAGAGAGCAAGTATGTCTAAATAGGGGGAAAGATGTGTGAGAAGGTTTGGCTGAAAAAGCCGTTACTTCCTTGAGGGAGAATGGCAACAATAGGGCCTGTTCAATAGATAACCAAAGGGGGGTAAAGGGAGAATATACGGATAAGAGCCATTTAGAGGCTTGACGAAGAGAGAAAGACATATGATAAAGGCAAACGTCAGGAAAGTTGACTCCACCATTAGACTTAGATTTACGAAGAGAAGAGAGGGCAATTCTAGCTTTCTTATTCTTCCAAAGGAATTTAGAGAGGCAGGAATCAATAAGCTTCATGTATAAGGCAGGAATGTGAACGGGAAGCATAGAAAGCACATAAGTTAAGATGGGAGCAATCATCCTTTTAATTGAGTCTAAACAACCCCACCAAGAGAGGAAAAGGGGATTCCAGGAAGAAAGCAGGTTATCAATACGAGCAGCGGTCATATTTAATTTAACCGAAGATTCAATTGAGTTGGAGACCCAGATGCCTAAATATTTAAGTTTTGAGCCATTCCAGGCAAAACCAGAGGACGAAAAAGAATGGGGAAGACAAAATTTAGTGAGGGGAAGAATTTCTGTTTTGTCTGAGTTGATCTTTTAACCAGAAACCTGGGAGAAGGAGTCAAACTCATGAAGTAAAGGAGAAATAGAAATGTCAGGTTCGAAAATGAAAAAAAGGATATCATCCACATAAGCGGAAAGTTTTAATTGCTGGTTCCCAAAAGGAAAACCAGAAATAGATTAGTTGTTACGGATAGAAGAAAGAAAAGGTTCAAGAGATAGAACAAAAAGAAGAGGGAATAAAGGGCAACCTTGACGAACTCCACGCTGAAGAGGGAAATAGGATGACGGACAACCATTAACTAATACTGAGGCTTTGGGAGCAGAATATAGAAGAGAGATAAGTGAAATCAGTTTTGGGCCGAAACCATGCCATTGTAAGGAGGCAAATAAGAAGGACCAGTCTACTCTATCAAAAGCCTTTTCCGCGTCAACAGAAATGGCTGCTAAGGAAGTGGATATGGAGGGGAGTTTGTTTAAAACATTGAGAAAAAGACGTGAGTTATCAGAGGTATGTCTTCCTTTGACAAATCCACATTGTTCCTTCCCAATAAGACGAGGCATGAGAGGATCTAAACGTAAGGCAAGAGTTTTAGCAAATAATTTATAGTCAACATTGACCAAAGATATAGGACGATAGTTCTTACAATATTTAGGATCTCGGCCTTCTTTATGAATTAAACAAATTGTTGCTTCCTGAAAGGTACCTTCTGTTTTACCAATTAAAGTAAATGATTGAAAGAGTGACAAAAGTTTCGGCAGTAGCAAATCAGAAAAATGCAAATAAAATTCAGCCGAGCATCCATCTGGACCAGGAGTCTTTCCCTTGGTGAGAGAATTTAAGGCATGGGACACCTCTGTGAGGGAAAAGTCTGATTCAAAATCGAGAAAATTAAGATGAGATGAAGGAGGAGAAGGAATTTTGTCAAGGTATTGTTGAATGGCAGAGGAGGATGGAGGAGATTCTGGGGTGTAGAGATTTTGATAGAAGAGCTTAAATTCATTTAGTATTTCTTGGTCTTTGTGTAAAAGGGAGTCACTAGAGGAGTAAATAGCGTCTATGAGGGTGCGTTCCTTACGCGTCTTGAGATAATTCGCCAGAAGTTTCCCTGACTTGTTACGGCCCCCACAGTAATGAGCACTACTACGCAGAAGGATGGAAGATGCATTATCAGAAGAGGTTTTATTAAAAGCAAGCTTAGCACGAATCAGTTCCGACAAAACCAAGTCTTTTGAAGAAGTGTAAAATTTATGTTCTAAAAGTTTGATATGTGCTAAAGTGGATTTACGTTGATGAATAAAGTGTTTCTTTATTTTTTAGACGAAGTCTACAATAAATCCCCTTGCAGTGGCTTTAAAAGAGTCCCAAATGATATGAGGAGAGGAGTTAGGGGTACAATTAAAATCATAAAATTAAATTACAAAAGAACGGAAAGAAGAAGAAAAAAGGGGATCTGAAAGAAGAGAGTTGTTAAAACGCCAACAAGAGGATTTGGGAAGTGGAGGGAGTAAATCAAGATCTGTAACTATTGGAGCATGGTCAGAAATAACAATAGGTTCAATAGAGGAGGAGAGAAGATTTTGGGATAAAGTTTGAGAAAGGAAGATGTAGTTCAAGCGGGAAAGAGAGGCATGAGGAGAAGAGAAAAAAGAGAAGTCTAAAGAGTCAGGGTGAGAGAGTCTCCATGAATCAATGAGATGAGCTTGGGAAATAGTATCAATAAATTGTTTATGGGTCTACAACCTGGTTACAATCGCCTCCTAGTATAAAAAGATCATCTTAGAATTGAACACATTTCTTGGTAATTTGAGGCCAAAAAGAGCAACCAGGATGGGTAGGACCATAGACATTAAATACAGTCAAAGAAACATTATTAATTAACAACTTAACTAATATCCATCTACCTTCTGTATCAATTTCTTGAGATAACACCTTGCATTTTAACTTTTTATGACATAAAATAATGACACAATTTTTCTTATTGGTAGAAGGAGAGAATAGGACCGTACCCACCCAGCCTCTTTTGAATTTCAACGCCTCAGATTCAGTGAGGTGGGTCTCTTGCAAAAGTGCTAAATCAGGGTTATAAGAGGCGAGATGGGAAAGGATTCTCTGTCTCTTAATTGGGCTGATAAAACCCTTTACATTCCAGGAAATAACTCTGAATGCAAAAACATTAAAATTGTAGACAGAATTAAATATACAAGAAATGCATTAAAGGAAGAGTTAATGGAGAAACAAACATAGGAAAGGGAAAGAAAGTTAAGAAGGAAAGAAGGGATATAGGAGTCAAAAGAGAAACACAAGGAAAGACAGTACATATCCGTAAAGGACGACTGCGAAAGACATACCTGAGGGGGACAAAAACAATAAAAGACTGGGGCCATGGCGACGAACGGAAGACGAGACGCCCAAACTGAGGAGTTCAGCCACACCAGGACACAGAAGAAAATGCGGACGGACCTATAACAGCTATAAATATGAGGGACGGAACCTATACGGAGATAAAGGAGAATTAAAAGGCATAAAATCAATAAAGAAATAACGGAAAGGAACATGTCAAACAACATTGAGAGATCAAAGAACTAATAAATAAGATAAATATAAACATGTTGACCTAAAGAACAAACAGAGAAACCGAACAAAGGAGAAATATAAGCATAAACGTATGCAGCTCATATATTAACTGATGACAACCATGAGAATCTTGAGAATATGGATAGAGTACATCATCCCGTAGGAGGATTAGAAGTATCCATGTTGGCCGAGGAGTGAGAGTGAATAAACTTATTGAGATCTGCAGGGTCCTCAACGGACAAGGTGCGATTTTGATAAGTCACTTTAAAGGTGCACGGATGAAATAGGCCATGGCGGGCACCCATCGAACGGAGAGAAGGACGAAAGCTGAGAAACTCTTTTCGCCTGGCTGCTGTGACATTGGAAACATTTTGAGAAAGAAAGACTCTCTGACCTAGCCAAGAAATTTGTCGTTTGGCTCTAGCTGCAGAAAGGACAGAAAGTAGGTTTGTAGATTTCAAGAAGAGGATAATGACCCCTCAAGTTCTGACTGAGGGTGAAGAAAGTGATGGACGTGGGCCAAGTCTATGAGCTCTCTGACTGTTCAGTGACGTTGAAGTAGGCATCTCAAGTAGCTTCGGTAAAAAAGAAAAGAAAAAGGTGACAGGGTCATCTCCCTCCAAAGCTTCCGGCAAGCCATAAATGCGAATATTATTCCTTCTGTTTCGATTTTCCAAATCCTCTGCGTGTCGTTGGAGATTGCGGACTTCCTGTTCAAGAGAAGTGAGTCTTTGAGAGTCATCTTGAACCAGCGAGAGTTGATGTTCCATAACAGAAACTCTGTTTTTCATCGAAGACCACTTCTCTTCCAAAAGTTGCATCTTACTATTTGTCTCTTCCACGAACGGGCACAAGGCGCGAATTTCCTCCAGTACTAATTCCAAAGAGATAGTAGGAGACGACTTATCTGGAGATGGAGGATCCTGTTTCAGCCGTTTAGAAGTGGAAGTAGGTGGAGAAGATTTCAGAGATGACGATTGCGTTGGTTGGGAACGAGCAGAAGATACTCCAGCCATATCAGCAGTGGAAGAGGGAGGAGCAAGTGCAGAATTAAAAGAGTGCGAGGGTGATGTTGTGGAAGCCGCCTTGGAGACAAGAACAAACTGAGGTTTACGTAATTTGCCCATATGAGGGTGACAAAGCAGTGATAGAAACTGTGTGTTAACTGTGAAACGTCACAAGGGGGAGTAGCAGGCCATTGCAAACAAAGGTGATGACTTCAAGTAAAAAATAAGCTGAGATTATAATGACATCAAGGAAAAGGCATTACATGGTACAAGTTAACAGCGTCCGGTGAAGGAAGTGACACCAGGAAGCAAATCAGTGAAGGAGATGCTATCCGCTGAAAGACAGAAACAATCAAAGTAACACTGTGGAAGCAATTCAGAAACTGAGATAAAACATGCGTCCAAAAGATGGCCAGTAGAGTCGAGTGACAAACAATATGCTGAGGCAGATGCAATATCCAAAGGGTCACATGAACAAGTCACTCAGAAAACAAATTGAGCTTACTGAAGCAGCCAGTGCCTTGGAAAAACAGTATACAGTAGATGTCAGCACATTTACAAAATACTGGTATGTAGAGGAGAGCAGGTGCAAAGGTGTTCCACTTGGGGCTGAGGAGAGACGAGACGATAGCGAGCTGCACAAAATGGCGGCTGTGTGAGGAGAAACTTCGGCGCCGGAAATGAAATGAAGAGCAGCGCGCTTTAAGTTCAAAAACCCCTCACCCGGTAGGCGGCATATTCCGATTCAAAACGCGATTTTGGCGTACAGAAGGGTATATATCCATGAAAAGTCTTTTGGGGCAAATAGTACCTCCAACTCTACGTGCTTCCCAGAACTTCACTGTTGTGTGGCAAACACAGACCAGGCTGAGATGGGCGCTGGGGACAATAATATCTACTCTCATGTAAATAAGTAAAACGCAATAACATCCAATGCCATTTTATAGAAATTGAGGGTATTTTTATCCTTAAAATTACACCAAAATGGCAAAAGTCCAATGTAGGGAACCGGCGATATGAATGTTTAAAGATTAAATGCAAAAATTTGCTTGCTAGCCCTTAAAAGTGAAAAGAGCCAACCACGACTATGTGGTCACGCTGGCATGGGACCAAGACAAAGTTTCAGGTTGACCACAATGGAGCACGGGTCAGATACATCGAGAGATTGGGCGGGTCCAGTTTTTACCTTCGCACTTAGTCACTCTTTGGAGCTTTTTTCTCTTGAGGTCGAGCAATTGGCTTCGGCAATCCAGATTTCAGTTCGACCATGTTGGCCTGCTGCAGCGCAATGCCTTGGTAACTCCTGGAGGTCTTTGTCTTTGTTTTTGATGTCAAAGAGCTCTTGAGCTTTCAGTGGGGCAACCCTGCATGGTCAGGCCGAGTTGCGGTTCAACGTTGCCGCTTGACTCTTGTCATTCAGGTTGGACTTCTTATGGAGCTTTTTACAAAACGTTGTCAAAAGTACTCAAACTTTCAGAACCTATTTTGAAAGGTCCCCTGAGAGACACAAAGTGCCCACAACACGAGCCAAGGGTTTAGAAGCTCTGATTTGCCTTGTGGGGTTTGGGACTCCAAACTCAACTATGCACCGTATTAATCCAGCAGGGCTCAGGGCACATTCAGAGTCAGTAACCACCAGTATCAGTCAAAAAATGGGGATGATCAGGGCAAAAAGGGTGACTTTTTCACAATACCAGACATCTGAAAGTTAAGGAAGAACATAAGTCTTCCTGTATTGGTCTGCTGATAGACAACATAAAGATAACATGTTGCCAACTAAATCAGAAGAGAAGTCAAATTCTTATAATGTGTACGTTTTATGACTTGCATTATATGGATGAATAACTTGGTGGCTTTTATCCACTCCACCCCTGTACTTGTTGTTATCAGGTATAGATATGGGCTTGTGGACTTCTGCTATTTGTCCCCAAACCAGGACATGAGAAGTGCTCTCATCGTGAATTGTAGTGAACACATATTTTCTGCCTGTCTGAGAACTTCACAGAGGTTTTTTGCAACGCAATGCACTACTTTGCCCTTTGTAGAGCTTCTTGCAAACAAGCTCCTGAGGGAATCCTTTTCAATGCTCTCTATTGGAACTGAAAGCCATAGTGCCAGCTTTGTACAGTCCACTAAACATCTGTATAGAAGTTATCTACATAAATGTTATGACCTTTATGAAGGAAAGATGGGGCAAGCTCCCATACAATCTTCTCACTAACTCCTAAGGTGGAAGACCAAACTACGCAATTTATTGCAGAGTCTTTCCCTGTGTGTACTCTCAGACTGTGAACATAACCAGTTGCGTTCTTAGACAACATGTTCATTTTGATGCCATAACAAGCTCTTTAAGTAGGTATGTACTGCCTAAACAGCAGTCTCCTTTTGTATGATACCATGGATTTATCAACTGCTATATTTTTTCCAAGAGTATAAATCTCTGGAAACTTGGCAGACAAATATTCAATGACAAGTCAAACTTTGAATAGCCTGTTATGGGGTGTTCTCGGGGAATGGCAGCAAAATTGTAATTTAAATGCAACAGAAGCTGCAAAATCAAAAACTTGTCTCTGCTCATGATCAGTGCGAAGCAGGGTGTTACCCAAACAATCAGCTGGACTGTACATTTAGTATGTGGACTATTTCCATCTTCATCATTAGTCCCAGAAATGTGTTCAGCTCCCCAAGGAAAGTGGGAGTCCATAGGTGTGTCCTAGAGTGAGGTACCAGAGTGCCTCCATGCTCCCTCAGGAATTGTTCAGCATGAAAAAAGTGTTGGCTGCACAATTTCCTCAAGAAAGTCTTTAAAAATGAAAGTGATCAATAGGCAAAACATTTGCTGTATTGACTTTACATCAAGCATCTACAGTGAATGAGGGATTTACTGGAAGAACTACATTTGAAGTCTGCCAAGTGAGCAATTTGTCTGTGCTCTGCACCCTCTCTGCCTGTGCTCTACACAGTTCTGCACAGTTAGTGCTTGCAAAGGAACATCACAACTACCATGCACAAATATCTCTGAATGATTGGAAGATAAGTCATCATCAGAAGGACCTCCACTGAAAAAATCACTCCCAGATCATGCTCCAATGTCCTCTCCCTCTGATGCAGTTTCAATATCCGCCCTGCCTCAGAGCTCTCCTCCATTATTCAATTAGAGCTTCAGAAACAGTCATCCAATGAGATGCCATCTCTGTTTTCTAACTAGAACTTTCTGATCTAGGTTGAACACAGAGGTATTGTAGAAATGATTGCTGTATGTGTGGGGCAAAAAGGTGTGCTAAAAAGTAAAAGAATGTAATGCTGTGAGAGTGTGGTTCACTGTGATCACAAGAACAAGTCTTAAACTCTACTTATCTGACACAAAGAACTTCTCCAAAGATCCAACACTGACAACAATTTCTCTGAACATCAAATGCTGCTAAAACCTTCTTCAACAAATCTAAGAGAAAAAGATAAGTAAAATATTAGTTCATGTTGCAAAACACACACTAGGAAAAAAGCATCTTATACTACAATTGTCCCTGATGCCTGGAGAAAATTCTTTGCAATATGTGCTTCTTGCAAAAGAGCTGAATGCGGATGACTCACAATGAAGTTAGCCATTTGCACTATGTGCCCCTCTGCCTCAACCCACTACAGCCCACGTCAGGTACTGATCAGTTCTTGTGTCATTCACACTTTACTTTCCCCCAGCACAGCATATATCATTGCTAAAATGGATGAGCACACTTTAGTGATTTATCAGTTATTGTGCCATTCATATAGTAAAGCGTTACAACAAACAAATGATGGACGGAATGCTGACAATGCAAACATTCTCCCCCAGTCAAGAGATCTGGGTTAAATCCATCGTTCTTTTGCCCACTACACCACCCCAGTTTAGACATGGCCATATGCAAATCAGTCTTGACCCTGTGCCTCATGGGAACAGTCCAGCCCGAACTGCCAAGCCATGTCTTCCCTGGACCGGAATCAAGCATCCTAGGACCGGTTTCTGGCTATCAGCCGTCATCAGCCAGGATAGCTTGACTCCAGTGGCGTAGTGAGCACGGGTCCCACGTCTGGGAATACCCATCCCACTTAGGGCGAAAAGCGTTACAACAAACAAATGATGGACGGAATGCTGACAATGCAAACATTCTCCCCCAGTCAAGAGATCTGGGTTAAATCCATCGTTCTTTTGCCCACTACACCACCCCAGTTTAGACATGGCCATATGCAAATCAGTCTTGACCCTGTGCCTCATGGGAACAGTCCAGCCCGAACTGCCAAGCCATGTCTTCCCTGGACCGGAATCAAGCATCCTAGGACCGGTTTCTGGCTATCAGCCGTCATCAGCCAGGATAGCTTGACTCCAGTGGCGTAGTGAGCACGGGTCCCAATTGTGGGAAACAAGCATGTATAGAAGGAAAAACATTATTTTAAAAACATGAGTGGCTTCACAAAGTTATCGTGCCGGGGCTACTCAGCAAGCAGTCAAGTTTTCTATAGAAAATTCACAGCGAGTTTTATAAATGCACATTGTGTGATATGGTTCTTTTCCCTTCAAGGAAAGGAAATGGAAAACTGTCACTGTAAACTTGAACTCCTACGGTAGTTATCACATGCTCTTGTGAAAACTACCACAAGAGTAGCGTAACGCAACTTTCAATATCGCAGCCCATCGCGGGAAAATAACCCCGTGACAAATTGGGATTCACAACAAGGCGGTAGCATGCGATAGTCTCCCAAAACCGCGGACAATGTCTGCGATATATCCAGCTCGATGGAGATAAAAACACAAACCACAACACCAAAAAAACTGCAATGGGCCAAAGCGTGATGAGGAACTCAGCGATAAGCAGCGCCAGGCCTGCAACACAAACCTGGCGGGTGGGAAAAATCCCCATAAAGCAGAAAAAACACCCAGACACAAACTGACCAACACCCAAGTACCATGGAGGCAGCCGGAGCAGGCGCAGAGGATGAGCGCAATCCCACAAGCACTCCGGACGACCAGCCTGGGACCTCGGGGACAGGGAAGGGAAAGGACAAGAACACGAGGAAGACGAAGTTCAGTCCGCAGGCGAACAGTATCATAGTCACGGAGGTGATGGAACACCATCAACAACTCTTCGTCACCTCCAACGTGTCACTGGGCACCAAAACAGCAATATGGCGGGACATCGTCGACAAGGTGAATGCCGTCGGAGAGCACAAACGGACCCTTGGATGCACTCACCTTGGACAGCGACATGGACTGCCACTTCCGGATTGGTGACCAATGACACGAAGACCACGCTGTGCACTGTAACCTTCCCTTCAGCAGGGCTTGCCATCCCCGGATGGACTCTGGCTGGCCCTCCACGGGCCCATATAGTGTAGTGTGCTGGGCATTGCCCTGAACCGCTCCAGCTGCAGAACTGCACTGGATGTGCAATAAACATCCATTGACGCACTGCTGTGTCACGTCTTTCAACAGTCATGTCTGCATGTGTGGATGAATGTAGGGGCAGTGATTACCCTTGCGTCAACGATGCCCATCCTGTGGGATGCCAGTCAGAGGGTGCTATGTTGCATTTTGTGTAGCGGGTCCCGTGGACACTACAACAGGGGCGCGCGCATCACTGTGGGTGGGTTGTGCTGGGGCTGTTACATCTTCGGACATGGACTGAACCACGCCCAGAGACCACGTGTCATTGTGGGAAGCCCTGCACTGGTCCGGCAAGCCAGACCCCTCTGCTTATGCTCAGAGGGGGGGCCATCATTGCTCCCCGTCGCAGGCGTACTCACTGGTGGTGTGCAAGTCACTGGTCTAGTTTTCAGCATGTCACAGCCACTCCCTGAGGGCAGGTTTGCACGCACACTACACCCATCCGGCACAGGCGTCACAGGCCATGTGACTCCACCAACATAAGGGGCCGATGATGTCACATTCTCCTCTGACCGTGGCAACTGGATGAGGGACGCCATGGTTCCTAATCATGAAGGGCCCAAGAGTTTGTTTGCACACAGGGTTAGTGGCAACCCAGGCCTGTGTATGGCACGGACCGACCACCACGTGGCGCTGACTGGGGTTGCACAGGGTTAGTCGCACCCGGCGCATTGCAGCAGGCACAGGCACCCTGCCACGGGATGGTGACTTTGGGTGCACTGAGTCAGTGGCACCTTAAGCTGCTGAGCGGGTGGGCACCCTGTGATGATGCCTCTCCCGGTGGTCCGGGCAACTCAGCTTTCATGTGCCCTGCTGGACCGCAGTGGCCTCGCTTCCGGGTCACAGACTTTGTGGCACCCATTGGGCTGATCATGTGTGCAAAAGACACACAATTGATGTACGTAATGCTGAACAATCAAAACTGAGCGGGTTTGCAGCCTGCGATGTTGGCGAATGCACTGGTATGTCCTCTGCCATAGTGTATTCATGACCCTCCACCAGACATGAGACCTGTTGGCCTGCGGAGCACGGCTGCATGGTGTGGAGGGTGCCATGTCTGCAAGCCCCGGGCTTGTGGCTTGCAGCGGCACGTGGTGGGACATCCAGTCTACACGCCGGTGGCTGAAGGTGAGCAGTGAGGCCTAGGTGTGCATGGGCGGGCATGCTCCGTGGGCGGCGGGTGCCTTTGTGATGCCTCTGCCTGGGTGTGCATAGGCGGGCAGGCACTGTTGTCTTGTGCAAGTGTGTGTACTGTGCCAGTCATGTACCTGGACTCTGTTTCAGGTGACGGCTCTGACTCAGATGTGTGCCCTGGTGTACTGCTCTACATACCGGCACGTGGTTGGAGACACACCAGTGGCAGCAGGTGAGCAGTGTGGCCTGGGTGCACAGGGGCGGCTATTTCTCTCTCTCTCTCTCTCTCTCTCTCTCTCTCTCTCTTCCTCTCTCTCTCTCCCTCTTTCTCTCCCTTCTTCTCTCTCTCCCTTCGTCTCTCTCTCTCTCTCCCTCTCCCTCTCCCTCTCCCTCTCTCTCTCCCTTCTTATCTCTCGCTCCCTCTCTCTCTCCCTTCTTCTCTCTCTCCCTCTCCCTCTCTCTCTCCCTTCTTCTCTCTCTCTCCCTCTCTTCTTCTCTCTCTCTCTCTCTCTCCCTCTCTCTCTGTCTCTTCTTCTCTTCCTCTCTCTCTCTCTCTCCCCTTCGCTCTATCTCTGTCCTTTGATGTGCGCAGGACACACCTTCTCATCATGTTTTTTGTCTTGCAGGCTGTGACCTACGGACTGTCCCGTGGGGAGCCGCCATGTGTCTTCATTTAATTTCGGTGTTCATGTTAATAAAGTTTTATTTGTTTCTTCGAAAGAGAATGTGTGATGCTCATTTCTGTGACGACACATCCATTTCAACTGTTGTGATTGTGCGACATCATGCAGAATATATTGTACATGTTCTTGAGTATCTGATGTGGCATGTCTTTGTTGGGGGGGTGCCAGGGAGGGGTGGTCCGGGGGGTGGTGTCGATGGGTGTTGTGGCCCTCTTGGGTGTCCAGGCTGCATGATGGGAGGCTCCATGGCATATCTTGCCCTTCCGATGTGGCCCTGGGCTGGGCTCCCTTTTGTGGTGCTGGCTGCCGTCCGACGTAACACCAGGTTAGAGCAGGTGTAGATTTCCTGGTGCTAATGCGCCTTATTGCCTGTTTTGTGTTTTTATCGCCAATCTGTCTGGTAGTTGAGAATGTTTAGGTGTCGTGTGGTTGCAGCTTTTGGCACGGGAACGTCCACTTTGCATCTCATTAGCGATAGTTGCAGTGATCCTCTGTGGCAATGTTTTTTGCGGCTGCTATCGTGGGTAAACTGGTGCTGTGAGCTGTTAGCACCAGCTTGCGAATAGGGAGGTAAATTTATCGACACTTTGGCAGCGATAAAATGCCGATGACTCAGCGATAAATCCTTGTGAATATGCCCCTACGTATTTATGGCGCCCGTGATGTAGTCGCACAATGTGATGGCAGCTCCTACCTTAATGGGCAATTATCGCTACTGATAGATGGCGTTTCTGAAAGGCAGAGTGGGCAAAGCTAATGAACCGTTCTGGAAATCAAAACGTCTCACAACGAGCCACCGGGTCCCTTCTGTGGCTCAAAAGGAATGGTTGCGAAAAGGTATTCACTAAATCTTGAGGAGATCGATTTTCCTACGAAGTGGAAGTGACTATGGCAAATGAACATACAGTAGGCATCATTTAAGGAACATGCGGAGCGCACGGGGTAGCCTTTGACAAATAATGCTCGCTCATCAGACTGCAAACTATATAAAAATATAGACGACTTTAATCTAGGGCAGCAATTGTGTTGATCTTTCTAAAATTGTTACAAGGGAAAAAAAACAAGCTGTCCTTAGAACGCCTTAAAACGTTTTAGAAAAATAAAAGAAACCTCAGTTCTCTGTAAGAGTGAGTCAGCTCTAAACTAAAGATAAGAAGTGTAAGGCAGGGGAGGCATTAGGATAAGATTGAAATATAAAATATGTGCGACTACAGTACCAGTGTTATGCTGACCTCCGAGTAAAAAATTTGCAGTCCTGTTGCTTCCTCTATGTAGCATAGAACATTTAGTTCCTCCCTTTGGGGCATATCAACAAGGGCTTTATCTCTGCTTTTTTGGCTTTAAAAGCCAAAAAAGCAGAGATAAAACTAGCAACCTATCAACAACAGGGATCTAACATGCAAATTTGCATGTTAGCACCCTTTTACTCTACGCTTCCCCTTGCATGAGATGCAAAGGGGGCGTTCCAGAGTAAAATAATAGGAGAAATGTCGCTAAGCGACATTTCTCCTATTATCAAGAATATCGCTAACCCAGTTAGAGACAAAAAAAGCAGCGCTAATCGCGGTTAACGCTGCTTTTTTACGTCTGGTATTTTTCTGACTTAGCCATGATATCCTATGGAAGGAGGATATCATGGCTAAGTTTGTCTGTCCCTATCAATAAGCTAACGTGAGATTATTGCTGGGTTTCCAGCGATAATCTCATGTTAGCCAGTTAGCGTGAGGATTTTTATCGCTATTGAGATAAGCGTTGCTAATAGCACGCTATCTCAGCGATAAAAATCAACGCTAGCCGGCGATAATTATCCTAGCGCTAAGTGCGCTTAGCGATAATTATCGCCGGTTGTTGTTGATATGCCCCATAGTTCCTTCCTGAATCTCCGTTTTATTTGCTCTCAACCGTTGGCATTACCTTATGTTTAATAAAGGGCACATTTAAGATCGTCACCGTTTCAATAAAAATAAGAAAATAATATAAGAGAAAAAAGATTGTGGTACGTTTAAGCAATCATCCACCACAGTATTAAACACACAAACTAGACACATGTAGAAACATTAAAGGACTCCAGCGTGACCACTGCGCCCAGAGAAGTTCAGATTTCCTTTCAGGGCATTCCACAGGAAATTATTTTTGTTTTTAACTTTATTTACAAAGCTTGCCAACATAAAGTCTCTCCGTTGTAAAATTGGATTTATTTATCCATTATTTTTGACTCGGTTTAGATTGGTTTAATTTCTATTTGTAGAATAATACTTTTATTCTGTCTTGAATCTGTTCATACTCATCTCCCAATTTCTCTCACTCAGCAAGTTCTACACGGTTCTTCACTTGGCCCACTTCGACCTTCTCTCTGTACTATTTTCTTTCCACGCTCATTTGAACATTTGCAGCCAGGGGGTGGAGAATGCGTGATTTCCAGCAAAGGCATTGCGTCTGAGCTCAACAGGGTCAACTCAATTCAGCATCCTCGTTTGCTGAGGGAGGTGTTATGTTCTGGGCCCTAGGCCCACATACTGGATGAATGACCACACGGACGCATGGATAGGTGGTACGGATGACTAGCCACGAGCACGTGCACTCGGGCCCTTTTATTAGCGGGGTCACCTGACTGGTGACACCCGTGTTGGATGGGTGAGGGGGTGTGTGTGGGCCAGCCCTCGGGGGAGTGGCTGGCAGAAACACTAGACTGTGTCCAGCAGGACACAACATTCCTCCCAAATTTTAATAAAACGAAAAGACAACAAACAAAAACGTCCAACCTATGGAAAGAAATGAGAAAAACAAACTAAAAGAAATGGAAGTCTCACAGTTCAGAGATGTAGTTCGCAGGACAGCGGTGGACAGGTGCAGCTGTGAGCATCAAGACATCTTGGCACATGTCCATACTTTAACCAGATATATCTGGGGACGAACACAGTGCTGATGATATCCGGACCTTTCGGCTTCGCTTCAGTTGAGGAATGGTCCACCTATGAGATGTTCATCAGTCCAGCATACTCTTGCTGTGAGGCCATTAGTGTCTTATTGTTCAACATGGGTGCATCAGGAGCGGATAGATGAGTCCACTGCAAACCTGACGACTGTGTCGCTGGATCCTTTGACGACAGTCTTGGCATTCTGTAACCTGTTGAAATTCTCGGTTGGATGTCCTGGCTGCTTCCTGGGATCCATTGGTGGGGCACAGTAAAGTCCATCTCTCACGCTCTGGGAGGCCCCTTGGATGAGTTGCCCCGGGACTGTATATGGGCTCTGACTCTGGAGCCACCGCCTCGTCACTCGTGCAAACTTCAGGGGTGGATGTGTCTTGGTCAGAAACATGCTCTCTCTACCAGGATCAGGACATGCGCCGGTTAAACAGATGGTCATTGTATTTTCGGATCGTCGATTGTTCTGGCAAGTGGTGTGGGACTCCAGTTGTTGTTCTTGATGCTCCAAGGATGGCAGTGATGCACGTGACAGATGATGGAGTGGATGCCATGAGACAACTCGCACCACATCTGGTGATAACTGGCAGTGAGTAGGGATGACTGGCGAATCTTTGCAGTCATGATACTCGTCGGACACTTGGTGCAGCTCTTCTGATTTGGCATTTGTGTAAGTAGAACAGGGATGCCCTTTTCTTTACGCAGCCGGCGACAGGTGGCTGACGGTCAGTGAGAAAAATGACGTCCGCGCACCCCAGTGGCTGGTGTGTGTTAGAAGGTGCACTCTGGTGAACGGCGTCCCTTTGTTGACTTCCACTGCGCGCCAGTTGTCGTCTGCTTTCTTGTAATAGGACCGTTACCGTCCTATATTTCTCCACTCCGTAGCTTCTCTGAAGATGTGGCGAGAAGGCCACGCAAACTTGTAGGGATCTACTGCTCACTCCGTCGTGTTCTCTGGGCTTTGCATCTTCTCCCATCACGGACCACTCACCGGTCTGGTCCGGTCAGAAAAAACTAGGCGTCTTCTCAGGTGTGTCCGCCAACTTCAGGGACGGTAGTGGGAGTAGGCATGCTTTGAGGGATCCGTATGTTTCGGCTGTGATTTCGGGTTGCTGTAGGGGGTAGATATCTCGCTTTTCTTGTGTCAGTAGTGGTGACGCGCCACTCGGAGTGCTGGACTCTCCTCCTGCCTGCAAATGGACCGTTGCACACCACAGTCTCTAAGGCAATAGCGGGGGCACTCCCTGAATAATCTCTAGCTCCCTGCTGGGCAATTTTGATGCAGGTTGGGTGATTACAATCTCTCTTCCTCCTGCTTTCGGACCACACAGGGCCCCTCTCCCTTCTGGGAATTTCCTTGGTGCTTTGCAGATGGCGGGTAATCGCCCTTCCGTCTCCTCTTTTCCTTGCCTCTGCTCTGGCAGCAGTGGTGCTGTATACTTGCTTTTTCTTTCTGTGGTGGTCACTTGCCACAACTAGTGTATATGCTTGTCTCTTACTTTTCTGAGAAATATCAGCCAGGTTCTCTTTACTGCAACGGGATGCATTGGTAGTGGCATCAGGGTGTCTCTCTCTCTCCTGGTCGGGGGTCTCTCTCTCTCCACCGGCCTGGGGATTCTCTTCTTCTCTCCACCAGCCTGTGGGTCTCTTCTTCTCTCTCCACCGGTCTGTGGGGTCTCTTCTTCTCTCTCCACCAGCCTGGGGGGTCTCTCACTCACTCCACTGGCCTGGGGGGTCTCTCACTCTCTCCACCGGCCTGGGGGTCTCTTCTTCTCTCCACCAGCCTGGGGGTCTCTTCTTCTCTCCCCACTGGTCTGTGGGGTCTCTTCTTCTCTCTCCACCAGCCTGGGGGGTCTCTCACTCACTCCACTGGCCTGGGGGGGTCTCTCACTCTCTCCACCGGCCTGGGGGTCTCTTCTTCTCTCCATCAGCCTGGGGGTCTCTTCTTCTCTCTCCACCGGTCTGTGGGGTCTCTTCTCTCTCCACCGGCCTGTGGGTCTCTTCTTCTCTCCACCAGCCTGGGGGTCTCTCACTCTCTCCACCGGTCTGTGGGGTCTCTTCTCTCTCCACCAGCCTGGGGGGTCTCTTCTTCTCTCTCCACCAGCCTGGGGGGTCTCTTCTTCTCTCTCCACCAGCCTGGGGGGTCTCTTCTCCTGTGCGCCGTGTCTGCTTGGGCTTTATTATTTCACCGTCCTGTCACCTGCACTGGACCTTGTTTGGCCCTTCGATACTTCCCTTGTCTATATGCACTTTTGCTCAGTTTGGTCTTTGTTGCAGTGATGACGTCCTGCTATCAGGAGCATGAAAATGGTCTTCCCCTCGTGTAGGAAGGAGAGTTTCTAAGTTTTCTTTTCACTGCTAGGATAGCTTTCTTGGCTGCCAACGTTGGGCCTAGCAGTCAGGCGTGAGAGTTAGTAGTCTCTATGGAGACTCCACCTGAGCTCATCTGCACCGCCTCTCTGTTAGAAAAACAGTCTGAGTTGTCTCACTCTGGTGCAGTCGTGCATTGGTTCTCCTTAGGATTTACGAGATGGCTGCTCTTGAGAATGGGACACTTGGTAACTTTATCGTGGGTGGGTGGCAGACCAATGACAGGTGGCGTGCACGACGCTCTCCTCACCCTCTCTGTTTCCTTTGTGCTCTCTGTGTCACCGTGAAATTATATTGTGGTGTTTCAGGGTGCCTGGGTCTGGTGAGGGAGAATGATGCAGCATGCTCTTCGGGCCAGGCCTGTTTTATTTTTGCTGCCGCCTTTCCTTATGCATAGTTGTTTTGGCTGCCCTGAATGTGCTTATCCTACTTTCCTCCTCAATTCTGGAGTGAGGGTGTGGTGTTTCCTGTTATATCTCGGCGTGCTTTTACTGTGTGCTAGGGGTGACCAGCTTTATCTCATTCCGGGCAGCTCATCTCCTTTAAGAATGAGAGCCCTTTTGGGGTCACTGTATCGTAGATGATTGTGGGGCTGTAGGAATGGCTGGGTCAGTGTCCGTTTCCTTAGTTTATTAGTTTTGAAAACAATTAGGTCGTCCTTTCGGTGCGGTACCACTTCAGACCACTAGGCGGTGCTGCTGGCTTGTAAACGCTGTCCCCGGCAGTCTACTTTCACCCTGGAACCTTGATCGGTTACTTGTTGCTGCAGCTCGTCGTGTCTCTGCAGGCAAGAACCACCGGGCAACTCGCACTGAGTGTTCCCCTCTACACGGCTGATATCCATCGCACTGCAGACACCCCTGGACGTCCTCGGGCCCCAGTGTAACGCACCGGCAGTCCCTGTGGCTCCACGGCCATCGTGCACAGCGCGGTAAGTTGGATAAATGTCGTTTTTTTGTTGTTTTTTTTTGTTTATTGATTCGTTTTAAAATTGGGGCTTGTCTTTGCTACTCATGAGCGGGGTCTTTAGCACACCACGGACCGGCCGCGCCCGTCCAGCATTACGGTCGCTCACATGGCCCTCCATACTCTGTCGGTGCACTCCGACGAGGGATCTCGTCTCAGTTTACCGCCGGCCGCTGTCTTCTCCTTTCTCTCCCCGCCCGCAGCAGCCTCTCTCATGTATGCGCTGCACTGGGGGCTTGAGCAGGCACCACCGACGGCTGGCCCCTTGCGGGCACACTTCCTATTCCTTGCTGGGGCGGGCAGCTACTCCCTTCTCCCTCGCTTCTCAGGAGGCTCACCTTGCGTCCGCTGGATCATCGCGGCCGATGTGGGTGGGCGCCGCTCGGCTCGTGCCTCTGTTTGGGTCTCAGCAAGTTGTTGGCAGGGCTCGCCACCGGCTCCTCTCTCGCCACGCCGGAGTCTGAGCAATCTTTCGGTTTAGGTGCCGCTATGGATTGACGGCCACCGCAGGTGCGTGGTGGAGCTCCCGATCACCGCACTTGCACCCCAGGGCACTTTGCACGCCCCGCAGGACTTCAACTGATCTGTGCCAGCTGCAGGGGGCGCCCGAGACACAGGCAGCAGAGTCAGTTCACGCCACCTTCACAAGCGGCGGCTGCACACGCGGGAAAACCCGCTCGTCGCCAGTGTTATGTTCTGGGCCCTAGGCCCACATACTGGATGAATGACCACACGGACGCATGGATAGGTGGTACGGATGACTAGCCACGAGCACGTGCACTCGGGCCCTTTTATTAGCGGGGTCACCTGACTGGTGACACCCGTGTTGGATGGGTGAGGGGGTGTGTGTGGGCCAGCCCTCGGGGGAGTGGCTGGCAGAAACACTAGACTGTGTCCAGCAGGACACAACAGGAGGGAGGAAAATGCACAAAAGGCCGAACTGGCCGACGTTTGAGTGCTTTACAGCTTTAGACGGTCGCCATTTGGCTCCATGGGTTGCCACACTGAAAACCTAGAATGTGCTGCCGCAGCTTTGACCAGTGGCGTAGCGAAGCCCCCACAGCCCCCAGTGCGTGGGGGCTCCGAGGTCCATGGGGGCCCCCTCACCACAGTACCCTGGCCTGAGCGCGCCTGAGCGAGTCCAGAGGGGTTTCCTCCAGGTACTTTACAGCCCCCCCCCCAAGTTTTGTTACACCACTGGCTTTGACATCTTTTGGGTGCCTGGCGCAGGTGACTGATTCTGCTACAGCATTCTGCTGAGTGAGTGAACGAGACTTGCCTTCTGGGTGCGCTCTCTGAGGAGAGACACCACTGCCCCTCCTCTTGGCCCCATCTTTGACCCTGTTTAGATCAAGAGGGCGATCGTTTTTACTCAGTCCGAATTCTCCCACGTAAAAGGGGTCAGAGAGGGGAGATGAGGGAGAAGGGTGGCGGGGCAGCTCGTGGCACCTCCTTGAGGGAATACGATGGGTGTGTAATTAAAGTGTCATCTTCTTAATGTTATCAGGGGTGGATGATCTGATTAAGAGATCGATCATCTACCATGGGATCAGTGCTGATCTCCATGATACCTCAGAGGTTGGCAGTCACAGCAACAGGAACGAAACACAAAGAAGCTGAGAAGCAGGAAAACAATAAAGGGGAGGTAATGCTAGGGTGACCAGGCATCCCCGATTTGCCTGGATAGTCCTGTTTTTCACCACCTGTCCCAATAGATTTCAGCAAATTTGGCTCATGTCCCGGTTTTCAGAGGGCCAGCTGGAAATAGTGGGATGCTTTAAACTAACAGAGCTCTTTGCAGATGCCCCCACTGTTTTCCCCCATTTGGACTGCTAAATGTTTTTTCCACTTTCTACTGTGCACTGAAGCCTGATAATTAGGCTCCAGTGCTAGTGCTCTCTTCCTAAAACTTTTATGTTTAAATTTGGAAATCACAATTGACAAACACTGGGCCCCCTTATAAATCCCTAGTATATGGTACCAGGAATGGATGGTAAAGGGGTCCCCAGATCTGCAGCTCCTGGGAGACCCAAGCAAACTGCTGACAGTAGGCCTGATATTGCAGACTGCTCGAAATCAACTGTGCCCTTGTGATGTGCGGCACAGGCAAAAACCTATCTTTAATATATGTCAGGCACTCCTAGGGAAGGCCTCCTCAGCCCAGGAGACACGGTACAGTATTTTGAAGGTGAGGATATATAAATGCAAGCCTAAATGTTCATATAGCGGTGTTCCCCTTTGGAACCTACTATAAGTGTTACAGGTTCATGGGATAACATGGGCTGCCACCCAAGCATTCTCGGAGTTGACTGCTCCTTTATGATACCCCCAAAATATGTTATGTTTGGTATCAAAGACATGCCCTTTCTCACCCCTGACATGAAACTTGTGCCCTGGGTGACGTGGCATGCACCCAGTTGCTGACCATAGAGATTGCCCACCTGGTTGTCCAAGCTCTCTTTGCCCCGGCTGGCGCTTACCTGCGCCTGCTGCCACCTAGACAAGATCTGACTTCCTGCCGTGCAGTGCGATCACTCCCAGGAGTCAGGAATAAAGGCTTGGGCAGAAATTAGGTCTCACCTTCCTCCTCCCAAGCAGGCTAGTGAAGTGGCACATCAAGGCGGTGAGCTTCAAAGGCTGCACCACCTTGATATACATGAGGCTGACTCCCAGTTGAGGAAACCCCTCTGAAAGCCCCAGGCACATTTGTATCTGGGCCGGTGGAAAATTAGCTATGCAAGGAGGTGTACAACCCCAGAAGGCTAGCCACACCTCCAGGATGACCAGCATGGCCTGTAGACCAAAATTTGATTTCTGTCATCTTTAGGAATGTCAGAATAGAGGGTTCTGGGCAGAAAAGATGACCTACTCCCCTGGATGCGGGGACCAACTGCCCATAGGAGATTATCTCCCACACCCCGAGCTCTCCTAAATCTAAGACTTAAGGGACCTCCCAGACATCAGGACCTCAGATCTGAACAACTTGCATCCATGAAGGACCAAGAAGAGACCTGTGTCATAGACAACAGGACTTTGCCCACAACACCAAAGCAAAAGAGGAATTATTTGTCCCTGTGACCAAGACTTGGAACTGTGTGATTGAACCTCATCCTTGGCTAAAAGTAGCACTCCCTGAGAGAGAAAGCCAGAAGCACACTCAGACTCCCCTGGACTTGTGGCACAAGTCCCCTGCAAACTGCAGGTAAAAACACTCACTGGATTTGAAGAATTGCTTCCCATCGGGCCCTCTGCAGAATCGCCCAAATCCAGATGGTCCAGTGCATTGTGCGAGTAGTAACCCTGTCTGCCACAAAGTTTCAGGCTGCTACCTTGCTTCACGGGACCCTGTGAAGTGCCAATACCTTCTTGTTGAGCTTACCAATTCCAAGGCTTGTTGGTCGCCAATCAAACTACTAACCACCACACTCGATGCTGCGGCTGCAGTGAACACCATGCAACCTTCACCTAACGTCAGTTGTGTTTCTGAAGTCTGTATTCTTGCAGCACTGTGCAAGTGGTAAAACCAGCATCCATGTGGCTCATGTTCAGAACCATGGACATCAAAGACAACTCTGCCCCCGGACTCCACTGGCTAGGTAAAATTGAAATGACTATTGTGGCTTGGTCCAGTGGCCCTCATGACGTTAGTCCTATAAGGCTTCCCCGTAAATCGACCTGCATGTGCCCGATGGTCACTTGTGTTTTTTTTCCATTGATTGCACTGTTATATTTTCATTGTATTATTCTGCACTGATTTAATATTTCTGCTAAAATCCATAACTCAGGTTATATCTATGCTATTGCATTCATTATGATGTCTAACTTAACATAAAAATACACTTTATTTTTATAAATTGGTGTTGCAGTGGTGTCAATTACTTATCCATGTTGGTACTTGGAAATGCTTAACACATGTTCCTCTTGTAAAGCCTGACTGCTCTTAGCCACTCTACCAGCACCGAGCTAAGGATTTATTAGTGGGAATCCAAGTATTATGATTATATTACATGGTGAGGTTTAACCTCCCACACCACATATTACTTCACTTTCCTACAGAGACATTTTTTATGTGTTCCAAGCAGGAGTAGCAAGCAGCTTTTATCAGAAAGCCTTTCAATTAGCAGGGCTTATAAATTGCATTTTATTTCCATAGTACATCCTTGTCTGTATTTCTGTGATAATGAGCGCTGTCATTCTGTGCCCCTTGGCTGATGTAAAATTATAGTCCTTCTTATAGTTTTTGTAAAATGTCCAAGTTTTGTGGTTTTCAAAATCTGGTCACCCTATGTAATGCAAGCTGAGTAGGTGTTATAAAAGGGAACAGAGTGCCACTGCCACTAGAATTGTTGCCAGACACTGAGAGCTGTGTGTAGTGTGGTTATATATGTTCTCCCACCAATGACCCTGCAGGTCCCACCCACAGCAGTCTAGTTTTCCCAGTTTCCACTGAACTGCATTCAAGACTCTCCATTATTTTCCCTGTTGTAAAAGAATGGTGTTGTAATTGAGGAGGTGTGAGCCCCACTCAAGTAATAAATGCAATCCTTGTCAGGGTGAACGACAAATCTCACTAAATAAATCTGGGCTTAACTCTCTGGTATCTTGGCACAGAAGCAGTCAGACTTAACTTATAGACAATGTGTACCAAATTTATGCATCACTCAATATTAAAGTAAAAACACAACACATTAAAATCCCAAACCAATTTGGAAACAATAGACTTAGGGCCAGATGTACGACCAAGGAATTTGTGACTCGCATTGTAATTGGTATGTACACTGATTGCGATTCCGAATGGGGTCGCAAATTGCATGCCTCATGCATATTAATGAGGCACTCGCAATTTGTGACCCCATTGGGAATGGCTGGCCCTCCCAGGTATGGTGGCCTGCGGGGCTCAGCAGACCTCCATGTCTGGGACTGCTTTTAAATAAAGCATTTTTTTAAAAATTCTGCCCGTTTTCCTTAAAGGAATACGGGATGCATTTAAAAAAAGAATAATGAAAGGTTTTTGTTTCATTTTTTAAGGGCAGGTGGTGGTCCATGGGACCACTACCTGCCCTTAAAAAATATTTCCCCTGCTATTGCAAAGGGGAAGGGGTCCTCTGAGGACCCGTTACCATTTGCAACTGTATTACCACCCTCTTGAAGAGGGCGGTAAATTGCAAGTGTTTTGCTACCCCAATTGCAGGCACAAAACATACTTACATAGGGTTGCGACTCGCAATTAGGAATGGATGACCTTGGGACCCCCCTTCCTAATTGTGAGTCGCAATTGCTATTTAGCAAGTCGCAAATAAATTATACATGGCCCTAACAGTTTTTGCATGTGCAAACGGGTCGTACATCTGGCCCTTAGTCTTAACAAATAAAATTACACCAAAATGATACAAATACAATTGGTATAATCAGTAATTAATTTTTACGTTTGCAGGTAAACATAGCACCAAAAAGCACAAAGTGTAACTAGTGGTTATCAGGTCGTGCTGGACCAGCTCATAGCCAGATATTCAGGCCAAATACTTTGGAGCGTGGGTCAGATACAGGGACTGGTTTCATCTCACTGAAGTGTTTACCTCGTTAAAGTCCAAGTCCATGTAAGGAGCCGTGGCCGGAGATTCGCATTAGCATGGGCTGCAATGAGGTCATTGTTGGTGTTAGGAGCAGTCATCAATGGAGCTTTGCATTGCTGTTGACGTGAGCAGTCACTGTTTGGTGTGAAGACGAGGTCGCTGTTTGTACCTTGCATTAGTGGGAAACACGGTGACTGCTGCTGAAGCAAGAAGTCCACTCACAGTCACAAAGAGCACCACACTTCTTGATTTTCACCTGGAGTGCAGATTCCTGTAAATGTGAGACAACAGTACATTTTGATGCCAGGCAAGGGCCCAGCAGGTAGGGAGCACCTCTTGGGGTTCAGGACTCTCTCCAGCAGAGGGCAGCAGTAAGGATCAGGCAGGTCCAGGTGGTGCTAATCAGTTAGGCAGTTGCAAAGAGGCCTGTGGTATCTCGTTCTGACCCAGTAGTTGAAACAAGATGGCAGTCAAGTGGCCCTTGGAGTCACCTCTGGGTGTCCTGTATTCAAGCTGAGCATGTCCAGTTTTCCTTCTCAAGACAGCAGGGCAATTCTTCTTCTGAATCTTCCACAGGTCCAGGGGTGTTCTTATGCTAAGAGCTTAAGAAGGTGTCACATTTACATTAGTGCCAGATTTTGGGTGTGGGCAATCCCTGGATACTCCCAACAAGGTTCTGGTCAGTTTGTCGCCTTCCCCTTGGTTTAGTTCCAAATTGTCTAGGGTGACAAAAGCAATGATAGGCCTGGTATAAGTTTCCAATATGTGTGTTGCAGACAAGACTCATTGAAGTTTAATCATGACAGAGCACAACTCCCCCTCAGCTATCCTGTCAGGAAGACCCACATGGTTAGATGTGGCCCTCTCTGCAGGGTCACCCCCAAAATGTTGCCTTCAGTCCTCCTGTTTTCTGAATTTGTTTATGTTGCCATTTCTAAAGTGATTTTGCTCTCTCCTTTATGCCTGGTTAAATGTGCTAACACCCTGTTGAAACATTTAATGTACCTATAAGTCCCTAGTATAAGGGACTGCATGTACCCAGTGCCTGTAAATTAAATGCTAATAATGTGCCTGCATCACTCATTGTACCACCCACTAAGGTAGCACTTTAAGACCTGTCTTAGGCTTACCATTGCAGCCTGTAGTGCAGTTATAAACAGCCAATTTGACCTGGCAAAATAAACATTTCGCCAGGCCTAAATGTTCCTTTTTAATGCATGTAAGTCATTCCTAAGGTAGGCTCTAAACAGCGTGCATTGTATCTAAAAGGTAGGACATGTATTTTTTAATTTTACATGTTGTGATAGTGAGAAACCTCGAAATGAGTTTTCCTCTAGTATGAGGCCTAACTCTCCTATAGAATAATACTGGGTTACAATATTACATTTAGTAAGTGCTAACTTTTGATTTGAAATATGTCACTTTTGATCTAAAAAATTGTAATTTAAAATGTTCGTTGATGGTAAAGTCTGATTTTACCTCCAATTCTGAAAATTCCACTTTTAGAAGGCTAGAACCTTTTTGTACTACCCATTTGGAGCCTGCATCCTGGGTCTTAGGTCATATGACTGTTAATAGTTGGTCTTTGTGTATTCTCCTAGCCAGTGAGACAAAGGGAGACCCGGTGTTGACAGGATGGTCCATCTTGCCAGGATGGGAGGGATGGAGCTGTTTTCTGCCTCACTTGCATTGCTGCCTCCAGCACACTCACAAAGAAACGTGACCCCAGCCTATTGCCACCCTACACCTCTTGGAGCCTGGGCAGGAGAAGGAAGGAAATTCCCAGAACAGAGATGGGGGTAGAGTCAGGTCTGCATTTACGCCGGTCAGGCTTACGTGTTTGGGAGAGGCGAAGCACACAGTCCATAAGACGCGTGCTCAGTCACAGAAAACTGCTTCCCATTCTAGTTGTTTTTGCCTGCAGCTTCCTGTCACTGCATAACTCCCTCCTTGCACTTACCTTTCGCCTCACATCTCCGCGTTCTCCCGCAGCATTGTTCGTAGTGTCGGGTGACTCCAAGGTTTCCATCTTTGTGCTCCTGAGCCTGTTCGCCTCTCTTCCCTCCTGGATCCCGTAGGAAATCTACATCGGCGAAAACGGCATGGGAAACAAAAGAAAGAAAGAAACATTAAGTAGAACTTGAACTGTTTCTGGTGACGCACCTTGCATGCTTGTTGATTTCTAGAGACCGTGGAGTTTACTTACTTATCTGGTTGTATTCCATTGCCTCAGCGCTTTTATATGATTAGAAGTGACTCCTTGTCTGGTGACCAGGGGACATAAGAAAAGTCAGATCACCACGTCATGATATGCATTGTGGGGCAGTTTCATACTAATTCATTTTGTTTGTATTTACTCATATTGTGTAGGGTAAATGTGAACCTAAAGATGACTTGCCCAGTTGTATTATGCATGATGTTAATGCACTTGCTTTGAATGCATTATTTGTTCCCTGACAATGCTTTATAGAGCCCTGTATCCCTAAAAAAGACCTCTTGGACAATAATAGAAGCATTATAGGCAGATCTCCTTGATATATCCTCACATGTGCTGCGTACACTATAGTGCTGTGTTGATTAACCATTGGCAAATGTCCCTCTTGTATTTATAGATAAGCTGACAGTTCTATTTGTTCTTCCACATCATGTTACATGGGAGAAAGGGGATTTACAAGTACACATATAATTGTCAACACTGTACACATCTAACGGAAGGGTTAAGATGTATTCCATAAATGTATCAGGTTATTAATGTCTTGATTATCTTTATCCATAGGGAGAGAGATATAGATGTGTCCTAGACAGACGCCTTCCCTGCAGATTGGCTTCTGTGGATGTCGCTTTCTGTTTTTCTTCCATTCCCCTTTTCCCTGTTGTTCGGGTTTGACTTTGACTATTGTTGGGCCTGCTAGTTTGATTGGGAAGTGGGGGCCTTTACGTCATGCCACTATTTCACTCTTGCGGAAAACCCAGATGAGAACCCTGACAGATAGTCTAGACGTTTACCAACCGCCCGGCAACAGGTATAAATATTGACAATTAGACTAACTCTTCAATACACTTCTGAACCGCAGAATATTACAGAAGAAGGACTGCCTTGCTGGTTGAGGCCTACCTTATACCCCAGGGGGCAGCCCTGGTGCTTGAGACCTGCCTTGTTCCTTTGAGGGCTGCCCTGCTGCTATCAGAGGACTGCCCTGCTGCTTGAGGCTTGCCTTGTTCCCCAGAGGAATATCCTGTTGCGTGAGATCTGCCATGTCCCCAGAGGGCTGCCCTGCTGATTGAGGTCTACCTTGCTCTTGACAAAGGAAGACTAGACCTACTCCCTTTATCCCAGGTTACCTGAAGGACTCCAAGAGTCAGTTGGCTGGTCTCCTCTTCTGAGGTGCAGGGACACCACAAGCACCAGAGGTCGCCCTGCAACTGTTCAGCTGACCTGCTGCAACTAGACCTGCCTCGACCTTCCTGAGCCCTGCTGGCTTCGTTAAAGAAAGTCCTTGATTCCCAAAAGGTGCCTCCACAGATCATGGACCCTTGGCTGTCATGTGAGTGCAGCCTCTACATGAAAAGGAGAAATCCTTAAGTTCTGGCTTCTTTGTGTTGGAATTTGAGAAGGTAACTATTTCAGTGTGACTAGCCTTGTCCGTGTATTTGGTCCACGTTCCATTGTGGTCAGCCTCATCTTATGATTTTCCCCAGTCTTGCATGCATGCTATACCTACTTAAAACTTTACATTTGTATATTCCCTGTTCTAATGATTGGATGTTTTTCATTTTGATCTCCTTATATTTATTGAAATGCACTTTATATTTCTAAATTGGTTTGAGATTTTTATTGTGTTGTGTATTCACAACAATCTGATTTCTTGCACACGCCCTCCATACCAAGGCCCCTTTTGCCCCTATGTCTGGAAGGAACAGAAAACACACCTCGGGAGAGCCATTCACAGACATGTGACCATTGACACTGGCAGAAAGGCACATTTGGTTTAGGCAGGCAAATGCCAACTTTCTAAAAGAGAAAGAAAAAACTAGGACTGGTGTCCTAGACACAAGGGGCGTGATTCACAGAATTAACTTAAGACAAAATCCTAAACTTACTACTGTTGATATTCACAGAATGCACTTACTACTTTTGGTATTCACAGAATGCACTTACTACTTTTGGTATTCACAGAATGCACTTACTACTTTTGGTATTCACAGAATGGATTTACGACTACTAACTTTACGTCCGCACTCGGGCCGGAAATTCCGGCCCGGAGGCGGGGCTTCTGTGCCGGAGGCGGGGCTTCTGGCCCAGAGGCAGAGCTTCCGGCCCGGAGGTGGGGATTCCGGCCAGTGGCAGAGATTTAGCCATAACCAAAATCTCCACCTCTGGGCCGGAAGCCCCGCCTCCGGGCCGGGAGCCCCACCTCCGCTCCACCTCCGGGCCGGAATTTCCGGCCCGAGTGCGGACGTAAAGTTAGTAGTCATAAATCCATTCTGTGAATACAAAAAGTAGTAAGTGCATTCTGTGAATACCAACAGTAGTAAGTTTAGGATTTTGTCTTAAGTTAATTCTGTAAATCGGGCCCACGGTGCACTACTATTATTCACTGGAATAGTGTAAACCATTTACATTGGATAAGTAAACAAATTTCAATATTGTATGTAAATAAACTGAATCCAAGAGCAACAATCACAGTGTGAAAGAGTCCATCAACCAATCATCAATGAAGCGCTGAATATAGCTCATTACATTTTATTGTGCAAACGCAGGCACATCACAGGATAAAATTGTTCTGCATGGGCTAGATGGTGATTGAACAGTTCCCACATTGAGTAAACAATTCCCAATGCATTTGGGGCATGAACAGTTGCCCTTCGTCAGGGGCATCTACAAACAAATGATTATTACAGTGAGTATTTATGGTTCAATGTTTAACAAAGCAAAAAACCAAAGGAAATGATGGACTGAGTGTTGAACATTGCAAGCACTCACCCCCAGTCAACTGATCTGGGTTTAATCCATCACCGTTCTTTAGCCCACTCTGCCACCCCAGTTCAGACATGGCCATATGCAAATCAGTCTGACCCTGTGCCTCATGGGAACAGTCCAGCCCGAACTGCCAAGCCATGTCTTCCCTGGACCGGAAACAAGCTTCCTAGGACCGGTTTCTGGCATTTCAGCCGTCTTCAGCCAGGCTTGCTTGAATCCAGTGGCAAAGTGAGCAAGGGACTCACGTCTGAGCATACCCTGCCAACTTATGGCGAACAAAGCAAAAAACCAAAGGAAATGATGGACTGAGTGTTGAACATTGCAAGCACTCACCCCCAGTCAACTGATCTGGATTTAATCCATCACCGTTCTTTAGCCCACTCTGCCACCCCAGTTCAGACATGGCCATATGCAAATCAGTCTGACCCTGTGCCTCATGGGAACAGTCCAGCCCGAACTGCCAAGCCATGTCTTCCCTGGACCGGAAACAAGCTTCCTAGGACCGGTTTCTGGCATTTCAGCCGTCTTCAGCCAGGCTTGCTTGAATCCAGTGGCAAAGTGAGCAAGGGACTCACGTCTGAGCATACCCTGCCAACTTATGGCGAACAAAGCAAAAAACCAAAGGAAATGATGGACTGAGTGTTGAACATTGCAAGCACTCACCCCCAGTCAACTGATCTGGGTTTAATCCATCACCGTTCTTTAGCCCACTCTGCCACCCCAGTTCAGACATGGCCATATGCAAATCAGTCTGACCTTGTGCCTCATGGGAACAGTCCAGCCCGAACTGCCAAGCCATGTCTTCCCTGGACCGGAAACAAGCTTCCTAGGACCGGTTTCTGGCATTTCAGCCGTCTTCAGCCAGGCTTGCTTGAATCCAGTGGCAAAGTGAGCAAGGGACTCACGTCTGAGCATACCCTGCCAACTTATGGCGAACAAAGCAAAAAACCAAAGGAAATGATGGACTGAGTGTTGAACATTGCAAGCACTCACCCCCAGTCAACTGATCTGGGTTTAATCCATCACCGTTCTTTAGCCCACTCTGCCACCCCAGTTCAGACATGGCCATATGCAAATCAGTCTGACCCTGTGCCTCATGGGAACAGTCCAGCCCGAACTGCCAAGCCATGTCTTCCCTGGACCGGAAACAAGCTTCCTAGGACCGGTTTCTGGCATTTCAGCCGTCTTCAGCCAGGCTTGCTTGAATCCAGTGGCAAAGTGAGCAAGGGACTCACGTCTGAGCATACCCTGCCAACTTATGGCGAACAAAGCAAAAAACCAAAGGAAATGATGGACTGAGTGTTGAACATTGCAAGCACTCACCCCCAGTCAACTGATCTGGGTTTAATCCATCACCGTTCTTTAGCCCACTCTGCCACCCCAGTTCAGACATGGCCATATGCAAATCAGTCTGACCCTGTGCCTCATGGGAACAGTCCAGCCCGAACTGCCAAGCCATGTCTTCCCTGGACCGGAAACAAGCTTCCTAGGACCGGTTTCTGGCATTTCAGCCGTCTTCAGCCAGGCTTGCTTGAATCCAGTGGCAAAGTGAGCAAGGGACTCACGTCTGAGCATACCCTGCCAACTTATGGCGAACAAAGCAAAAAACCAAAGGAAATGATGGACTGAGTGTTGAACATTGCAAGCACTCACCTCCAGTCAACTGATCTGGGTTTAATCCATCACCGTTCTTTAGCCCACTCTGCCACCCCAGTTCAGACATGGCCATATGCAAATCAGTCTGACCCTGTGCCTCATGGGAACAGTCCAGCCCGAACTGCCAAGCCATGTCTTCCCTGGACCGGAAACAAGCTTCCTAGGACCGGTTTCTGGCATTTCAGCCGTCTTCAGCCAGGCTTGCTTGAATCCAGTGGCAAAGTGAGCAAGGGACTCACGTCTGAGCATACCCTGCCAACTTATGGCGAACAAAGCAAAAAACCAAAGGAAATGATGGACTGAGTGTTGAACATTGCAAGCACTCACCCCCAGTCAACTGATCTGGGTTTAATCCATCACCGTTCTTTAGCCCACTCTGCCACCCCAGTTCAGACATGGCCATATGCAAATCAGTCTGACCCTGTGCCTCATGGGAACAGTCCAGCCCGAACTGCCAAGCCATGTCTTCCCTGGACCGGAAACAAGCTTCCTAGGACCGGTTTCTGGCATTTCAGCCGTCTTCAGCCAGGCTTGCTTGAATCCAGTGGCAAAGTGAGCAAGGGACTCACGTCTGAGCATACCCTGCCAACTTATGGCGAACAAAGCAAAAAACCAAAGGAAATGATGGACTGAGTGTTGAACATTGCAAGCACTCACCCCCAGTCAACTGATCTGGGTTTAATCCATCACCGTTCTTTAGCCCACTCTGCCACCCCAGTTCAGACATGGCCATATGCAAATCAGTCTGACCCTGTGCCTCATGGGAACAGTCCAGCCCGAACTGCCAAGCCACGTCTTCCCTGGACCGGAAACAAGCTTCCTAGGACCGGTTTCTGGCATTTCAGCCGCCTTCAGCCAGGCTTGCTTGAATCCAGTGGCAAAGTGAGCAAGGGACTCACGTCTGAGCATACCCTGCCAACTTATGGCGAACAAAGCAAAAAACCAAAGGAAATGATGGACGGAGTGTTGAACATTGCAAGCACTCACCCCCAGTCAACTGATCTGGGTTTAATCCATCACCGTTCTTTAGCCCACTCTGCCACCCCAGTTCAGACATGGCCATATGCAAATCAGTCTGACCCTGTGCCTCATGGAAACAGTCCAGCACGAACTGCCAAGCCATGTCTTCCCTGGACCGGAAACAAGCTTCCTAGGACCGGTTTCTGGCATTTCAGCCGTCTTCAGCCAGGCTTGCTTGAATCCAGTGGCAAAGTGAGCAAGGGACTCACGTCTGAGCATACCCTGCCAACTTATGGTGAACAAAGCAAAAACCAAAGGAAATGATGGACGGAGTGTTGAACATTGCAAGCACTCACCCCCAGTCAACTGATCTGGGTTTAATCCATCACCGTTCTTTAGCCCACTCTGCCACCCCAGTTCAGACATGGCCATATGCAAATCAGTCTGACCCTGTGCCTCATGGGAACAGTCCAGCCCGAACTGCCAAGCCACGTCTTCCCTGGACCGGAAACAAGCTTCCTAGGACCGGTTTCTGGCATTTCAGCCGTCTTCAGCCAGGCTTGCTTGAATCCAGTGGCAAAGTGAGCAAGGGACTCACGTCTGAGCATACCCTGCCAACTTATGGCGAACAAAGCAAAAAACCAAAGGAAATGATGGACTGAGTGTTGAACATTGCAAGCACTCACCCCCAGTCAACTGATCTGGGTTTAATCCATCACCGTTCTTTAGCCCACTCTGCCACCCCAGTTCAGACATGGCCATATGCAAATCAGTCTGACCCTGTGCCTCATGGGAACAGTCCAGCCCGAACTGCCAAGCCATGTCTTCCCTGGACCGGAAACAAGCTTCCTAGGACCGGTTTCTGGCATTTCAGCCGTCTTCAGCCAGGCTTGCTTGAATCCAGTGGCAAAGTGAGCAAGGGACTCACGTCTGAGCATACCCTGCCAACTTATGGCGAACAAAGCAAAAAACCAAAGGAAATGATGGACTGTTTCCATGAGGCACAGGGTCAGACTGATTTGCATATGGCCATGTCTGAACTGGGGTGGCAGAGTGGGCTAAAGAACGGTGATGGATTAAACCCAGATCAGTTGACTGGGGGTGAGTGCTTGCAATGTTCAACACTCCGTCCATCATTTCCTTTGTTTAACAAAACAAAAAGTTCAAAAACGGCCAATCAATACCATGAGTCAGACATCAGAATACTAAACCGGAGCAGATAAAGATTTCTCTCTATAAACCCTAGAAGCAGTTGCCAGAATGACAGCCCTCCTAAAGAAACAAAATGTGGAAACATGAAAGGAACGCTTAAAAGAAAGAGCCATCACCAAACTGAATCAGTGTTTGGAAAAAACAACTAGAAAGCCTTAGGTTGTGTAAAAGGTTTATCTCCGAACAAAAATAATGCCTTAACTGGAGAACTTCAGAGCATGCCATGCAAGAACACTAAAATTAAAATTAAACATGACCAATACCTCCAAACGGCGCGGTCAGGTAACAAACAATCCAACTGTCAATCACAGTAATCTCAGAAGATGTGCATGCTACGAAGAACAAGTGAAAAAGACGGTGTTAGGAGTGAATCAATCCTGAAAAATGAAAAATGATAATAGAAACGGTTGCAAAGCTTACAGTAAACCTCGGCTCAGACCGATAGGGAGACACAGTGATCCCAATTCTACACATTGTCGGAAGGACGCCACACTGGTTTGCGTGCAACCAGGAAGTGATATAAAGAGAAAAAAAGGAGAAAAAATGGAAGCCATCTCCTGAATCCAATGTAAATGGTTTACACTATTCCAGTGAATAATATTAGTGGACATTGTGTCTAGGACACCAGTCCTGGTTTTTTATTTCACTGTAAATTGGGTGGCTGGGCGGAGCCTCCTCAGAGGGTGCACACTTTAGAATACTTCTCTAGTTTATATTGCATCACACATTTGTTCACTCAGAGTGCAACCCAGCTGTTGCTTTGCTTTTTTAACTTTCTAAAAGTGTCATTTTCAGAATAGTAACTTATAGCCCAGCTTTACCATTCAAGAGGACTTCAAATTACTATTCAAACATGTGGAAGAAGCATTTCTCTATCTGCTCTCAAACGGAAGTTATTACTTATTAGGTGTAACAAGGTAACCCAATGTTAGTCTATGGGAAAGATATCCTTTCCACAAGATATTTTCATTGTCAATACATGTAAAACTTAAGTACGAGTGTCCTACTTTTTAAATGCCATGCATCTTGTCCTATGAGCCTTTAAGGCCTGTTTTAGGGGTGCCAGATAAGTATTAAAAAGGAATGTTTAGGGTTAGCAAAATAAAAGGACTAAATGTCAGTTTAAAACTGCAATACAGGCTACAGTGGCAGGCCTGAGACATGTTTACAGTGCTACATTAGCGAATAGCACAATGAGTGTAGCATTTAATTTACTGGCCGTGGGTACATGTATTACCATTTACTATGGGATATAAGTAAATTAAATGTACCAATCAGTCTAAGAGGGAGACTAAAAGCCCTTAAGTACTTATTAGTAGCAGAAGAGTGCACAGAATCCTATTGCCAAAAAACGGGCTCAGCAAAGGAAGGCAAAAATCTAGGATGACCTACAGAAAAAGCACATTCCAACTCCTGTCTAAGCTTTGTAACTTGAAATTTGAACCAGGGAGTGACACATTGATAATCTAACTATTTACATAGCATCTTTTGGACTACATTACTAACACGTGTGGCCTGATATGCCCCCAATGACTCAGATTGGGCTTGTTGGATGTGGATGATTCACTTTAATTCTACAGTCAGCTAGCATCTCTGAATCTGCCTACCCTCAAACACTAGCTAGAATAAATCTAACAAAGTTCCAATTGTCTCTGAGCAACACAGTGTAAAAGATACTTGAGGTAGTGGCAGTTGTCTCTTTGGTGCACAATGAGCTCAACCCAGCGCTCCAAGGAAGTAAGTAAATCCATTTGTCCCTCCAAGGAATCTCGGACGTAAAAACCCAGCATAATCTGCGTAGAAAAGAAAGGGGAGCAACATAAAATGGAATTTCAGGGACTGGGTATCAATTGCAAAAGTATGTACTAAATTCAGCAGTCTAAGTCAATCCCAGGACTGGGGATAAGCGCCACTCTATTGATGGTGTCACTCATCACCATAGCCTCTCTGACCGTAAGGGTGAACCCTCCACCAGCAATATTGGGGGAGCCGGTCATTGCTCACTTTGCCTGCCTTGCCTGCTTGCCGCTCCAGGGGGAGACCAGGACTTCAGGTCCCAGGCATCTTTGCGGCTGGTGCCGCCAATGCCCAGCATGCACCAGGAGGTGCATTTCACCAGCTCAGGGCTCCCACAGCTTGGGAGACCATCATTGCTCACTTCATCTGCCTTGCCTGCCTGCCGCTCCGGGTGGTGCCAGGACCTGAGTTCCTAGGCACCTTTGCGGCTGCTCCCACCGATGCCCAGCTTGCACCAGGAGATGCATTTAACCAGCTCTGGGCTCCCGCAGTGGGGGACGTGAGTGTACACACCTGGGCCGTGCCCGGGTGAAGCCTGGCCTAAGGGCTGGCCCGTCAGAACCCGTCAGAGCCAGGAAGAGGCTGGGCAACCCCCCTTTCATCTCATTCCAGTGCCTCTCCTCCTTCGGTTATTTACAACAAGGCAAAGGTACTGTATCAAGGAAGTGCTCCCTTGAATAACTTTTGTCTTCCTAAGTGGTCATTTTATTGACTGTGCTGTCATTTTGGGTGTGCTCCCACCTGTGCGCTGAGAGATAGACCTATAATGAGAAAGCGCAAAGTCACTGAGGGGGGCCCAAATGAAGTCTCCAAAAAGAAGGCAAAGCAGAGAACATTGACTTTGAGCTCGGTCACTGGGGGAGGGGATGGGATGTATTGACAGTCTGTTGTCTGAATGCGAGGACCTCCTTGATCCAAATCCAACGAGCAACTCCCCTAAGTATCCCACTACACAGGAATCTAGGAGCCCTAGGAGTCCTACACACACAGTCCCCAAAGGTTGCATACAAGCCATCTTTAATAGAGTAGTTGGCAAGAAACTTCCCAATTTCATCATAAATAAACATCCCAGTAGGGCTGATAGAGAAGACATTGATGTGTAAGCGTCTGTAGATGATCGCACTTTATTACCCTGCAATAATAGCCTTGCTTCACTCACAGATCACATAGATTCACCTTTCAAGACTCTAAATGTGGGAAGTGGGGCCCAAAAAGGGGGTATAGAGGCAAATAGAGGTCAATATAAGGCTGTCCAGCTAACTCCAGGTGCTACCTCCCATCTAAATAACCCTGATACCAAATCCATAGCAGCCCAAATCATTTCTATATCAAATGAGGTGCCTATACATAGATCATTACCACCCCAAATTATCAACCTACTAGTAGAAATTAGAGTGCTTAAACACCGCTTCACAGTAGGCTATTGATGATATAGAGGATAGTGATCCTCTACCGATTCATTTTTATTCTAATGATAAAGTATTTGATCAGGTAGATGTAAGCTCAGTCCTTAGTGCTATCACAGGAGGGTGAGCACCAAGCATTGTCAGTGTTCCCGCTCATATTTTCTTGCAGGACAAGTCCAAATGGACTGGATATATACTGCCATTAGCTAACGCTATAACTCATGGCGCCCTCATCATGGATACTTGGCGTGGGCAGAAATCATCCCAGTATTCAAAAACGGAGACAAGTCTCTGCCAGGAAATGTTAGGCCAATAAGTCGAATAGACTCAATACAAAAAGTGGTGGCACGGTTTGTCCTAGAAAAGGCTCAAGTATGAATCGATGAGAACAACATCCTTAGCCCTCTTCAGGCAGATTTCCGGGCCCATATAAGCACCATTGACCAGGTCTTTAGATTTGTCTCAATATATTGATGGACTATAGTGCTCGGCAAGGCCAGCATGTATGCTGCCTTTGTCGACCTCAAATCAGCCTTTGACCTGGTATCACAAAAAAAACTATGGGCGGTACTGAAGGAGATGGGGATTTCTCCCGATTTACTCTCCCCCATTGCCCTCCTCCATGAGGCAAACTACACACAAATCCGTTGGGGGGTCCAGGGAAATAAGACAGACCCCTTTCCTGTTTGGAAGGGCGTCTGCCAAGGATATGTAATGGCTCCCACATTATTCTTACTTTTTATTATTAGAGTCGCTAATTTTTTAGCGGCCATTCACACCGACACACCTGTTTTAGCTGGCAAAAAGATCCCCATTTTAATATTGGCAGATGACACGTTTATCATTTCTAAACCCCTAGTGGTTTACAGCGTGCACTGCGTCAGTACGAAAAATTCTGCCTTTTATGTGGTTTAAAAATCACTGCTGCAAAAACCAAGTTCATGACTTTTACCCAACACCGATCCTTTAAGGGTAGAATGATAATGGATGGGCTTCCCCTTGCACAGGTTGATGTGCTGGAGCAGGGTTTTCTGTCAAAACCCGAACATCAGCATATGTCATGATTAAAATTACTAATAAATAATAATTAGATATTAATTTTGTTGAAGTTTCTGATTAATCAATCTTACTAATGAAAGAATTACACGTGGGAATGCATTTGTGTTGCTTTATTAAAACGTGAATTAAGTTGGTGAGCGAATTAATTAAATAAGTGTTGCTAAAGTGCTATTTGTTTCGTGTTTGCGCTTCAAAATAACGTGCTTTAATGCTTCTTTATGTCGCAGATGGCTAGATAATTACATACACATAAGGGTATTAGTGGGAAATAACACTGTATAATCATTACGATGTGGTAACGTTGTTTTGTGTTTCTTTTAATTAAGATTGTCCATTCTGGCCTAGTCAAAGATGGCCGATATTTACAGCCTGCATTTGAGTGGCTGAAATACGAAGAGAGGCCTCGCTGAATATGGATGAAATCCTGACCTTGGCCTCTGTCTGTATTGAAAGTTTCCGTGAGGACAGCAGCTCTGGGCTTGTTGCCAGATGTCACCAGTTATCCTTGGAAAAGAAAGAAAGCCACAATGAACTTTGATAAACTTGCGGTGGCTTCACTGTGATTCCGAGGAAGAGCATTCATGGATGTTACTTTTTAGTTTGAGCTTCCTTCTTCCGTGTTTTTATTTTTGTGATTTTCGAGAGCGGAGGTTTTTTCTAAATGTTGCGAGTCAACATCCTTTCCTGCTCGCTCTGCTCAACGGCTCAACGGACGTCTAGAGTTTGTTTGTAACTTTAAAAATGTTAGTTTCCCTATAAATATTGTTAGACTAGAGAGGGTCTAAGGCCACTTCTTCCCGAACCTATGCTCGAGAGGATCGACGCTGATTGAGAGGACGGCGACTCGGGAGACTTTACTGAGAGACCTGTCCTGACCTAAATGACACCTAGCTAGAATAGCTAATTATGAGAATAATGATTTTGCTATTGATTGACTTTCATTTGAACTAATTTAGATAAAAATAACCTTTGTTTGAATTACAGTGTCGGGTGGTTATTTCTTTGTCAATTATTGAATTATCGAATTTGTTCTTATTGTTTAAATCATGTCTCAAGACATAACAATTAGGTCGCATTGACCTCAGTTTAGATGCAGATTGGTTTAGGAGTTCTCTTGTATATCCAGTGTGTGGATAGAGTAATAGTACGAATATTAGTGTGATGGGCCCTAGCGTATGATGAGTGTGTGTGCGTGTGACTGTGGAATTACTCTGTCCGTGGTAGTAGGGAGAATTTGTATGCTCTGATCTGCAGCAGATGCATTTGTCTATCTGGGCATTACCCTGCAGAAGGACCTGAGATGGAAGTCACATATTGATGTCATGACACTTAAACATCGGCAATTAGCGGGCATCCTTAGAAATTAATTTAAAACATCTTTGCCAAAACCTCTCAGTCCTTTATTGAAAAATGATAATACCAAGGTGGTGAGCTTAGTTTTATATGGTGCAGAACTATGGGGCCTTGAGAATCTCACACAGCTAGCAAAAGCAGAGAACACGTTTCTTAGAAAAATACCAAGTCTTCCACAAAGTACACCCATTCTTCCTTTGCAGAACGATTTAGGTAGAAAATCCCTGGTGGATCTATCCAGGTTACGGCCAATTCTATACTGGTGCAGAATCTGGTGCACGCCGGAATTGGCCACATATGCAGAGGGTCATGATATCTCAATGATAGAGTTGTACATGGAAGATATCACCCCACAGCTTAAGGTGGAATGAATATCTGTAACATCAGCATTAGAGGTGATCAAGACCAACTCAAATTTAGGAAGTTAGAAATAAATCAAACGCCGAAGTTTTACTCTTTAACACTGCAAAGTTTATTCTACCTCCAGTCTTAGATATTATTTCTAATATCCAACCATATATCTAACAGGGCGTTAAATACTCAGGAGACCCTGATGCATTATTTGATCTTAACTGCACTCATTTTGAGAGTAACGTTAAAAACCTATGTAATATACTTGCATGTTCCTGGTAAAGTGGTACTACTTGTATCCAGGGCCAATAAATTCAATGCCACTTATGGACCTGCAGCACTGATTGTGCCACCCACTTTAGTAGCCCTTTTAAACATGTCTCAGGCCTGGCATTAGAGCCTGTGGGTGCAGTTTTAAACTGTTATTTCGACCTGGCAAAATAAACCTTCTGCCAGGGCCAAACCTTCCTTTTTACATATATATCACCCTCAGGGTAGGCGCTGAATAGCCTAGAGGGCAGTGTGTAGTGTATTTAAAAAGTTGTACGTGTACCTTTAAGGTTTACATGTCCTGGTAGTGGAAAACTCCTAAATTCATTTTTCACTGCTGCAAGGCTACCTCTCCCATATGATAACTTTGGAGTTCCTTAATACATTTAATAAGTTGTAACTTACAATTGAGAACAGGAAGACAGGTTGAGTCTGATGTCCAAAGAATTATAATTAAAAGTCCTTTTTAATTTTAAAGTCACATTTTTTATCACAATTCTGAAAATGCCACTTTTAGAAAGTTGCCATTCTCTTATCCTAACCATTTGGTGCCTGCAGCCAGATCCTGGGTCACATGCATAGATAGATGTAGCTGGCAGTTGGTCTTTGTGTATTGCTCCCAGACAGTAAGACAAAAGGAAGATAGTTCTTGGCAGGATGGGCCACTCTGAGTTAATGAAGGGAGAAAACAGTCACCTACCACACTTGCACATCACATAAGCTCTGCATGAGCACTCTCAAAAGGGCTTGACACTGGTCTCTTGTGACCCCAGTCAAGCTAGGGCCATGAGAAGGAGGAAGGGTATGCCTGACACCTCAGGGGGGTAAAAATTCTAGTAGGCACTGGGTATAAATGTTGGACCTCCGAGACCAACTCTTCAGGACACTTCTGGACCTGTGGACTCTGCCGGGAAAAAGGACTGACATTCTGCTGGACTGCTGCTCTGTAGGACTGCAGCCCTGCTGTGCTGACCTGTTGCCGGCTGCCCTCTTACCTCAGTGAGAAAGAATGGAGCTGCTTCTGTTGAAACCAGGTCCCTATAGTGACTCCAAGAGCTAGGTTTTTTTTTTAACTTCTATTTATTGGCATTTCTGTTAAGATTACAGTACATTCAAACCAACAATACATGGTGGGCGTGTCAGTTACAGTGCAAACATTGAAATTTGTGGACACGGTATACAGTAAATAACGAAGAGATGCTGGGGTACAGTACATTTAGTATGTGGATTGACATGTGAAGCATATATATTTACACAACATGCTTCCTAGAAAGCCTCCGCACTGGCCTGAGACTCTCCGATTCCCTCCTGGCTATCAGGTTGTGCAGTTGCCTTAGTGGCATCAGTTCCCCTCGTGCCCTCAGTAAGTATGATATGAGAGGTGCCTATATGTCTTGGGGCCTCGATCGGGCAGTGAGCTGTTCTGCATAGATGACATTTTGCTCCTGGCAATAGGTGAGGTCAGCTAACCAGTCCTTAAATTTGGGTGCCCTGCCCCTTCCCCATCTGCATGCAACTTTACGCTTTGCTAGTAGGAGGCCCAATGCCAAGAAGTGCTTAGTGTTGCCTTTATGTCCAGGGAGGTATCCCAGAAGACCCATTTCGGGTGTAAGTTCAAGCCCCTCCCCAATCATGTCCAGGGCTACCGCCACCTTGGACCAATAGTGTGCCACGGACCTACACTCCCATGCAACATGCATGAACCCCGCCTCCTCCCCCCCACAGCGGTTACATTTATCATTGTCCCACAATTAAAGTTTGTACAGCTTCGCTGGAATATAATATATGCGTGGAGGAATTTAAAGTGTATGGGCCCGATTCACAGAACTAACTTAAGACAAAATCCTAAACACTACCATTTTGGTATTCACAGAAGGCACTTACTCATTTTGGTATTCACAGAAGGCACTTACTCATTTTGGTATTCACAGAAGTTAGGAGTCCTAACTTTAGGACTCCTAAATGCCTTCTGTGAATACCGAAAGTCTTAAAGTTAGGGTTTTTCTCAGTTTAGGAGTCCTAAAGTTAGGAGTCCTAACTTTACAACTCCTAAACTAAGAAAAATCCTAACTTTAAGACTTTCGGTATTCACAGAAGGCATTTAGGAGTCCTAAAGTTAGGACTCCTAACTTCTGTGAATACCGAAATGAGTAAGTGCCTTCTGTGAATACCAAAATGGTAGTAAGTTTAGGATTTTGTCTTAAGTTAGTTCTGTGAATCGGGCCCATACACTTTAAATTCCCATAGATCCTAAACCGACTAATAGCTGCGATGCGCTCAGTCTGCTGACAACAGTAAGCCCAGGCTTTGTCAGTAAGTGGATGACCTAGTTCCGGTTCCCATCCCTGACGCACTTTCGAGGGCCCCGTTATCCATGCCCGTATGATGGCTTTGTATATGCGTGATACAGCGTGTGGTGCCCCAGCACGCAGTGTCAAATGTAGCGGGAGCAGTGTGGGGGTCTCCTCTGGGAACGCTGGTGTAGCAGCCATGGCGTCCTGTCGGAGGCGTATGTATAGTAAGCTATCCATGGTTGTGGGAGATGTGCCACCGAAGAGTGTCTCTGCGTCTTTGAATCGCCCCTCCTGGTACAGATCCTCCCACGCGTGTATCCCAAACTGCAGGAACATGCGCTTACATATGCCTTCTTGTGTGACGGGTAGGGTAGGCTGATCTCAAATAGGGAGAAACGGGGAGTATAGGACAAGTGTCTGGGATCGTTGGTGCACGCCACTGTGGATCGTGAACCGCCAGCCATTTTGTTATCTACTTCTAATAGGCCTGCAAGGGAAACGGACACCTCAAGCCCCTGTTCAACCGCCAGGTGAGTCATGAAGGATGGAGAATCCAGCCAATATGCTGCGTAGTGTGCCTGGGCACTGAGGTAGTAGAGGTCCGGATCAGGTACTTAGAAGCCGCCCTGGGCAAATGGCAGCATCAGGTTGCCCCACTTGATCAGAGGCTGCTTTCCTCCCCACACCAAACGGATACATTGACTCTTCAGCCTGGTGAAGAAGTGGCACCCCGGCAAAAAGGGGATGTTTATAAATGAGTAAAGGAATTTGGTCAAAACGACCATTTTCATTAATGCCACCTGGCCAGCAAGGGAGATCGGAAGAGCTACCCATCTGGTGATCAAGCTTTCCACTTTATCAAGAACTACTCCATAGTTTGCCCTCATTAGCACGTCTCTATCTTTATTGATGGTGATGCTGAGATACCGGACCTCCTAGTCGCACCATTGTAGCAGGTATTCCATTGGGAACTGAGCAGTGCTATTAGTAAGCGGCAGGACTTGGGACTTTCCCCAATTTATTGTGATGCCTGAGTAGGCCCCAAACTTTATTATTTCACAAATCATAGCATTTAATCCATTGCTAGGCTCTCGCACATATAACGGGATATCATCCGCATAGAGCGAAATTAAGATAGGTCGGGTGGGATAGTCTAGTGCATATTGTTTGTGATGCTGTCGCAGCATGGCAGCCAACGGCTCCATCGTGAGCGCGAACAACAGGGGTGAAAGAGGACACCCCTGCCGCGTGCCTCAGGATATAACAAAGGCTGAGGACTGCTCCCCATTCAAGAGTAAAGTGGCTGTGGTTAGATGGTATAGCAGTTTAATCCAGTTGAGGAACCCAGGCAGGAATCCCATATGAGTCAAAACCGCAAACAAGTAGCCCCATTTCAGGGAGCTGAATGCTTTGGTGGTGTCTAAAAGGACTGCCAAAAGGACTGCCACTGCCTGTTCATCCTGGTCCATTCGTGCATGATGGAGAACAGAGTACGTAGATTATGAGAGGTGAATCGGCCTGGTATAAAGCCGTCTTGGTCCAGTCTAATGAGGTTTTCCATCAGAAGGGAGAGCCTGTTGGCCAACACATTAGCCAGTATTTTGACATCACAGTTTATTAAAGACAGTGGTCGATACAAATCCGGGGAGTCGGGGGGTTCCCCAGGTTTCAAAATGGAAACTAACGTAGCTTCATGTATCGTGGGTGGGAGCGATCCCGCCTCGACCGCTTCTTCATATAGCGCCTTGAGAAAGGGGGCAAGTGTTTCTATGTAGGTTTTGTAAAATTCGATGCCTTGGCCATCTGACCCTGGTGCCTTCCCATTTGCAATTTGCATTATGGCTTCCCGAATTGTATCCAGTTGGAACTCGGACGCCAGGAATTCCCTCTGCCGATCGCTAAGCCAGGCCAGTTCTATCTGCTCGAGGTATTGAGAAGTCTCCTCTTGGCGCGTTGCGCATGCTGTGTACAGTGCGCGGCAAACACAATCATAATGTCCGATGTGTCCCGGTAGAGCGTCCCATCCCCATCTCTAATGACTAATACGTGATTCGCTGTTCTCCTAGGTCTGATAGTTTCTGCTAGCACCCTGCCAGGACGCTCGCCCTGCCCATATTTGTGCGCTGTATGATATTTTCCGCGGAAACGACATTCTCTCTCTGCCTCCGCTTGATATTCCATGAGGAGCTCCCGAATTTTGGCTAGGGCAGGGCCATCACGTGCCCCATGGTCACTGGGTTCCAGCTACCGAAGCTGACTGTCTAAACTGGTTATGGTTGTGCAAATCCCTCTGAGGATACCCCCATGTTGGCTATGCAATGACCTTTAACTATAACCTTCAACGCTTCCCATGCTGTGGTCAGGGAGGGGACCGAGTCTATGTTGAGCCTAAGGAACTGCTCAAGCATTTCCCCCAACTCCAACTGGAATGCCTGACCGAGTAGCATTGTAGGGAGGAGGCGCCACTGTCTTGGTGGGGGCTGCAGGCCCGGAGGGTTCAGCACTATAAGCACTGGGGAGTGATCCGAGTATGTACGTGTTAGGTGGTGAGCAGAGAGGGCATGCACTGCCATGCCCTGTGATGCAACCCACATGTCTAGCCGAGACCAGTTATTATGTACAGTTGAATAAAATGTGCCTTCTTGCAATATGGGGTGGAGGTGGCGCCAGACATCTACCAGCAGGTTGTCAGCTAGTATTTACTGAAGTTGTCGTAGGGCCTTGGTATAGTGGTGTGGTAGTGGGTGGGAGTGGTCCCAGGATGGATTAAATGTTAGGTTGAAGTCCGCTCCCCATATAAGGAGAGTTGAACCAATATTTACTATGCGCGCCCACAGGGTAATGTAGTAGTCTTCGTCATCTGTGTTGGGTCCATAGCTGCAGACTAGTATGACTTACTCGGATGCTAGCCTCCCCCACGTCATGCAGTATCGACCCTGCGGGTCGAGCGCAGACCCCTCTTCTGTGTAGGGAACAGTTCTCTTAATAAGTATAGCAGTGCCCCGCGAATATGCTGAGTACGAGGAGATGTATCTGTGAGAGGCCCATCTGGAGGCAAACTGAGTTTGTTGTGTAGGGAGCGTGTGCGTTTCCTGCAGCATGGCCGCACTAACATGATGCCTGTCCAGGTAAGCCAGGAGGTGTCGTTTTTTTCTGGAATTTCCCAGCCCTCATACGTTCCATGTTAAACATCCTATGCGTACCTCTGCGTGAGCTTGATGTCCCTCACCCGCCATTCCCTAGGGTGTTGTGTGCAAAAGTAAAGAAAGCCCAGGCAGCCATCTCTAAGTGCGTGTAATTCACATATGTACCATTGTCCACTGTGTAAGTGCGACCCCAACTTGCCGTGCACAACCCCCCGCACTTACCCCTCCCAACATTATTATAGATACTTGGGCCCTCTGCGTCAACAATGCCCCGGGTGATCTTTATGCTGACAGTGCTATGACATTGTACAACAGCTGCTCTACTGCAACATTCTTATACAATAACACATACGTGCTGGCAATCAGGGTATCAGTCAGTGTTTGGGTCTCAGGGTCACTAGTAACTTTTCCTTTGCTTGCCCTCAACAAAGAACAACAAAAGCAACAGCATACCAGAACAACCCTCAATGAGGGGGAAATGGGGAACACCCTAAGAAACGTTTGCCCTGAGGGGCGTGGCCATACCGCCTGCATTTACCATTATAGGTAGGAGGGTGCCCCAGAATACATATTATGAGTGCTTGCAGGGTTCATACTGTCCATGTTCACTCGAGTAGTAGTTCATGAAGTCATACAGGGACAAACATTAAGCATTACCTGCTGCTCCTAGTCCACACTCGTATCATCAATGTCCACAGATATACCTGCAGGGAGGTATGTCCCAAGCACCCAATTGGTATTGTCAGTCCTCATCCCGCTGCGCAGATTCCTCTCTGTTGTCAGAAACTGGGCGGTCCACTTTCTTCGCAGCCAGCACTGTTTTATTTAAGAAGTCGCTGCTTGCTGTGGTGTGTTGCATATGTGGTGTTTGCCATCGTAGGTAAGACGGAGATGTGCAGAGTAGATCATGGCATATTCCACACTCTCTTGCTGTAGTTTTTTCTTGATGGGTGCAAGCTTCTTTCGCACCTCCTGGACGTTGAGAGAACAATGACAGGGCATTGTTCTCAAATACAACATCTTTTAACTCCCTCTCCTTGCGTAACGCCATGTTGCGATCACGGTAGTTGAGCAGTCTCACGACTATAGGCCTGTGCGGTGCTCTGGGAGGGGGCTTCCATGCCAGTGTGCGGTGCGCCCGCTCCACAACCAGGATTCTCGAGAAACTTTCCTGCCCGAAGCATATGATGAGCAGCCGCTCCACGTAGTCCTCAAGTCTTCCGGTGTTGGTCGTCTCCAGGACACCTGTTATGCGGATGTTGTTCCGCCTGGAGCGGGCTTCAATGCCCTTATTCTTCGCCGCTATCACCTTCAGCAGCTTGACGATGTCTGTGAGCTGACCGGCCACCTGTGCGTGGTCGTCTTTGAGGGTGGAAATTTGCATTTCTGCCTCTTTGATTCTCCCATCTTGCTTCGCAATTTTTTGTGTAATTTGATCCATCCTTGCGCACATGGAGTCCATTTTTCCCTCGATGGAGGCAAAGCTAGCTTTCATTGTGCTGAGTATCGTTTTCATGTCAACTTCATCCTCATCCCTGTTCGCCCCACTGCCATTGTCCTGCTCCATCTCGGATGGCTGCCCTCTAGCTTAGGTTGTTTTCCGTCCATTCTCCCCATTGTACTATGGGCCTTGCTCTGGGGGGGAGATGCAGGCAACTGTTATGCTGCCACAGTCTCTGCTGTTCATTGCGTGCCCTTTTCAGCCACTAGTTAAGCTATGGTATTGGCGAGGCGGGAGTTAGTGCTGTGTTGGCGATCTTAGAGTTGCAGGACTCTGTCGCAGCAGAAGCAATACATGCCTCACGTCCGAGATGGTATTTGTGCGTGGTTCACTATGCAAATCGATGGATGTGGGTCCTCGCAGCAGCCCTCGGGGATGCAAGATGTGCTGTGTGATGCCAGGCACAGACATTGCCAAGCATGCTCTGTTTAATCTCCCGCTGTGTAGGCTGGTGTCTCCGCTGCGCTCCTGTCCTCCAGGCCCCCACCCCAAACCGGTAGTATGTCAAGCGGTGGAAAGTGCAGGATCAGCGCATGGACCTCTCCCCATGGGCCATAAATAGATGTGTCTCCCATGCCCCTGTCTAGTCTCAGTGCTGGGGCTGTGCGTACCTCCGGTATTTTAAACATTGCGCGCGCACCAGGGCCCTCAGACCACTCGCCGGCACCACACCCCCTCCCTCCGCACCAGGCATCAAGAACCTGGGGGGAACCAGCGCTGAATCTCCAGGGCAGGCGTGCCGTGGATAGTGAGCCCACTTGATGCAAGACTCTGATGTCTCGACGTGTCAACACCCAGGCAGCTGGGCACTAGAGGCGCCGGGGCACTCTAAAGAGGAATGACAGGAAGACTCATTACAGGCAAAAAGCGTGCAAAGGGGCCAGCTCAGCCCCGCCCCGGCAGTCCGTCACAAGGTAATAACCAGGGCCTGCCCGGGACACCCTTGCTACTGCGCCACTCAAGTCAGGGTTGAGATATGCGCGTGTGAGTGTGTGTCACAGCGGGCGGGTGCTTAGTAGTGTCCACAGCACTCACGCTGGAGTTTTAAGGTGAAGGCCCAAATCCTCGGCCTTGCGTGGCAGCACCGCCGGCAGGAGCGCCTCAAGCATGGTGCAGGGTGGCAGCAGCTAGTGTCCGTGTCGCAGGTTGCGTTCAACTCAATTTGCCCCTTCTCACCTCTCTGCTGTAAATTGGGCTCAGGAGGGGGCTTATGGCGTGTATGGAAAAGTCTTCGCCACTGCTAGGCCTCGTTGTGGGCCCCCGTGGTCCGACTCCCGACCTGTTTTGTGGGCAATAGCTGCTGCTCTTACTGCTGTACCTCAGCTGCTGGGCAACCCATTTCGGGTGGCGGGGGGAGCCAGGACCCAAGCCGGCACATGCATCCAACCCATGCCACCGATGAGGGGACCTCACTTCACGCGACCCAGCTGGTCGCGCCTCATGAATTAGGTTGCATATCGTCCCTAGTCCGTATCTGGCCTGCTGCGATCAGAGCCTGTCCTGCAGGCAGACGTATAGTCGCCGCCGTCAGTCCGCTTCAATATGGTAAGGCGTTCAGCGAGATTGCCACGCAATGACAGGATTGTTGCTGGATTATGGCTGACAGAGTCTCACTACTGTGTGGCCATCTTGCCCGCACGCCGCCTAAATTCTTCGACTCCCAGAGTTACTTGGTTGGCCTCCTGACTAGAGCCTCAGTGACAGAAGGATCCAACAACCTTGAAGTCAGCAGCTGGAGTCTGCCATCTGTGAGTCCTACCCTGCCAAGTGATGCAGCCCCAGTTCTGGACCCTTGGAAGTGGGACCGAATGTACTCGGCCAGGCTATCTGTGGATCCAGCAGAAGTGATGCATTTCTTGTGCTGTGAAGAGCAACCCTGAGTAGAACAGATGCATAACATCTGCTGCACAGACATTCCCAGTGCAACGACATCGCACCACCCTCTCAGCCCACAGCCTCCTTGGAACCACTGCTGTGAGACACATCCTTGATGCAGGACCTCGCATCGCAAGCCTCTCCTCGATGGCAGCCTCAACGATGACGCAGGACTCTACATTGCAAGTCCAACAATTTCTTTGAAACCAGCCAGGACGTGACACGTCCTCGACACAGGACTTCTCATTGCAAGCCCCCTCATGAACAGCTTCCTCGAAAATTACACTGGAGCTCACATCACAGCATCTCTGAACTGAGGCGGCACAACATATCTGCAACCTGAAACTTGCATTGCTTTGGCTGCACAACGCATTCTCAACACAGTACTCCCCAACATTTCGCACCAGGATTTAATGTACTCTTGTTCAGAAGATCTAACTGTGTTCTTGTATTTGTCACGCACTTCAGTGCGGTCGGCCTGAACTTCTGAATTTGTCCTTGTTAGACCTGGCACCTTGGCGTGGGTCTCCCTTCCATTTTTTTTGCTGTTGCCTCATGTGTTTTTGCTGGTTATAGATGCTTTGGGCACTGTGCCACTGCTGTCCAGTGCCTCAGTGCAAGTGCTCCCTATGGTAAATTGATGTATGGATTAGTGATTCCATGATTGGCTAGTTTGGTTTACCTGTCAGACCCTAGTACAGTGCACCAGGGGTGCCCAGGGTTTGTAAACTAAATGCTGCTGGTGGGCATGCAGCACTGGTTGTGCCACCCACAGAAGCAGCCTGTAAAAGTGTGTCTCAGGTCTGCCATTGCAGAGCCTGTGTGCAGTCTGGTACTGCCATTCTGACTGGGCAAGTGCACCCACTTGCCAGTCCCTAAACCTTCCCTTTTCTGCATATTAGTCACCCCTATGGTAGGCCCAAGGGCAGGGTGCATGGTAAGAATAAGGTAGGACATGCCCTGGTGAGTGTGGCATGTCCTAATAGTGAATTACAGCCATTTTCGTTTTTTCACTATTGCAAGGCTATCTGTTACCCATAGGCCAGAATGGGCAGTTTGATTATTACATCTTATAATCCTAACTGACTTAGGGAACTAGGTAGAAATTTGAGTTTAGTATGCCTGAACTCAGAATGATAAAATGCATCTTTTAGTGAAGTTGGTTTTAAAATTCTGTGTTTAAAAATACCACTTTTAGTAGGTATTTTCTTGTCTAACCATCCAAGCCTGCCTCTGCTAGGTTGTGTATTCCTTGTCTGGAGTTTGAGTGACAGGGGCTGGGGGATTCCAGGAGACAGGGTGAGTCAGCACAGGGATAAATAGAAAGATCTGCATGTAAATGGGTGGGAGGAGTTGCACCTGGAACGTGAATAGGGCTGTGCCTTCCCTCCTCAATGCTGGCTCCACCTCCTGTGGTGCATCTGATGTCTCTGCCCTGCACTGTGAAAGGAAAGGAGGAGTCATGTCAAGAAAGTGCTCCAGGACTGACCAGAACTGGTTTGGACTAGGTAAAGGCCTCTCTGCCTTCAGAGAACAAAGAGAAACTGAGTATAAATATTGGGACCCAAACTCTAGAACTTTAGATCACGTTGGGAAACAAGAAGAAACCTTTGCTGAAGAGAGGAACCAGAGAGACTGAGGAGTGACTATCCCTATGCTGAAGGGCTGCGTGGGGGATTGGCCTGCAGTGGTTGCCTAAACTGCCAAAGAAAGGAGAGAGGAACTGTGTGTGTACTTTCATCAACTTGTAAAGGATCTCCAAGGGCTTGAGAGAGAGCTTGCCTCCTGCTGAAGTCTCAGGGACAACAGACTTCACCCACCAGCTCCCCAAGAGTTCTTTTGGAAGTGCCTGCTGCTGTGCGAGGCTTTCTGAAGGACTGTGTGTCGCAAGGACCTGGAAGCGTGACTCATGAAGAAGAAGCATGTCACTGCCGCAGCCGCTGTCGTCGTATCAACGAAGAAGAGGATCGACGTTGCATCAGTATTGCCACCGCTGTAGTTGTCGCATTGTTGCCGAAGTGCCTCACATCGCCGGAGAAGAGGATCGACGTCGCATCAGATGCTGCCGCATCACCGAGAAGCGTGTCGCAGGACCTGTCGCAGCTCAAAAGAATTGATGAGTTGCCGCACATCCGTCGCATCGTTGCCGAAGCGCCTCGCATCACCGGAGAAGAGGATCAACGTAGCATCAGATGCTGCCGCATCACCGAGAAGCGTGTCACAGGGCCTGTCACGGCTCAGAATAATCATTGAGTCGCCGAACGGCCGTCGGGCGTGCACGCATCGTGTCGCATCAAGAAGAAGACGCCATCTTTGTCGCAGTGTACCGGATCTTCATTGCCTCACGCCGTTGCGTGCCGCAACGCCACGGAAGCGCAGTAAGAAACCAACGCATCACCTCCCCTCGCAGAGAAGAACAGACGCATCACCTATGCATCAGTAGGGACCCGACGCATCACCCTTCTTGCAAGTAAGGAACCGACGCATCACCTTCCCTGCAACACTTTCGTGTATAGCGTTACGCATCCTAAGGTACATTGAACTCAAAGTGTCGCATTTTAACGTTTAAAGAGAACTAAGCTAATTCTACCATTTTAGGTACAGTATTGTGGATTTTTGTTGTTGTGGTCTTGTGTTAAATCTATATAAAGAATACTTATTTTTAATATACAACTTGTGTGGTGTCCATCTGTAGTCTTGTCACTGAGTTACTGTATGTGTTCACAATGCTTTACACACTGCCTCCTCTGAGATAAGCCTGTCTGCTCATGCCAAGCTACCAAGGGGGTGAGCAGGGGTTATTTTAGGAGTGTACCCCTTTACCCTGACTAGACGCACGGGCCCATATTTGGTCAGAGGTCCCTACCTCTGCCAACTAGAGACCCCCAAATCTAACAGTCCTGGACTAGCACAACCAGATATCCACAGATAGCTCTTTGTGCTTTTTGATCCTATTTTCACCGAAATCTTTACATTTGCATAGCTCCATTTCTACTGATTGGAGTTTTGTCATTTTGGTCTGGACTTATTAAAATGTGCTCAATTTTTTTTTAAATTGGCGTGGGATCTTTCTTGTGTTGTGTTTTCACTTTATCACTGTTTGAAGCACTGCATAAATATTTTCCATACTGCTTCTAACTGAAGCCTGACTACTCTCTCCCAAGCTGTCAGAGGATTGAGCACAGGTTAATTTGGGGTTGGCTTGTACCTCACTCTGACAAGGATTGTTATTGCTGCTTGAGTAGTGTTTCAGCCCCTTCAATCAGTAGCTCAATTTCTTACACCCTCTCATTTATAGACACAATATACTTATTCAAATTGTCAGTGCTACCTTTCTCAACAGTGGAAGATCCCTTCTTAAGCTAAATTTGACTAGACATCACAAAAAAATTTAAATATGGATTCTGAAGTTGTCCCCTGAATACAGGGAGCTAGCCCTTTCCGATCTATATCTTTATTACCCTGAGATATTTGCAATGCAAGATAGGCAGTTTTAAGAACAGTTTTCTCCTAAAGATGCATCATGGCTTAAAAATTCCAGGCCTGGCCAGTTTTATGAAACTTCCCAAGATTCCAAAAACAGTATGATAAAAGTCACTAGAAGTCCTCCGTGGGTCTGAAAGCCCACTGCAGTTGGTGCTGATTGTTACATGGAGACACGGTGGAGACGCACGAGATGCAATATGCAAAACACGAGGGGTGGACCAAGTCAAAGCATGGAAGACAAACAGCTTGTGCTCCTCTACCCCCCCTCCCCTACACCCTGAGCACCGAGACCAGTTGCAGGTCCACGGTTCGTGGCTCATGGGCCAGACTGCACTGCACCTACCTGCACCTACTCGCAGCTCATTATAACACAAGTACTCCACTAGGCTAATCTACGGACGATTGTGCCCACCAGTAGTTGGTGGCCACATAGTGAGGCTGCAGGCGGTCTGCGGAAGTGGGCGATTAGGTTCAGGTGCCAGGTCCAGGCATTGCCGATCCCTGCTGATCCCTTAGATTTATGGACTTTTCCACCCCCTCTCCTTCCTGCCTGTGAGGCCAAAAGTTGAAGAACACAGGCACCTCTCACGCGCAACTACCACAGCCACAACACAAGGTTGTGACCTGACCTCTGTGAATCAACAGGCCAGCGGAGCTGCGGGGACAGTGGCAGAGGCATGCCATGAGACAATTGGTCAACTGCAGCCAGGGCCCAGAGGTGTTTGGTGGCGTCCTTAGGATCAATAGATTCGGTTGTGATTGTAACCCTAGGGTGGCTCAAGGGCAGATGGGGGGGGAGTGAGCCATTAGTGTTGTGAAGCCCAACTGAGCCCTGCCCAGTCCTTATCCCTGTTGGTTGGTTTCACCTCTTCTACCTACCATCCCCACCAGCCTCCAGTGCAGTGGGGGAAGGGATTGGTTCCAGAACAGCGCCCACTATATGGTCAAACAGTAAGCGTCTGTGGAAGAGTAAAAGGCAGAGGGCCGCATCTAGTCCATCCACAAGTCTTCTAGCTAGCTGGTCAGCGACAACTGCCAATACTGGTTGCTGGATCCGGGCACGAGTGCGGCTGTAGTAGCTACCATCTGCCAACAGCCAGACTGGGACCCTTCAGAAGTGGCCCAGCTGGGTTTAGGTGCAGCTTGTAGGTGGCTGGTCTGCTTCCACTCGGTCCCACTTACCAAATCTCCCCCAGCACAGCTTACAGGTGGCAAGGTCCATCCCAACACGCTCTAGCACAAGCCCAAAAACAGCAGAACCCTCAGTGCTTATCAAAAGCAAAAGACAAATCTAACCAATTGGAGGGTGGAGAGCACCAAACAGGTGGCTCTCGCACGGTCTCATCCACTACCACCCTCCCTGCGCAAAACTAGTCACCGTCAAATTCAAAGCAAAGCGTGGAACACCCCAATTCTCAAGGCATGTACCAGTAAAATAGGGGTATGCGCACAGGCGATCCCACAGAAAAATGTAATAAAAAATAGGAAGTCACAAAGAGCAGTTTGGACAATCTGGTATACGTCAAACTGGCATAAGATAAAACCATACAAACAAACAACAAAGGTGCAAGTTGAAGGACAGCCTGTGGGTTTTTGACTTAAATAAATTGACAATTTAATACACCATTAGTAAAATGAGATCTGGGAAGATAAGAAAACAAGCAACACAAAAAACCTGAAATCAAAAGAAAATGTCAAAAAATGCCAAACGCATTCAGGAAAATATGACAAAACCACATCAAACCTCTGGTGCAATACTAATTTCATCCATGCAATCAATATTTGGGTAAATGAACCCGAGCGGGAAATTTCCCTTCTTAAAAGACTCAACCGCTGTCATTTATGCAACAACAAATAAAATCTCGGGCTTCCCCAAACAACTGACCCCACAAAAGCTTGGCAATTCACTAGAAGAGGAGTCAATCTTTGGCTTAGAGCAGAGCCTAATACCAACTGAAAGGGACCTAAATCACATCATAAATCACTACTTAAAAGCTACAGACATCCAGAAGGAGGAATTCAAAAGAAACCACAAAGGATAGTCACTTACACTCAAGTGAACACTAGAAATGTTGCCCACTTCACCAAAAGGAAGGAGATATTGAACAATAACACACAGGAAGACAACTTTAATATGGAAAAACCAAACAACTCCTGGCTTGAATCTATTTTACTGACAAACAACTTGGATTTAGTGCAGGGCTTGGAAGCCATAACGAAGAACCCAGATGACACACAAACCAGTATTCCAATACTTAACCAACTGGAAACCCGACAACAAACAAGTGAAATATCAAGCTCCCTGAGCAGACAAACAACGATAACCTGAAACAAACCTACAAAAAGAAAGCAAATAGCGAACAGCAAAGTATACTGGCCCAAACACACAGTAACAATGGTACATCCGACAGAGTTGGATTCTCAAAGGTGATAAGTGACAAAAGGAAATTGACCCCCCCATCACAGTTGATGAAAAAGGTGGATAAACCAGACATAAAAGTAGAAGATCTTCTAAAACTTCACACCATTCTAATAAACACCCTGCAATCCTCAATCAGTGTCCTTAACCTGCAGTCGGACAAACTTGATATTCAGATTAATTTAATGAGCATCATAGCATCACACATTACACTCATAAGCTTAAAACTTGAAACATTAACGGAACTTATAACACAGAAAAACAATACATCCCCCTCTATGCTAGCAATTCAGCGCACCTTGAGACCAATAGTTGGCAAACTAAGTGAAGTACCAACCATCGTATTGAGCATATTAAAGGAGGGCAAACAGAATAACCAGTCACCAGTGCCATATAGCACAGCAAATAATAAAATACGAATGGGGGAAAAACATTATCTCTAGAACCATTAGAAGCACTAAACAAAAGTTCCCCGGAGACTGGAAATCTGCTGCAAGAATCACGGAAAAATGACACAACATCCAACACGGAAAGGCCATAATCTCCATCTAGCACCTCAGTCATCACCAACAGAGTCTTAACTGGGCAATTAGCAAATCTGCAAAATGATCAAGTTAATACATTAGTGTTTTTTCAACAAAAAAGGGGAAAAGAGCCAGGAAGGACAGCAAGCATCTACAGCACAACAAAAAGACAGACCAACAGGAGAACAGAATTTATACAATCTTTGACTTTAAGTCCAAGAAACAAAATCTAACTACCCCTCCAAAAAACAAGAACCCAAGGAAGATCTAAAAAATATTCCCTAGTATCCCTCCACGTTTGCCTCCCCAGATTCCCTAATTACAGAATCTATGAGAAACAATAGCATAAATAAAATAAAAGAGAAGAGCTTGAACAGTGATCTCCTTTCAAAGATTACGCAAATGGAAACAACAAACTCCACATATTGCAGGATGCAGCCCTCTGTGAATAATGTGAACACAATTGGGGATAATAAGAATAAATATCATCTAAGTATTGTGGTAAATATTTCATTACCGGTACTATTTTTTATGCAGTAAAGTCTAGTAAGAATAACTCAGTAAATATAAGAGGCAGAATCCGTGGTATTAGAGGTTGTAAAAGGCTTTATTCCTCTACAAAGGAAATACAATTCGAATTGCAGGCTTCACACTCCATCACCATGAGGGTTCAGGAAGGAAGGCAATACATTATTGACAGGTAAGTATTTTTATAAGAAATGCATTATAGTGTAACAGATGCAGGAGGCGTAACAGTTGATAAGAGAGATAAAATATGCATACGTAACCAAAAAGGCGGACATATAGGCGTAACTTAGAAAACGTCATTATACATGATGTCACAAGTGGGTGGATCCATAAGAGAATCCTGCAAGATCAGCAGAAATATTTGGCAGAGATGCGTGCGCAGCCGCATGACGTGTGATTGACGTGCAACTAGAGGGTGAAGGGGACTTGACATTTAGCTCTACGTGTGGAGACAGAAGTCTGAGGGGTCATGTCAACCTAATCCCAAATCATATCTAATATCTTATGTTTAAAGAACTGTATTATCCAAAAGGAAAGGTCTCTCGGACGGAATCTATTCTATACTGACTGTTAGTGCGTGTACGAGCGTCTAAGTGTCTACATGAGATGCGAGGGGGCAGGAATCTTCCATGGTAACAGGGCTATGAATTACTTGCACGAGGACAGTGAGGCCTGGCCCCTTGCACGGTAGCTGGAGGAATGTTTACCTAAACTACTAGACAGGAATGCATCGGATGAGGAGCGAAGCAGATAATCTTGAAGGTGAAATACAGTTTTTGGCAGGCAACAGGCTGGATCAGGCACCGTTAGCCGCGCAGGGAGTAGGACAAAGTTCATGGATACAGATGCGGGCTCGGGCTGGAGCTTTCAGAGGCAGAGAGCAGGAAAGGCTTGATGGCAGAATTCAGGGCCTACTCGCCTGAATCTGTAAAATGTGGAAAGTGAACCACATAAAGTCGGTGGCCTTTCATACTTAGGAATGGAATATCTGACCCATGCATGGTGGATCTGAAAGAGGACATGTTGACGGTGGACGCACATGTATTTGCGTCTTCAAAACTGGAACTGGAGGGAACATACATGTACTTATAGCATGCACATGGAGCCGTTGGGGTCTACGATAGGGGACATAACTGATCACAAAATTCATATTTCCTCATTCCCTCCTTGTCCCCTACGGACCCTCAGGAGATATCGATCTTCATCAATCCATCGATCTGTTCATATAGCATCATTTGTTCTTCTTTCTTCTTCCGGGATTTTGAACGAAAACTTGGAGGTGGGATACACGATGTGGCACACAGGCCACAAATCGCTGGCCCACATTGTAGACATAAGCAGCAACTGAATAGTATGAGAAAGCCAATACCTAGGAAGGATAGGATCCTCCATCCCCAGGCTGACAACACGCCCCAGAACCAACCGGACCAAGTCCAGGTGCCTGGACTCTGGTGTATCTGGCTTATAATCTTATGAAGGCGGGTAATGGCTTTATATACTGACGGCGAATTTTCTGGTATGAAAATGCAGCAACTTGATCCGATGACCCTACAGGCTCCGCCCCTATCGGCCAGGATGACGTCAAGGACAAGACGATTTTGAAGCACAACAATCCGCATAGCAGACTGCTCTTCTGTTAAATTGCCTAAGGCGGAAGTAGTCTCGTTTACTACTGCTTCAAGAGTTCTAGTTATTAGTGACTGTTCCTATATAAGGAAAGAAATCTTTATTGAAATCTGTGTATTGCTCCCATGCTGTTTCAGTGTAATCGACAATCGGGAGATCTCTCTGCTGTCTATTGTGTACTAAATGGGTATTTCTGTGATAATCAGGAGGAGCTAGGAAAACAGGTGGTAGAAGGAATGCTATGTAACAGGTACCATCCCAGTCTAGAGGTAGACGTATATATGCGGTTTGGCCACATATGAAGTAGGAATGACGGGAAGCTCTAAATGTAGATTTGCCTTGATCACTGAATTTTATTACAGTGGTGCATTTACTATGGCCCATGTGTATGGAACCATTCTTTCTTACACATAATTCCCCTTTAACTGGGAATACTGACATAGCGGGCAAGATTGGTGTGGCTTCGGATTCAACATTCAGGATCATGAGGTTAAGTGTAAAATTTCCTAATCCATATACTTCATTTTCTAGATCAGTTCCTGTTCTTTTGGGAAGTCCCTCCTTGTTAGGGTAGCAGACTTTAAGCAAAACTAGGTTCAGGTTTCCCCATACCCAGTTGTCTTGATAAACTGCGGAATTTGAATCTAGGGAATTAATCAAACTAAACCATGCTCCACAGGAGCCATTGTGTGTGAACGGATATGGAAAGAGGGGCAAAACTCCTTTATAGTTCTGATAGGGAGGGAGTCGGCCACATATCCAACAATTTGTAGCATTGCTTGTCTGATGGGAATGATGTAACATACTAATGAATGTGTTGTTGCGCAGCGCAAATCTATAGGACAACTCATGCAGAGGTAATTCGCTAAAAGAATGTTCAGCAGTAACATTGTAAGCACGTTTAGAAATAGGGTAATACATATGCAGCAATATACTAAAAATGATGATCAGAAGACTTAGAGAAAACAAAATTAATAATGTTACTGTGCAGTGACTACGAAGTGATTTACAATACCCATGCTTTTTAAGCTGCATCTGTTGATTTCTTTCTCTATTCCGGTCTAGAGGATACATGTCAGAGACAAATTCAACCGATTCACCTTGGAGAGGACTTAAACAATCAAATTGTCTGACTTACTAGACCTTAATTTTAGTTTATAAAGTTCAGTTTTCATGGGTTCAACCAAGGGGAGCTTTGAATCAGTCTGTGAGGAAATGCAGGGCTTAGTGTCCACACTGGACGGTAGTCCATAAAATTTCTTGATATGACTCGAGTGCAACCACCCTTTACGTCCCTCGATCTTCACGGCTGTCCTTGTTGCCAGTAGAACAAGCTTTGGCGATTTCCACCTAGGCTCCAGTTGGGTCTTCCGGTCGAAATTCCGTACTAGGACCATATCACCTGGAACCACGTCATGGGGCTTTACCTCAGTGTTATCGGGAAAAGCTGCAGCTACCTGTGAACGACAAGATTGTAGTGCAGACATCAAGGAAGCCAGGTAATCTGTCAGCATATTACAGTCGACATCAGTGATTTTGCGAGGTATAGGCGTCCCCCACATATTTGGTGGTCTACCGAAGATCACCTCGTACGGGGATAGCCCTGTTCGAGAATGTGCTACCATTCTCATGTAAAAGAGTGCAACTGGTAAGGCTACTATCCAATCGACACCTTTTTCTCTACATATTTTGGACAATCTAATTTTCAGAGTTTGATTATGGCGTTCCACGAGACCTGCTGCCTCAGGATGTCGGACACAGTGGAATTTCCATTGGTAGCCTAATAAGAGTGAAACGTGTTTCATTAGTTCCGATGAGAATGGCTGGCCGTTATCTGAGTAGACAACACGTGGCAAACCATACCGTGGGAAGAATTCTCGAACTAACTGTTTGGCAGTAGTCGGGGCAGTGTAATCTGAAACCGGGTAGGCTTCTGTCCAACGGGAAAGAGCACAGACAACTACGAGAACATATTTGAATCCTCGACATCGTTCCATCTGGATATAATCCATCTGGAGGACTTCAAAAGCATGATCGGGAGGTTGAAATCCACCCTGCTCTACGGGAATGCTTTTACCTGGATTAAACTGACAACATATCATACAGGTACGAACTTCTTGTTTAGCTGCGGCTCGTAAATGTTTGTTGAACCAAATGTGTTGAATGCTGTCTAGCATAGCTTTTTCTTCTAGGTGCGCTGGACTATGTATTGTGTTAATGATGACTTGAACCATGGAATCGGGAAGAAACCATATAGATTTTTCCTTCGCTATCCATCCTTGATCCGTTTGGATCCCTCCTAATTCAGTCCATTTCTTTATTTCTTCTGGTGTAGCATGTGTCTGTATGTCAATTATATCGAGGGCGGGATCCTTAACTGTCATGCAATGTGTTGGTGTCGGAACTATTGTCTTTGTCGCGTCAGTTGTATGAGTCTGGTTCTGAGCAGTCTGTTTAGCTGTTCTGTCAGCTAGGTCATTACCCTGAGAAATGATGTCTGTAACTTTTGTATGTGCTTTGCATTTCATAATCGATATTGCAGTAGGTAAATGAATCGCATCTAATAGGGCTTGAATGAGGGGTCCGTGTTGGATGTGGGCACCATGAGAAGTTAGATAACCTCTCTCTCGCCACAGCACGCCGAAGTCATGGACGACTCCGAATGCATAACGTGAATCTGTGTATATGTTGACTTTCTTATCTTTTGCTTGAGTACAGGCTTGTGTCAGAGCGATGAGCTCTGCTGCTTGAGCTGACAAAGTGTTAATACAATTTGTTTCAATGACTTCAGTATCTGTTGTGACTGCGTAAGCGGCCACTAACTCTCCTGTACTTGTTCTCATACATGAACCATCTACATACAATGTCAAGTCTGGATCTGATAAAGGGATATCTGTCAAGTCTTGTCTGGGTTTTGTCGTGATAGTAATGACTTCAATACAATCATGTGCTAATGGATCTGTTCCGTTTACTGGCAACAGTGTGGCAGGATTTAACGTATTACAACGTCTGATTTCTATGTGTGGTTGAAACAATGTCAATTCGTAACCGGTGAGTCTCGCTATAGTCAAGTGTTGTGTTTGTGTGCGGTTCAAAAGAACCTCTACTGCGTGTGGTACTTGTACTGTCAATTGATGTCCTAACACTATGGCATCGCTTTGTCTGATTGCTAAAGCTGTTGCTGCCACTGATTTCAGGCACGCAGGAAGAGCCTGAGCTACTGGATCTAATGTACTAGAGAAATAAGCACATGGTTTGTGTGATCCTGCTTGTTCCTGAGTGAGTACTGACAAGGCAGTACCTTCGCGTTCTGTAACAAATAGTGTAAACAGTTTATTGTAACATGGTGTTGCTAAAACAGGTGCTTGGCATAAAGCTTTCTTTAAGCTTTCAAAGGCATGTGTGTGTTCTTGAGTCCAAGGGAGGACAGTCGATGTGGCGACTTCCTGTGTTGTCAACTGGATGAGTGGTTTTGCTAGATATGCATATTGAGGGATCCACTGCCTACAGTACGAGGTGAGGCCTATAAAAGCCCGCACCTCCTTTTGTGTCTTGGGTGGTGGCATGTTAGCAATTAACTGGATGCGATCAGGTGTGAATTTAAAACTTCGTCCATTTAAACTGAATCCGAACAGATATTGACTTTCCGGATCTATTGGGACGCTAAAGAAAGCATTCTTGAGATCAATTACAGTGAAGAACGTTGCTTCTGAATCAATAGCAGTTAGTAGTGAAGAGATATCTGGGACCACAGGGTATTGTGGTACAATACATTTATTTAATTCGCGCAGATCAATAACTAATCGATATACTGGTGGTGCTTTTGGATCCGTTCTTTTAAGAATCGGAATTATCGGGGAATTGCATATATTGGAGTCTGTTTCTACAACCACTCCTTGTGCAATGAGTTCGTCAATGATTTGCAGCAAAGCCGCAACAGCGTCTGGTGGTAACCTATATCGTCGCATTCGTGGTAATACTACTCCTGTTTTTAGTGTGACTCGATATGGTGTAATGTTCATGCAACCAACATCAGTGGGGCCTTGTGCCCATAAATGCGTAGGTAAACTCTGCAGCCGGTGATCCATGTCTCTGGACACGTAGTGACCTTTAAAATCACGTAAAAATAATCGTACTCCTTCCGGAGAACAACATATTATAGCTCCTAGAGCTTTCAATGTTTTTATACCTAACAAGTTTTCTGGACATGATTTAGTAAGCAATAAATCTGTAGTACGTGTCAATGGACCAACCGTAAGTGGAAGAGGCTGTGTTACTTCATTAATGATAGGCTTTCCTGAGAATCCAAGGGAAATATTCTGTGAGCCTGAGAGGGGTGCCCCTGGAACTTCACTGCGTCGTATAGTTGTTCTGCTTGCCCCTGTATCAAGTAAAAACTTTCTGTCTTCCCCTAATAGTTCACTATGTAAATAAGGTCCCTCTTGATCTACAGGAACCTCAATAAGGGGTAAGCCAACTTCCCTCTCTAGGCTATTTCATGTGTATCGCTGATAATCGGGATAATCTGCTTGTGCCTACTGGTACATCTGTTGCGTTGTCGCTTGTGTGGCAGCAATAGGCTGCGCTGGTGGTGGTGCTACGTTCTGTTGTGGAGCTGCCTGTTGCGGAGCTAATTGTTGCAGAGCTGACCTATGTTGTGCATGCTGAGGACTTTGTTGTTGATTCTGATCTTGTCTAGGTGGACGTGGTCTTTCTTGGGTCCTACCTGTGGCAATATTATGTTTCAGGACTGGACAATCGTGTATATAATGACCTTGTTGTTTACAATAGTTGCATGTCCCTTTCGTTGGACCTGCGGAATCACCCTTTTGATGACCATCAGCTGGAACTGACTGAGCAACAAGCATTTTCATTTTTGTATCTTTCATACGTCTTTGTTCATGTTCTTGTTCTTCTCTAATTCTATTGTGGTGATATTGTAACATCTGTAACATCTGTGACGGGGTGTTACCCTGCCAGGTACTCTCAAATTTCAATACTCTATTCTTAACTTGCGGTAGGGAATTTTCAACTAATTTTGTCACAAACAGATGTGGATATGACTCGCTACTTGCTTTTATGCCACTATTTATACCAAAACATTTTTCAAATCGGGAATAGAAATCACTAGTGTCTTCATCTTGCTTTTGTTTACAGGCTGAGATTGCACCCCAGTCCTCCTTTTTCGTAGTTAGTAAACGTGGCAGTACCTGCACTAGTAATCCTGGTAGTGCTGTAGTCTTTTCCCCAAGTCCTGCTCCTGCAGCTCGGGCCTTTTCTTCATTTTCTAATGCTGTCCAATCTATCTTTTGGTCTCCCACCTCCCATTCCTTTTCTTTGAGTTTCTCGTAAACACCGGCAGGCATTAACACTTTTAATATTTTCATAATGTCGGGGTAGGTATACTCTCCCATGAGTAGCATGTCTTTTATCTCACGGTGGAAACCTGCTGGATCCTTGTCATGGCTGGGTACTACTTTCTTCATCTCTAATAATTCAATTTTAGTTATAGGCGTGTACACAAACACGCGTGTAAAGTTATTACCTTCACCCCTGATTGGGTGTACTTCGCGTAACGGGTTCTGTCTATCTATGTGATACATTTTTCTTCCCATAATGGGAATTGGAACGTGTTCTGGGCATACAAAAGTTATATACTGGTTTCGAAATTCTAGAATTTCTTTAATCAACTCAGTACTTGACCCTCTCCATGTATTCGTGAGTAGTTCTGTCAATATGTCAGGTAAGGGTCCTGGATCGGAGTGTTGGCTTTTATATAATATAAGGAGGTGTTGAATCATGTATATACTAGCTAAGCGTTGTTTGTATGGGGTAAGATTCAGAAACGTGTGTGCTAGTGCATCATCATTGTATTTGTCGGGACAGTCGGCCCATTGTACTGCTGACCTGGCTAATTCTTGTTCATCCATGGAATCGAGCATATGGTACCCCCTTCGATCTCGGAGTAATTTATCAGCGGCTTGGAATAGGTGTTCAGGGGACCTTGTATTTAACATAGGGGTTTGAAAATGTCTATTACATTCTGGACGTATCGTACATATTGGATCATTGAAGCCTCTAGTAATATTATGGGGTCTTCCTCTACCTACGTAAGCTATCGTTTCTATTTGTTCTGATTCTTGCTCCTCCTCTCCCTCTGATTCAATTCTGTCTGCTTCTCGTCTTTCTTTATGTATTCGTTCTACTTCCTTGCGGATTTTTCGATACATGGCGATTATACACGCCTGTTTATCATGTTTCTCTTCTGATATGTTCTGACCCCATTTGGCAAGTTTTTGCATGGTATCATGGTCTGCCCCAGGCCTGTCTTGGTTCCTGATCACGCAGTTTATGAAAAAACGTAGTAGTTGTCTTTGTACATCCACTTTCTGGTATTCCATAGCTTCGTTAATACTTTCTGGACCTCGCCCTGTTTGGACAAAGTGATATATATTGTCTAGGTGTTCAACCATTCCTGGTATTGTCATTAGATATAATGTAGCTCGTCGTATACGTAGTGATGATATTAGCAATCTGTCCTGTTTACCTGGCACTGGATCGTATCTACAATCCACAAGATGTTCTTTAAACATGTCGGATGTCACTAGTTGGGGTGTACGTTGGAGTGCTAAATCTCTAAGGGTCTGTTTATTTCGTGGTGGTGTGGCAAACATGTCTGTCGTACCTCCTGTAGCACCGTCTGAGGTGCTGGGCACGAAAGGATTTGTTGGACGTAAGATAGAAATTGTAGATGCGGGAAAAACAGTAGAAACGGACGGACCTGTTGGAACTAGTGCCGGAGTTTGTTGCTGCGGAGATACAGACGGATGCTCTTGGTGTTGTGCACCATCGGCAAGCGGTGTGTGTGGTATGGTATTAGCATACTCGGGAGCTACGTCATCTAAATAGGAGGAAAGGAAAACGTCCTTTGCTGTTTTGGGATGTGCTTTTATCGGGAGCAATGGAGGAGTCAAGTCTTTTGGTATCTCCGGGGTAGCCTTAGGTAATCCTTCGGCCAGAAGAGGATACATACCATTCATAAGAGTATTTCTTTGTCTATCTACTTGTTCTGTTTTTACTCGGGTACCTTCCTCTATTAATAAATTTTCTCGGGTTTTATTTGAATTCTCCCTACCTTTCTCTTCCTGTCTGAGCGCTTTTTCTGTACGTCTATATGATTCTTTACGCCATAATTCAATGGCATCTTTCTGTGACTGTCTGGCTTTCTTTTTCCATAATTCTTCTTCTACTCTCATGATGCAATCTGCATCCCAGGTCCCCGCTGCGGGCCATCTTTGACTCTCTGGTAAATCTTTGGTGTAGTCCACCCATAAATCAAGAAATAACACGGCATCTAAGCCATGCTTATGATACATAAAGTATCCTGGAGTATCCCTAGGTGGAATGGGAACAGCTTCTTCGAGTACCCCTTTTCTAGTTTTGATCTGTCTTAGTTTTGAAAAGAACGGCATTTTTGATCTGGTTACTTAATTTTAAACACACTTAATACAAATAAACACAATGATGAACAGTCATTCACACCACAATGTCTAGAACGTATTAAAACATTTAACATTTAACATTTAACGAACAATGATAACTAATAGGAAACTAGTTACTGACATAATACTGACACTAGGTAATACTTATTTATATGCAAGACATACTAGATATACTGCTAAACAGTACAGATACACTGCTAAAACAGTGCAGACCGGATTTGTGTACCCAAACCCGTCTTGACCGGCACAGATTATGTGCACGTTTAAATGCCTCCCCGGCAATGGTACTCACCGGGTAGCTCGGAACGGAAGGCCTCGGAACTGAACTGAAACTGGACCGGACTGGACTCGACTCGACTGGACTCGGAACTTCGGAACCTGGTGGGCCTCTGTATACCTCGGATCTTGCTCTCTCAGCTAGGCTCTGGTCGGGATACTTCGCACTTATCACCGCCTCGTCTGGGTGTTGATCGCAGCCTCAGTCACCCCCGCTTGGCCGGACGGAGATACAGGAAATCCTGCAGGTACGCGTTTTTGTCCGTTCAGCTGTGGCAGGAGACCGGGCCTGCAACGCACCTCCGGCGCGTGAGATGAGAAAGTGTCCCTGTTCGGGCGCCAATTTCTGTGGTAAATATTTCATTACCGGTACTATTTTTTATGCAGTAAAGTCTAGTAAGAATAACTCAGTAAATATAAGAGGCAGAATCCGTGGTATTAGAGGTTGTAAAAGGCTTTATTCCTCTACAAAGGAAATACAATTCGAATTGCAGGCTTCACACTCCATCACCATGAGGGTTCAGGAAGGAAGGCAATACATTATTGACAGGTAAGTATTTTTATAAGAAATGCATTATAGTGTAACAGATGCAGGAGGCGTAACAGTTGATAAGATAGATAAAATATGCATACGTAACCAAAAAGGCGGACATATAGGCGTAACTTAGAAAACGTCATTATACATGATGTCACAAGTGGGTGGATCCATAAGAGAATCCTGCAAGATCAGCAGAAATATTTGGCAGAGATGCGTGCGCAGCCGCATGACGTGTGATTGACGTGCAACTAGAGGGTGAAGGGGACTTGACATTTAGCTCTACGTGTGGAGACAGAAGTCTGAGGGGTCATGTCAACCTAATCCCAAATCATATCTAATATCTTATGTTTAAAGAACTGTATTATCCAAAAGGAAAGGTCTCTCGGACGGAATCTATTCTATACTGACTGTTAGTGCGTGTACGAGCGTCTAAGTGTCTACATGAGATGCGAGGGGGCAGGAATCTTCCATGGTAACAGGGCTATGAATTACTTCCACGAGGACAGTGAGGCCTGGCCCCTTGCACGGTAGCTGGAGGAATGTTTACCTAAACTACTAGACAGGAATGCATCGGATGAGGAGCGAAGCAGATAATCTTGAAGGTGAAATACAGTTTTTGGCAGGCAACAGGCTGGATCAGGCACCGTTAGCCGCGCAGGGAGTAGGACAAAGTTCATGGATACAGATGCGGGCTCGGGCTGGAGCTTTCAGAGGCAGAGAGCAGGAAAGGCTTGATGGCAGAATTCAGGGCCTACTCGCCTGAATCTGTAAAATGTGGAAAGTGAACCACATAAAGTCGGTGGCCTTTCATACTTAGGAATGGAATATCTGACCCATGCATGGTGGATCTGAAAGAGGACATGTTGACGGTGGACGCACATGTATTTGCGTCTTCAAAACTGGAACTGGAGGGAACATACATGTACTTATAGCATGCACATGGAGCCGTTGGGGTCTACGATAGGGGACATAACTGATCACAAAATTCATATTTCCTCAGTATGGCAAAAAATTGTCCCAAAACTGCTCAGAACATAAAAGATAAACTACCTAACCATGAAAGACCAGATACCGGTTTATTAACTATTAAGGAAAGCATTCATCAATGCAAAAAAGAATGGGAAGTGGTCTTGCAGAGATGCTCTCAAACAAAAAGAGATCAGAACGAGCGGATATTGATCAATGTAAACTTACACCACAGTAATACTTCACCAAAAGGCAGGAAATATTGAACAATAACACACAGGAGGACAACTTTAATATGGAAAAACCAAACTACTCCTGGCTTGAATCTATTTTACTGACAAACATCTTGGATTTAGTGCAGGCCTTGGAAGTCATAACGAAGAACCCAGATGACACACAAACTAGTATTCCAATACTAAACCAACTGGAAACCCGACAACAAACAAGCGAAATATCAAGCTCCCTGGAGCAAACAAACAATGATAACCTGAAACTAACCTACAAAAAGAAAGCAAATAGCGAACAGCAAAGTATACTGGCCCAAACACACAGTAACAATGGTACATTCGACAGAGTTGGATTCTCAAAGGTGATAAGTGACAAAAGGAAATTGACCCCCCATCACAGATGACGAAAAAGGGGTATAAACCAGACATAAAAGTAGAAGATCTTCTAAAACTTCACACCATTCTAATAAACACCCTGCAATCCTTGATCAGTGTCCTTAACCTGCAGTCGGACAAACTTGATATTCAGATTAATTTAATGAGCATCATAGCAGCACACATTACACGCATAAGCTTAAAACTTGAAACATTAACGGAACTTATAACACAAAAAAACAATACATCCCCCTCTATGCTAGCAATTCAGTGCACCTTGAGGCCAATAGTTGGCAAACTAAGTGAAGTACCAACCATCGTATTGAGCATATTAAAGGAGGGCAAACAGAATAACCAGCCGCCAGTGCCATATAGCACAGCAAATAATAAAATACAAAATGGGGCAAAAACATTATCTCTAGAACCATCAAAAGTCAAAACAACAATCTGAAAATACAACACTTCACTCGTTCCCTACAATACAGCCAATAATTGAGGAGCAGAAATAAAAAAAACACAATCCTTTTAAACCCTCAATATATCACAACTACCTGAACAGAAGAAACTTCCTGAACCAAACAAGGGAATTCTCAATCAAATATACCACCATAAGCGATCATTCATGCCAACATCTTGAACTGATAACTTCCATACACTCCCGGGAACCAATGCTCAAACCCAAAATGCACCTGTACACAAACACGTGGATCTAAGTTAGAATAGCTGGTGGCAGGAGGCTTAACTTTTTTGAAATAGCTGGGCTCAAGTTGTCTTAAAAATAATCCTCTAGTATTGCGGCCAAGGGCTAATTCGTATACGGACGGTATGTCGGACTCTTCCCTATTAAATGCTGGATTAACCATTGGGGCGAGTTGTTGCAAAAAGGCCGACCAAAATTATAAAAGTAGCTGTAGGATTGCGAGCCCCCCTCTGTCAAGTGGAAGGGATAAATATTTAAGCGATCTCCTAATCTTGCCGTTTTGCCAGACAAACTTAGAGAGCTGAGAGTCTAGGATTTTAATAAAGTTATCTTCAACTAGCAAAGGGATTGCACGAAATAAATACAATATCTTAGGAAAGATAGTCATTTTAATATAATTCCCTCTCCCTATGATAGGTAAATGCAGGCTATTAACTCTTGTTAGATCTTGTTTGATTGAATTGATGAGGGGTTCATAATTAACTTTGGTAATATTTTGAACCGTAGCAGATATGCGAACCCCTAAATAAGTTGCCAATTCGGTCCGTCTGGCATCCTCAAACTGTATGTTTTCTGTACATAATATGATGGGTTTTTTTTTATTCAGGGAGTATCCTGAATATACACCGAACTGCTGCGTAATTGCCTCAATCTCGATTATGGCCATCTCAGGGTCAGGTGTTACAACTGCAACTTCATCTGCGTAGGCTAAGACTTTGGTTTCAAATACTCCTGTCACCACTGGTTTAATTCTGGTGTTATCTAAGATTTTAAGTATCAGAGGATTGATATAGAGGGCAGATAGGATCGGGGAGCACGGGCAGCCCTGCCTTGTTCCTCTTGAGATATTGATAGTGTTTGATTCACATCCCATGATCTGAAGCTTAGCCTTCGGATCAAAATACATAGCTTTAATTGATTTAATAAAACTATGCCCAAAGTTATATCGCTCTAGAATAGCCCACATGAATTCCCATGACACTTTGTCGAATGCCTTCTCGGCATCTAGGAGAATCATTGACATCTGGCCACCTGTCGTTGCAATGATACCGAATAATGCTATTACTCTGCGAGTATGGTCGGTGGTACCCTTCCCTGGGATGAAACCGTGTTGCCACGGGGTGACCAGATGCGCAATGACCCCCCTTAGCAGATTAGCGAGTATTTTTGCATATAGTTTAGAATCTGAATTAATCAGTGAGATTGGGCGATAAGAAGATGGAGAATCTGTGGGTTTACCCTTTTTGGCAATAATAATAATGTAGGTATCTTGCCAAGATGCAGGTGTATTTCCGTTCCACTGTATTCCAAGGAATAGGTCTAATAACAGTGGTAATATTACTTTGCCTAAGACTTGGTATAGCTCCAATGGCAACTTATCGGGGCCTGCTGCTTTCCCCGAGGCTAGTTCTGCAAGGGCGAGTTCGATCTCAGTTAGTGATATTTCTTTCTCCAAATTATTTTTAGTGGTGTTATCTAGCCTGCTATCTGAACCAGTTAAAAAATCTCTTAGAAATGTATTTATTTCCTCCCTGTTATAGGCAATATCGTTCTGATATAGGTTCTGATAGTAACATTGAAATACGTCCACTATGTCTTCTATTTGTGTGTGTTCTTGACCGTTTGACTTAATAGAAGATATTGCATTGTGGGAAGCCCTTTGCCATTCTCGTAGAGGTTTCTTTGATGAGTTCTAAAAGTTTCTGCAGACTTCTTAGTTAATTCCTTGTTTAAGTCTGTTCTGAGAATTAATATCTGACGAAGCAGATTTGATCCGTCTATTTTTTGTGCAAGCAATGTGGTATGCACAGCTTCTAGTTTAGCTAGTTCCCCTACCTTCTTAATTAACTCAGAAGTCTGCTGTTTCTTGATTCTGGCTACATAGCTAAGGGTTTCCCCTCTAAGCGCGGTTTTAAAGCAATCCCATACAACGTTTCTAGGAGCACTGTAACGGTTGGTGTCGAAGGAGCACTGAGCCCAATTCCTAATTAAGTTAACATACTCATTATTAACCAATAGTTTCCTATCGAAAGTCCAAACTGAGAGTTTCCTAACCGTACTGGTTAAATTAATAGTGAGAACTAGGGCATTATGGTCAGAGATTAGCTTAGGATGTCTTATAATCGTTGCTGAGTCGGAGATATTTCTGGTGGTGAGTATATAATCGATTCTACTGTATTTGTTATGAGGATTTGAGAAAAAAGTATACCCCGGATCCTTTTGATGTTTAAGGGGCCAGATATTGGCTAAATTATGACTAATTATAAGTGAGTTAATAGCTCTGAATACTCTAGGTTTTCGACAGTAATACATGTGTTTGTCTTGCCTGTCACAGATAGAATCGAGTGTAATATTGAAGTCTCCAGCAAAAATTAGTGGACCAGGCCAGCCTGCCAGCTCCACTTCTAAGCACTCGAACATAGATGGATCGTCTAGGTTTGAACCATAGACCGAACAAAGGGTTAACCCTAAAGCAAGCTCCACAATTGCCCATCTACCATATTGATCCAGAGCTTGGCGTATAGGCATCCCTATATGGCTCTATCCTAATATGGCCACTCCCGGATATTTGTCGTTTTGGTTGTGGTTGCCAATACGTTGTACCCCTGGATTTTGAGTAGAATTCGCTTTGCCCAGGGTAGATGAGTTTCTTGAAGACATATGCTATCTCAAGAATTTCGTTTAATTATCTCGGACAACGCTTATCTCTGTCGTGTAGCATTGCTATATTCCAACTACATATACTTATCCTCCCCATGGAACTGAGTAGTTAAATCCCTTGCTTATACTGATATCTATGTTTGGTCTACAATGCAAAGATGTTTTGTGATTTATCTTTCCAATTTGGAATCTTTGGTATGGAGTTGTCTGCAATTTTTTAGTTTTATTCCCTTTCCCGCCCGACCACCCCCTTCGCGACCCAACCCTCCCCCCCCCCACTCCCAAATTAAGGCAAAAAGACGCCATTAGAGTCTAAAAGGTGATGAAGGTGCACCACACAGTCGGGTCCCAACCAATATGCCACATTTTTATTTTTTTCCTTTTTTTTCCCTCCCGCTCTCCCTTTTTTCCTTCCCCCTCCTTCCCCTTGCTAAAGCTTTTCCTTTTCCCGCTCTTTTATTTCCCCACCTTTCCCCCCTTTTTAACAAAAATTACCTAAGAAAAGAAGCAAAAAAAACCCAAACAAAATATTCTTAAATCAAAAAAAGAATATTTCCGGACGGAATTGGAGAATGCTAAAACAGACCTAGGAGGCTCCTCAAACTGGTAAAACATTAATCAAACAAAATGGCTAAAATCACACAAGAAACAACAAAATCTCACATCAGCTGCGAAGAATTCTCTACTTTCTTCACAACAAAGGCAAATACCATGGAAAGTGAGCTTAGGACAGCAGCTGCTACATTGGAGGCATCACATCTAATCAATTCAACAATACTCCATCAGTCAGTACACAAAAATAAAGCTCATTGGTCCACCTTCAAATTATACAACCACAAAGCCATCTTGAAAACCATTTCGCTCATAAAACCAGTCTACCATTACAACGATCCACTCCCAGCAAAATTTGTGTTGGCCATCGACCAGTCTACCATCCCTAGTTGGACATCGATAGTCAATGCTTCCCTATATCAGGGATCTTTTTCAGAGTGCCTAAAGATGGGCCAAGTCATTCCCATCATAAAAAGCCAACAGAGATTCCCGCAGACCCTAACAATTTTTGTCCAGCATCAAACATCCCCGTATTAGCAAAAGTGATAGAAAAGTGTGTGCAACAACTAAACCAACACATATCCAAATGTAATCTACTAGACATCTGCCAATCGGGATTTAGACCTAATCATAGTACTGAAATGATTATACTACATATAGTAGACAATGCATAACTCGTCATTGACCAGAGCAAAACATGCCTTTTAATCCTTCATGACCTATCATAAGTATTCGATAGTCAACCATGATCTGTTGCTAGATCATCTGGAAAACAGGTTGCGCTTTTCAGGGAAAGTTCTAGAAGGGTTCAAGTTCTTCTTGAGGAACAGAACACAGAGATTTTTAATGAAACATAACCTATCAGCATCTTCCCCAGATCGAAGGTCCACAAGGCTCAACCCTCTCCCCGTCACTATTCAACCAATATATGGAACCACTAACAGATATATTTCGCCTTCCCAACATCTCTTTCCACATGTTCGCTGATAAAACTCAGATTTACATTAAGATTTCATATTTGGAGGAGATCAAGTCAATGAATGACCAATTAGGGGCAATGATGCTATGCTACTGGTTACCAGCTCAAAGTAAACATGCAAAAAACAGAATTACTCCTTATATCCTCCACAAAAAATTCACCTGCAGTAAAAGAATGTATCAAATCTATCAGGGCACTGAACTGCACCCGAACATTGGACATATGGACAAGCCCATATCAGCTCATTAGCTAAGAATGTATGTTTCACTTGAATTACTTTAGGAAATTCAGACCATTCATGGAACAGCAGACCTCAAAATGGCAGTCCAGGCATTGGTAATCGAGGATTGAATACGGATGCACTACCCTTTCAGGGCTTCCCAAGATCCCAACAGCCCCTCTAAAAGCCTGCCTCAATGCAGCAACAAGGCTTATAACAGGACCAAAAAATATCGACCACATCTCTCCTCACCAGAAGGCCCTGAACTGGCTACCATACGAAGCCAGAATTCAACTCAAAATAGCATGTATGACACACAAAGTGTTACACCTCAATACACCAAGGTATTTAGCTCGGAAATTGGTCATTTATAGAGGAATCAGATCTTCCAGGAGCACCAGAGATCTACTACCGAAGTCACCGATGTTCCAGAAGAAAAAAGCATATGATTGAGCATTCTCTGGAGCGGCATAGAGAATCTGGAACTCGCTACTTCTAAGCATCAAAATATTCAAGAAAGAAACCAAAATATTTCTAATTAATAAATTCCTCCCATAACCTTTTCCTGTCAATCTTGCGGTCTCACCTATAGATTCTCGCTTAATCTATGCACGAGCATCTCTTTCCAAGGTCCAATCTCAGCTGTTATTTATAGGGGTTTACATTCTATGGTGTTAACAAATTAATAAGCAATATTGGATCTCCTAGACTTACATTATGTGAATGTGCATAAGTCTATGTTCCTCAATGAAGGCACTGTTACGGTGTCTGAATTGGTTATAATTTGTTAAATGCTTTCGAGAGAAATGTACTATAGAAACTAAGTATATTCGGTTTTAATGTGAAGCGCTCTGATACCCCAGAGGGTCAAGTTTGTGCTATATAAAACAAGAAAAATAAGAAAAAAAATTAAAAACTTGCACCCTCCACACTTGTGTACACTACCTATTACAAATCTGTCTTATACTGGCAATATAGCACTGCTAAGCTACACAGGAATAGGCATCCAAATGGCAATCAATGAACTGGGGCACTTCGCTAAGACAAATATGCTGAAAATCAATACAACAAAAACAAAACTCATGACTATAAGTCGTTGTGCACAGAAACAACCACCATTCAAACTTGGCAATTCAAAACTGGAAGCGGTCAGCAATTACAAGCACGTAGGTGTATATATAGACAGTCAATTTACTTTCCAAATACACAACGAGAACTTAATGCAAAAATGAAAAGGCATAATATTTGCCTTCTGTTCAAGCGCAATGAGACTAAAAAGACAAAACTCACTCAACAACGCTCTCTGGAGGGTGCAAGAAGAAGACCCTCAGTCTGCTTACACAAAGTACTAAAAGTCAACTGTAAAGCAAACAAACTCGACAGGTCTCGGGCAACAGAATTTACCTCTCTTGTCTTTTCAACAAACATTGAAGAAAGCGGCAAGAATGGACTCACTAATGGTAGATAAAATCACATTAAGTAAGCGAGCCGATGCATGGATTGTCCTGCAATCGTATAAAAAACTGCAACCTGCAACATACTTGGCCTTGACATACTTCCCCTACTTAAAAACAAAGCTAGTAGCAACACGTCTTGGATCATTAACGTCCAATGCAGTCCAACCAAGCTGGAAGTACAATGGACCAAAGTCATGCAGTCTTTGCCGAGTGTCGAAGCAGGACTCCATCCACCTAATATGCCTTTTCCCAGTTTTAAAATCATACCGGCTTTTACTATTAAAAAACTTTTTAACATTTGGGATATCCGCACCTGTGGATCTGCAATATTAAAATGTCTCGACCCGACTGACCCACAGCTCAATTGTAATTTGGTAACATTTTTACTTCTGTATGAGAAATTACTAAAAAACAGACTGATGGGAAAAGCATAGTAGCTCTTTAAAATCATGGCGTACAAAACTGACTATATATATTTTCCTTTTTATTGTACCACTGGTAAATCAAAACTTTTAATATGTATACTTCATCTGTGGTAACACACTTAGTTGTATTGGTATATTTTTATGGTTTTAATTAACTTAAACAATAAAGAATTATCCACTAAGTCTGCAGTAAGGATTTGAAGATGTTCTTCTGGGCATTCCAAATCTCATCTTTTCATACAGAAACCCAATTAACAAAATGTGAACAAGTCCTCCTCTATAATTAGGAGGAGATTTGCTAAAAAATGTTCTTAAGATTGGAGACTATTATACCAGTACTATCAGCAAGGACTTTGCAATATTTTACTTACATAAAAAGAACAATGATGCCTGGTTTCAATTAGCGTATTTCCAATGATGACAGCTGCTTACATTATTATAAGGGGAGATACAGAATGCTTCTCTAAATTGTTGAACTAATTAAATGCCCCAAGTCAAAAAATATAAAAATTGGCAGCCTGGTAAACAGGCTACAAGTTGATCTTGTGGACTTACTAGCCAGTATAAGAAGAAAATGAAAGAATTAGACTAACAGTAAATATCAAATGAAGAGTGGTTAGAAATTAGCAACCTCTCATTTTCAATTGAAGGGTGTTCTTTTTTTACCACATGATGTTTTTAACAGGTCAAGTTATTTTATGTTGTGGCTAAACAGAATAAGATTTCTTCTCACATATTGCCCATTTACCATCTCTGCTCTGGAAATCAAACTTGGGTATTTGAAACATGTTTTGAGAATGTGCTGCTTTAACTTAATTTTTGCATGCAGTTGTGATTGTGCTGGAAAGTAAATCCTTTGTCTTATCCCTTCCTATCCACTTATAAAACAGTAGTATGTTATATTTGCACTTAAATCACAGAACACAGCCAAAGTCTGGTCTAAATAAAATGGCTGCCTTTTCCTTTTATAAGGGCAGTCATTAGCCAATCATATACAGTTCTGTCATCGGCATATACCTAATAAATAAATAGATTTTTGTGTATTAATACTTTGAAACTACTGAATCAATTTATCTATATTACTGCCAATTTTTACATATATCAGATTGGCTATTTAAGGGCTACATCTATTTAAAAAATCTATGGAAAGTGCATTTTGGGCAAAAATGTGTTTTAGGACCTCCTTTTTTTTGCATCTTCTTGACCACTCACCACAATACTTTGCATCATCAGCCAATTTTAAAAAAAGGAATAGGTCATATGTATGTATATCTATAATATATTTTATATATATATATATAATATATATGTGTGTGTATAGATAGATAGATAGATAGATAGATAGATAGATAGATAGATAGATAGATAGATAGATAGATAGATAGATAGATAGATAGATAGATAGATAGATAGATAGATAGATAGATAGATAGATAGATAGATAGATAGATAGATAGATAGATAGATAGATAGATTACCTACTGGCAGTCGTTGGGCCTCGTTTCTATTCAAAAAGCGTTTTTTCTTTTGCCAATATCTTTTGCGCCGGTTGACGGATCTTTGCGCATTTTTCAAAACCAATGGGGTGCTCCGGTCAGTTCCTGTCTTGAAAGTTTCGGGGTGATTCTCAGGGGCCGAGAAATAGAGGGGTCTCACTACACGTTTTCCCCATGTTAATTTCCATAGGATCTTTAGACAAAGCTACAGCCCGAACTGCTGAATGGAATTACACCAAATTTGGCAAAAAGGTAGGTCTTGGTTCACAAAGAGTCCTTTTTTTTTTTTAAATGGTGGAAATCCGTTCAGTTGTTCCTGAGAAATTAGAAAAAGAAAAGTTACGATATCTGAGCACCGAGAAGGGTTCACAAACTCTTACGGGCACGAGCTTCACTCTGATTGGCTGCCAAAACTCCAAACCAGGAAGTGTTGGCAGCCATTTTGAAAACTATGAAATAAAGGGGGCAGGGTAGAATCCCTCTGACCCCCTAGGCCTGCTCAGGGGGGTCCCACAAGGACCGCCAGAGCCAGAGAAAGCATTTTAAAAAAAGAAATCATCCGAATTCACGTCAGGTGCGCAAATCCAGCTGAGAAGAAGAAAAAAACGAAGCGCGGACTCCCGCCCTTTGTTATTCTTAGGCCTACGGGTGGGCCAGGTCCACGGGGCAATGCCTATTTAATTAGCAGGGGCCCACAGAAGCCCCTCAGCCCCAGGGACCGCCACCACCCCGGGACTTAGTTTATTGAATGTGGGGGCTCACGGCCCCCTGCGGCTCTGGGGACCACCCCCTCCCCAGGGCTTTCTTTTATAATGGGGGGCCAAGCCCCGGGAACCACCACCTCCCCAGGGCTTTGAGTAATTAGAGGTGGGGGGCCTCGTAGGCCCCCCAAGCCCTGTCTCCAGGGCTTTGTACCGGATGGGAGTGGGGCCGGATGGCCCCCTCCAGGAGCCCTTGATGGTCCTGGGGACCGTCACGCTCCAGGGCCGGCTCCTGCAATGTCCTGGGGTGCCCACCCCCGGGACATTGCTGTTTGCTATGGCAGGGCGGTAGGCAAGCAGCTCCTGCCCTGCCATAGCAAACTCTGTGGCGCTTACTGGGGGTACCTGGTGGTACCTAGTGGGCTAGTTGGCCCCCAGGGACCCTCAGTATTCAAGGGGACTTAATCACCAATTTACAACACGCCAGGGGGTGCATTTGCACAGAGGTACAGGGAGGGGGCGGGCCCTGAAATAACAAGTGTGTAAACACACCCCCTGGTGCATTGTAAATTGGGGGATTAAGTCCCCTTCAATCCTGACGGTCCCTGTGGGCCAACAAGCCCACCAGGTACCTCCAGTAAGCGCCACAGAGCTGCGTTGCAGAGAGGTGGTCCAAAGCCACGCTCCTTTTTACAGCACTCTGCAAACGCACCTTCAGGTGCGCTGCTGGTGGGGTGATGACACCCCCTTGTGTCCTGAGGACCTCAGGACACAAGTGGACTTCATCCCCTTAAATCCTGAGGGTCCCTGTGGGCCAACTAGCCCACCAGGTACCTCCAGTAAGCGCCACAGTGCTGCGTTGCAGAGAAGTGGTCCAAGGCCATGCCCCTTTTTACACCACTCTGCAAACGTGTGAAAGGCAGTATATGGGAGTGTTGGAGTATATAAATGACTATACATGTCATGTGATTGTGATTGTGAGAGTGGCTGCATGGATGAGTGGCTGCTTGTATCAGTGATTGTATAAGAGAGTAAGTATGTGTTAGTATTTGTATAAATGAGTGAGGTGGTCTGTGTATAAAAGTATAGGTGAGTAAATGGGTGTGATTGATTGCTTGCATGACTGAGTAGGTGTGTAAGTAAGTCTATGGATGAGTGGCAGTATGTGAGTGTATGGATAGGTGTATGAGTGCATATGATTGTGCTATATTGATGAGTGACCGCATGTATGAGTTACTGTATAGGTGAATTAGTGGATGTGGGTATGTAGACCTAGGAATCACTGAGCAGGTATGTAGTAACTGCTACATGTCTGTCTATGGCTTCAATATTGGTAGTCTGTATTTTAGAGTGGGTGTATAAAAGGTTTTATTGGGGTGTGAGGAGGTGCATTAGATTATCACATGGATGATGTTATCAGTGATGTCATTTGAGATGTCATCAGTGATGGCACCGACCATGTCATGAGTTATGTAATATGTGACGTCATCAGCATTGCAGGGGCACGAGTTATAGTTAGCACAACTAACTACAATGGCCGAATTTCTTTGGTTTTGTACAAGTGAAATGTCCAATAACTATAACGTCAGTGAATTTCTAAGGTTTTTTAAATGCTAATTTCTAGTTATAACGTCCTGAAACCTATGGTTTTTTAAGTGAATTTTAAAGGTTTTTAAATGCTAATTTCTGACTATAAGGTCCATGAAACCTATGTTTTTTCAGTGAATTTCAAATGAACTCTTAAATGGCTTCCTGGGAGTCAAACATAGCCTATGTGAGCACATTATTAAATGTAGCTTGGTGTTCCCGACAAGACTCAGGGTACAATATGATGTCAAAGTTTATTTCTGCAAAAATCCATGGGAAACAATGGAATGGATCTTGGGCCTCAGTAGAATGGAACAGAGCCAGGAATGGAGCGAACAATGGAGGAGGAGTAGATGACGAAGGACCCGTAATAGGGAGTTACCAGCAAGGATGATGCACACTCATGAAAAACAAACCACAGGGGGCATGTTAGTTGGCGATGATGGTACTTTAAGAGTGGAAGTAGACCCGGCGCTGACAGAAAATTAATTGTCGCCACTCTGTCTGGTGCAGGAAACATAGACAATGGAACACTGGAGGACTAACAGCCCAGGTAGCTGGGGGGGGGGGTGGAATCTAAGCTTGCCTCTGGCCACAAGTAAACCTGAAGAATACTATGAGTGGGTCCTTGAAGACTGAATTGATAATTGAACACACTGGTATTTGTTTATAGACAATTATGAAGTAGACTGCTGGTTAGGTCACTATACCTAACACAGGAGAGTCCAGTTGCCACACCTGAGCACATTACTGAGCACACTCTCTGAACTCACAAGGGGCTTTTGTTTGGTGGGCTGGTCAGATTTCATAACTAGTGAAGTTGTTGGGTTGTCGGTTGGTATATAGGGGATTGGGTGGGTTTGAGTGGCAGGGTCTTCTGTCCTCTTGTAAACTTTTGAGCTGGAAGAGATGGGCAGCTACTGCCTACGGGGAGAGGGAGGGTAAAATTACAGTCTTGATTTATTTTGAGTGCTTTGCTATTTTTTCGAACTACAAAGTTGATTGTTCTGGGAAGGGGGTAGCTTCCACAAAGGTGATGCTGGTACTGTTTTACTATGGGATCTCCTTTCTATCATAGGTTGTTTCTTGTCTTTCTGACAATAACACATGAAGGGTAAAGGGACTGGTTACAAATTGGTGACATGGAATGTCCGTGGACTGAATAACTATATTAAAAGTCATTGAATTTATGAATACTTGGGAAGATATGGGGTATCGATTGTATTTGTCCAGGAAATTAATCTGTGGTGGATTGTATTAAGTATGCTCAGAGAAGATGGTGCGGACAAATGATTGCTACTTCCTACTCAGGTTATGCCAGAGGTGCATTGATATAGGTGGCTCCCGGTGCCCCTTTTAAGTCTGCAAGGACATATTTAGACACTGAAGGCCAGTATGTGATGGTAGAGGGTACACTTGATGCACACAGTTAATGTGTTCCAAATGTGTATGCAGCAAATACCGATGATGGAGACTTCTTGGGTTCAAGCACCTCACTCCTGAGATGGAGATTATAATGGGGGTGACTATAATTGTGTTTTAAATGGCAAGATAGATAGATATCCACCTCAAACAAACACTAAACCTAAGGTGGTGGTGGCCTTATGACAGACACGGAGTAGGCTAGTTTTGATGGATATTGGGAGGCAGCACAATCCAAAGAAGTGTACATATTCGTGCCATACCCAGGTGACAGACACATACAGTTGCCTAGACTTTTTTTCTATACAAGTAACAGCCACCCATAGAGTTACAAACACCCAATAACTGGCCTGCTATTTGACGGATCACTCCCCATTATTAATCACATATACACTACACAGACCAACACCGAGATACCACTATGGAGACTAAATACAAATACTCTTACTGACCCAATATTCCAAGACACAGTGTACCGGGAGTTGACACAATACTTTGAGATAAATTGAGAGTCGACGAATAGTAGAGATCCAGACTAGAATGCCATGAAGGTAGTCCTCAGGGTAGTGTGCATGTCCGCAGCGGTTGGTATACAATGTACCCTGGTGGAGGATTTAGGTAGGCATGAAATGCTTATTGTCAGCCGTGGAAACAACACTCCCCACAGACCAAACAGGTCTACAGAACTGAAATGCTCAGCGGCTAAGGGTGGGAGAGTTGTGGGATAGATTAGAGAAATAAGATGTTGCTACTTGGAGGGTGATAAATCGTGGTGCCTACTGGCATTGCTGATTAGAATCAAAAGCCATCCTCAGCCTATCCTGGAGGTACGTGATACAGGAGGTACTATGGTATTTACACCACAAAAGCGATTAATACCCAATTTAGCAATCATCTCGGAGCAGCCTATGCAGAATCCCAGAATATCGTAAAGGCCCGGGTGATATTGCATACCTGGACAAAGTTCCCCTTTCCTGTCTCACCTCGGAGGACCGAGAACCCCTGCGTGCTCCGATAGTAAGCAGAACGCATGGGTTTGATGAGGGACTTAGATCCTGCTAAGTCACTGGGAGCAGATGGATTCCTGGCTGAATTTTATCAACAATTTCCTCACATGTTGACAGATAGGTTACTTGAGGTTCTCCCAGAGGCCTGAGAGAGGAGGGAGCTACCTCAGACTATGAGGGAAGCTTTAATAGTTATAATGCATAAGCCAGGTAAGGGCCCAGCTATGATGAGCTCATACGAACCTCTTTCTATGTTAAATGTGGACCTCAAGTTCCTTAGCCATACATTGGCAAATAAACTTTTGACCTTTCTCCCCAACTCATACACGATGATTAGTCAGGGTTTATATCATGTAGGAACCTCCTCAGAAATTTGTGTCAATTGGCCCATGTCATGTGGTGATTGGGGTGGACAAAAGATGACTATACCCTGGACTTTCTCAACGTAGAGCACGACTTTGATTCTGTAATCTGGGAATGCATTTGGCAGGTCCTTCATAAAATTGGCCTGGACATGAGTGTTGTAGACTGGATAAAACTATCATACACACCTCCAACTGCAGCAGAACGTACAGGATGCTATGTTTTGGTGGCTATGGAGTTGCAGCATGTTACCAGGCAGTGGTGTCTTCTCTCCCCTTTGCTGTTTGCCATAGCTATGGAACCGTTGGAATGTCACATGAGAAAGGTTCTCAAGGGATGGAGTATAAGGATAGGTGAGACTCAACATATAGTCTCCCTGTATTCAGATACTGCCTTAAAATACTCCAGGTTTCTGTTAGACTTTGTCCCGATGTAATTGGGTGGGCTGGCGGAGTTCAGAGAGGCCTCCGATCTTCGAATTAATAGTTCAAAGTTCCTATTGTTTCCTCTGGGTGAACTTAGTGGCGTCTCATTGACCCAGCTCCCACAGGTTGAGTTTCCCAGGACATTGGACAGTGTCCGTTAATTGAGGATCTTCATAACCCATGAGCAGAACTGATTCCACGGCCTAAATATGGAATGGGTAATTGAGGGGTCGCGTCACTCCATTTAATCCTGGAACACTTTCAGATTGTCCTTGATGGGTAGGGTTGCCCTGATTAAAATGGTGGTATTAACAAGATTTCTATATGTTATGCAGGGGCCAATCTATGAACTGCCCTGGTGGGTATTTAAAGAACTTCATACACTCCTGGTGAAGCTTCTGTGGAATGACAAATGTTGCAGAGTTGGGCTTGACATGATGCCAAGGGAATGGGAACAAGGGGGACTGGAGATACCATACCTAGACCTGTATTATCTGTAGAAACAGCTCCAACATGAGATACATTGGCTAGATACAAACCCAAGATGGAAGAGATCCTTGTTTGCAGGTACATGCAAGGGTCACCAGCTGGGGGCACTCTTGACGAGGAGTAGGAACCTCCCACGGTCATTTCCCCATTTGATTTGACTGATCGCTAGACTGCGGAAATACAAGGTCCAGACCATAATAAAAAAGCCTCAGAATTGGATATTTTGATCATCTGCCCCTTTGCTCAAATAGCACAGTCAATGTCTGTGAAACAATGGTGGGAGGGTAGCTGCCTAATACTGTCTGACCTAAACCAGGAGGGTCGCTTTAGAGCACTACAGAATGCAAAAGGAACGTTTGCCTTGGGCTCTGTGAAGTTCCCGCAAAACACAAAGATAGCAGCCATGGCCAACAACTGTGGTCAGCATTTCTGGAGGCCCCTGACACCATGCACACACTAGTCAGTATGATTACTACAGTGGGTGGACGTAAATTTGTAACTCGTCTATATTGGCCACTGCATGTGGACAGACAGGTCAAGTCATTGAAAGAGGAAGAGAGGTGGCAAGTCATATGCGGTGAGCCCTTGTCCCCTTGAGATTGGTCCCATATTCATTTGGAAGACCAGAAAGTGTCAGTTTGTGCAAGATTCAAACAGATTCAATATAACATCGTACGCATGACATATTTGTCCCCCAGATGTTTATACGTAATCTATCCAACACATGACTCTCGATGTCCCAAGTGTGTGACCCCTGAGGCAGACTTTTTACATATGGTTTGGCACTACCCGCTGATGGCAGCAATAGGAGAAGAGTTGTAGAGTGGCTTAGCTGTGATACTGGTTGGAATATTCCACTGACAATTGGTAGTTGTATGCTGGGACTATAACCTAGGGACCCGAAACGCAAGCTCAGCAGACAATATACCGTGCTGGGACTAACAGTAGTGAAAAGATGCATAGCAATTCACTGGATGAGTGTCAAAGCTCCCACCAGAGAAAAATGGGAGAAAGATTTGAGGGAGTGGGCAACCGCAGAGGAGGAACATATGAGAAGAATGAGGAAAGATGACAAATTGCAGGATGTGCTGTTTGCCTAGGGAATGATGATGCAGGATTTGCTGGACCTGAGCTACATTCACAGTAGGAGTAGGGAGGATAGGTGGGACGAAGAAATTGAGTTGTTTCAGAGGACGTGGTTCGATACCTCAGTACCCTCATCTAAAGTTAAATGAGATGTTTTAAATATTGACCTTCTTGATACCACTATGCAGTGTCTATGTGGACTGTGGTTTCATTGATAACTCTAAGCTGGTTGCGATGGGTGGGAGGGGACATTGAGTGTTTTATTATTGTTGTAATGGTATAAAAATTGATGTCTGAGATATAGGGTACAGTATTATCTAAATAGCTGACATGGAAATATCCTGAATGCAAATACTGTTCATGAATAAAACTCTCATAAAGAGTCCCAAAAAATAAAGCCTTCCTAATTCTACAACAGGTAGCCTTAATATAAAGTACCTTAGTCTCTAATTTAGGAAGGTTTTTGGATTCTCCCTAAAGCTGTACTGATATCCATTGGCTCTAAGAGATAGCTGGTAGTTTGTTCCAAAGCTTAGCTGCCTTGACCTGAAAGGCTCTTCCGCCAAACTTTTTTTTCCTAAACCTTGGCTCTAATACCTGGTCAGCCAATGTAGGTGCCTTGGAAGCCTGTAGTGACTACATTACTTTTGCAGTCGCATAGGACCTGGCCTGCTTACAGCTTTATAGATTATACACACTGCCTTAAAAGCTGAGATAGGCCTGAGTAATAGTAACATCTTGAAATAGCTCTGCAGCTAATGACACAAAAAAGCATAGTCTCTTGTAATGAAACAGACCAACATGTGTAGAAAAGGTTGAAATGTACCTGCAATTTTCCTTGAGTCCCAACTGATGATATCCTTTATTCAGAGCCAGGCAAGAGAATACCTTTGCACCATCTAATTGTGTTATCATGTTGGTAATGTGGTTTCTCTTTCAATTGCCCTGTTTGCTTGGTGCATATCCATGCAGTTGCATACAGTTCTTTCACTGTCCTTTTTGGGTACTACCACTATGGGATAAACTATGGGGTTGGACCAGTGAAACGCTCAATGAAATCATGTTTGAGTAAAGATTCAAGTTATTTTTCAACAGTTTTCTGAAAGTACAAGTCAATTTGTCTCTATCTTTGAGCAATAGGATGGATGTCCTCATTAATATGTAATTAGTCTTGAGTTTTCCCAACCCATGAAACAAAGAAGGGAATTGACTTACTATTTCATGATGAGCATTCATGTTATAATTCACAGATATCACTCCCATATCAGCGGCTGTGCTGAAAACTGAGTAAATTGGTGATTGACGCAGTACCTTGAAGAACAGTAATGGGTACCTGTACTTTTGTTTTCTTATAATTCATTGTTGCTACAAACAAATCTTGAATTTTTAATGACGTTGAAGAAGCCCACCTATACACTTTAGTTTTCAAGGGCGTAAGCCGGGCACTGGAGACAGTTCATTATATTTCACCTCAGGCATAATATTTATTTTTGCACCAATATTGATGATAAAAGGCATTTTAGAATTATTGACTTTTTGTGTGATCTTCAGACAATGTTCGAATGACTATGGTGCTTTGTCATTTCGGTTTCTCTAAGTGCGGTGTTTTTCCTCACAGGCGGCCAGTCCAAGAACTGCATGCTTCTCTGAGGTAAACATCAACATGGCAAACCCAGCTTCTTCACTTTTACTTGATATTGAGATGGATATTGGAAGAACTATTTGATGAAGATTTAGATGTTGATCGACTTCGTTTGGTGTCAATTCACGCCAGCTGGTTAGCAGGGGTAAAGTAAAAAGGATCCTATTGTAATCAAACAGAAGGCAAAAATGGGAGAGAATATAGTGCAAAAGACGTCATTTTCAACAAGATGTCATGATTGATCTAATTTGTGAGGTCATAAGCAGTGCATGGCAAGCGTACAAGTTATAGTTACTTCAGTAAACTATTGAAGGTGAATTTCAAATGTGGAAGTTTAAAATGTTTTGTTTTAACTGCCATTTTCATCTAATTTTGTGGTCGCTTTAACCTTTTTTTCAGTGAATTTCTGAGCTTTTTTTTAATGTAAAGAGATATTATTACCATACCTACTGGCAAAATCAAGTTAACCTTTGGTTGATTTTATTGCCATTCCTAACTATCCCAACCCTTCCTACCATGTACAGCCTTTGGCCATGCATGGCTTGGACTGGCCGTAGAGACTAACCTATGGCCAGGCCCTCCACACTACTCCCCCATGGGAAGCTATCCATCACAGGTGGAAAGCAACTCACAGATTCCTACCTCACATTAGCATTAAAAAAAAATATTCTGCTCCTGCTGGACTACTTCGGGACTCTCTCAAGGTTCCCAAGGGATATCGGTTAGATTGTGATAAACCGTAAAACTTTGTTTTTAAATGTTTTCCCTAGTGAGGGTCTGTTTGGGAACCCCCACAAGGGCTAGGGGGCAAGGTATTTCTACACTGCCCCCTTAAACATTATTTTTTTCCCTTACTCCTGTCATGGTCACCACAACTTTTCCCTTCATGTTACAGTCAGCCAATCATGGCCCAGGGTCCCAAGGGACCGGTGTCAATTGTGCGGGTCCAGCCTATCTGAATGCTTCATTTGCTGTTTTGTCCCATGGGACTCCCTCATGAGTCCTGCAGTATTAGATTTTGCTATTTTCTGGAGTCTCATTTCTATAAAACACCTAAACAGATATACATCAAATCACAAAAAGCTTCTTTTCTGAATAAATATCTAGCATTCAGCTAAATTAGGTGTAATTCTGTTCAGTACAAAAAAAAATGAACATTATTCATTTTCCATAAACTTTTCTTCAGTAGATCTCCATTCCAGTAATGAAAACCTCCACTAATTTGCTGAAAACTTACAATTATTAACTTTACACTCATACATTTTGTTGTAGGAAGGACCTACCCTTCTTTTGAGAGGTAGAGACCTAGAGAGGATCTAGCCTTAAGGCTAGAGCGGTCGACCTCAAAGCTGGGGAACCGGGTTTAAGTCTCGGCAACAAACCTCAACATCCTGTGAATCTGGGCAAATCACTTAATCTCCCTGTGCCTAACAAAAATGAATGTGTTAATCTGTAACAAAACTAGTGCTCATGTAATGCGCTCTGATACCCGATGTCTCGGATCTAGTTTGCCCTATATAAAACTCTTTAAAAAATATATATAAAAAAATATGCCTCCATCTAGGTGTTAATCTTGGGGAAAAGTCAGAACACATGGTTTTAATCATGTGTGTTCCTACTGCGCAACCACACTTGCCTTAACCACGCATTTCCCTTAACCACACATCGGCGTTGTTAAGGCAGTGCGCAGTATAGTTGCTGGCTAGACGGAAGACGATGAAGACAGAAGCAAGAAGACGATGAGGTGAGTGGGGCTGGTGGGAGGTCAGGGTAGGTTTCATTGCAGTGCAAGGACTTGGACTAGTTTAAAGGACAGCGTGGGGGCTGGGGGTAGTATAAGTAAAGAGGCAAGGTTTTATCCTTTAGGGCAGTGGGGGAGGAATGGGTAGTTGGGATAGTTTTTAGGGCTGGGGGGTCGGGGTAAGTTTAAGGGAAGTGGAAGGGGTTGGGGTAGTTTAAGGGACAGTGTGGGGGTTGGGGTTGTTCAATGAAAGGGGCAGGGTTTTAGGCCTATGGGTAGTGGGAGGGGAATGGGTAGTCAGGGTTGTTTTTAGGACAGGGGGTCGGGGTAGGTTTCAGGGTAGTGGAATGGGTTGGGGTAGTTTAAGGGACATTGTTGGTTGGGGGGCCAGGGTAGTGTAAATAAAGGGGCAGGGTTTTAAGATTTAGAGTAGTGGGAGGGGAGTGGGTAGTCAGGGTAGTTTTTAAGGCTGGGGGTTGTGATACGTTGTAGGGAAGTGGAAAGAGTTGGGTTAGTTTAAGGGACAGCGTGGTGGGTGGAGGGTAGTGTGAGAAAAGGGGAAGGGTTTTTGGCCTTCAGGCAAGGGAGGGGAATGGGCAGTCAGTGCAGGGAGTGGGGGGTCAGGGTAGTGTTAGTAGAGGAGCAGGGTTTTATGAACAGTGCAGGGGTGGGGGAGGTGGGAATCGAGGTAGTGGCAGCCTTAGCCACACATATCCTTTTACCATTCATTCTTATACCACAAAATTGTGAGGTAAAGGCATGTGTGGTAAAAGGAATGCATGGTTAAGATGCATCTGTGGTTTGGATTGCATGGTAGAGCACGTGCTGCGGTTCCTGCTGGGTCGCTGCAGGTGGAGGTGGAGGCTTCTCCTCACTCGGCCGACCGCCCTGGGTGTAGCCGGAGCCGTGGTCTTGCAAGACTCTTCATTTGATTATTCTGGTCTTGGGCCGGCTGTGTGCTCTGCTTTTGGATTTGTTTACGATTCCCGCTCTGCCAGAGGGAAAGAGACACGGTTTATTTTGGTCGCTCAAGCCATGGCTCCAAAGAATGCCCACAGAACGGCTCGGACCGGGAGGGGTTTTATTACCGAGAACTCTGCTTCCAGGGGAAACAATGTTGCTATTACTTCGGCCCCTCTAGCAGTTCCTTTGGTGGCCTTGGAGGTTTCAGCAGAACACGCCGGGAAAATGGAGAGAGCAGTAGCGACTCCCGGTAAGCTGATTATTCGCCCCTCCTCATTATTTGTAGATACACAAGGCAAACCCGGCTCTACTTCTGGAAGTAATGCTGTCTCTGTTAGTCCTCTGATCCCCCTTCCACCTCTTCCGTCTTTGGTGCATAATGACGCTTTATTTTCAACTGGCAGAGACATTGGTACAGGATGTGGGCTAAATTTAAGCCAACAAACTGATAATTACAGGATTAATGGAGAAACAAACCCTACTTTATCCAATACGAGACGGTCAGAGTCTCCTATACCGGTCGGGGGGGAGAAACTGACAGCTGACATAGCGGATACACTGAAATCATCTGTGTGTATTCCATCTATAGAGCAGAGCCCGGGTACACTGATATCACCCATCGTGGGCGTACAAACTATACTAACAGAAGACGAAGTGAATTACAGGGAGATTGAGGATTGTTTGGTTGATGAGTATGAGGATTCAGTTGAAGAAGTAGAGGAGGATGCATCTAGATCTCCCTTGCGACACTCCGGTCCCAAAAAGTGAAAATCAAAAGCGAAATATAAAATAAAGAAAGGGAAGGCTCTTAATACTTCTGTTTTGTCTGCTTCGAAATCAGTGCATAAAACACGTGGCAAAACTATTTCTGATGAGAGCCCTTTAAGAAGGTGGATACAGGCAAAAGGAGGGGTCAAGACTATGGCCTTGCGCCTTTCAGGTACTAACCTTGTTGAAGCAGAAGAGTATTTAAAGGAGGGCTATGCCATGCCCAGAGATAAAATAGTCCAACTTGCCTCGACTGCTTTATCTGCATCTGCTTTAGGTATTCCACTAATGGATTCTTATGCCCCTCTGGCTTCCACTGCAGTAACAGTAATTACTGATGTGGATTCTCAACAACTACCTCAACTCCTGCAAGCATCTTAAGTGCTCCAAGTGCCTTAAGTGCTCTGTCTGTCCAAAACCAAGAGAACATAGAATGCAACCTCTCCTCGTTTGATCAGATTTTAAAGATTCTGACCGATCACAGAAACGAAGCACAACAACATTTCTTACAGCTCAGAGAGGATAATTGTCAATTACAGAGGTCTTTGGAAGAAGCTACTAATAAGTTTGGAATAATCACCCAGGAAGTCGCGGAGCTACAGCTAAGGGTTGCAGGCATTGAGGAAACATCTGTTTGGGTTGAGACTTTAACTAGCCAACATGATATGCAGATATCTACCCTTCAGAATAAGCTTGAAGACATGGAGAATCGTCAAAGGAGGCAAAATCTCTGACTTTTTGGCATAGCGGAAGGCTCAGAAGGATCTGATCCGCGGGCCTTCATAGTGAACCTCTTTCAAAGAGCTTTTCCTGACTTATCGGATTGGGATTGGGATTCCCAGCTACAAAGGGTCCATAGACTTCCCCTTGCTCAAAGAAATAAGGAGAACAAATTTCCAAGGCCTTTTTTGATTTATTTTGGTAATTACTTACTAAGGCAAGCAGTATCCTCTAAGGCTAAGCCTCATTCACCGATTAAAGTTGATAATGTCACGTTTTTTGTCAGATCTGACTTGAGTAAAGCTACTATGGACAAACGATGGAAGCTGCGACAGCTTATTGATCCTTTCAAATCTTTTGGTGGGCAGGTATTCTTGCAGGAACCTGCCCGTTTAAAAGTAATAAAAGGGGGCCATACATATACTTTTACTGACGTCAGAGAAGCTGAGATAGCACTATCGAAATTTGGTTAATAATTTGCTCTTATGTACATCATTCTTTCACTTAAAAGCTTTGGTAGTTTGGTGGAATTATATTCGCAATGCTGCATTGGGTAATGTGCTTATAAAAATGGGTTACCAATACGGATTTTTGACGTTATCTCCCTTATGTCTCTTATGCTTCTCGTATTTGTTTTTTTTTTCTTCTTACCTCTAGATTTCTTTTTTTAATCTTAAACTTGGGATTCTCCCCTTCTTCAGGAGTGGGTGGAGTAGAGGGAGAGAGGGAGCTATCCGATGCTGTCCCTCAATCAGGCTACCCAAACAACGGCAGCATGCAACAAGGGGGTGCTCTCCCCAGGGTGGTCTGGGGGAAGGTCCCGGCTCGGGTGGGTCTGGATTAGGGGTTCACGGGTGGTGGTAAAAAATGTTAAAAATGACAACACTATGACAATAATCACTGAAAATAATAAAAAAGAAAAGCTGATATATATGACAGTTATTATTAGAATTGTTTACTTTCTAACACTTTTTTCTTAAATGTCAAAAATTAGATGTTTGGTATGGAATGTCGCTGGCCTCAACTGTAAGAATAAGAGACGATTAGTACAGGAAGAGCTCAAACTGTACAATCCCCACTTAGTTTTACTCACCGAGACACATATCTGCTACAAAGATAGGAATTTGTAAAGGCTAATAGGGTATGAGGTTATTGCATGTACAACCCTAAATGCTACTATTAGAGGGGTTTCCATTCTAAAACAAAGACAATTGAAACTAAATATCATTAAAACTGCTGTAGATAAAAGGGGCCGATGGATAATTATTCAATTTAACCTGGAAAATTGTACATATGTTATCTGTTCTGTATATGGATCTAACGTTGATGATCCTTACATCTTTGATTGGCTAAATATTGAGCTTTTGGAATGGGAGGGAGAACTCTTAATCGGAGGTGACTTTAACTGTATAATTGATTATGCCATAGACACTACTAAACATAGTGGCTTCCAACGTATGCGGAAGACACGTGCGGCCATTTTAGAACTAGGTCGGTTACACAACCTAAAAGATACTTGGCGAACTCTTCATCCTAAAACACCAGGGTATACGTACTATTCTCCACCTCATAAATTATGCTCCCGGATAGACATGATATGGGCTTCTGATAGGATCTTAGAAGCTTGCACTATTGACATTTGCCCAAGGCTCACCTCAGACCATAATCCCATTCTTTTTATTTTCTGCACAGTCTCAAGAATACAAGATACAAGATTATTCTCCTTCCCGAGATATCTTTTCTCAGATTCAGAATTCATTTTACTACTTAAGAAACACATCTCTGAATTTATTGATATAAACCTACATTCTACTTCTCTAATTTATGTATGGGATGCCTGCAAAGCCAGTTTAAGGGGATTTACTCAACAATTTGTTTTTACACAAAACTCTAAACTTCGTAAAGATAACAAAATTATTACTACCAAAATTCTGTCTTTAGAGAATCAATTAGCAGACGCTCTAATACAAGGTACTTCAGATGGGGATAAACTAAGACTGGAGCTAATCAGTCTTCGATCAGCCACCAAAAATGTTCTTAGAGAACGAGCCTCTGCAAAATTACAGAAATTTAAAATCTCTCAATATGAGAATGGTGATAAAATAGGTAAGATTTTGGCTTATAAAATTGCGGATGACAAAGCAAACACAATAATCAAATATATTAAAGGTCCCAATAATATCATTTATGATCAAACTAGTGACATTATAACACAATTTGTTACATATTACAGTCGTTTATACACTCCGGAAAACATTCCCACTTCACATAATATTCAAGTATACATTGGTAATAATGTTACCAACAATATAACTGCAGAACACAGTAGGCAACTAGCTGAGAATGTTACCTTCGCTGAAGTTAGAAAGGCTGTTGCTTCTCTTCCATCTGGTAAAGCTGCAGGGGAAGATACACTTCCCATAGAACTCTACAAAATTTGCCTTGATGAAATACTTCCCCTTTTCTGCTCAGTAATCAATTCGATTGATCTAACAGGGAAAGTTCCAAAATCTTGGAACTCTGCTAAAATAGTTTTTTTCCTTAAAAAAAATAAACCGGCTGAGGAATGTGGTTCCTACCGGCCTATTTCTTTAATTAATGTCAACGCCAAAATCTTCTCTAAAATTCTCGCACTTCGATTGGCCCCGTATATGCCTGAATTAGTTAGTCCACAACAACATGGATTTATTTCAGGACGGGACACCACGGCCCATGTCAATATGGCAATTACTGCTTTTGATATAGCAGCGGTTAACTCCACCCGACTCGGTATGATACTTTTAGATGCCGAAAAGGCATTCGACCGAGTCGGGTGGGATTATCTATGGGCCGTAATGAGGGCGTATGGCTATAATGGTCGATACTTTAAATGGATACAGGCCTTATATGATTCACCAACTGCTAAAATTAGCTATGCAGGTATGATCTCCCCAGGTTTTAAAATACTTAGGGGTACGCGGCAGGGGTGCCCGCTTTTACCTTTATTATTTGCACTCTCCATGGAACCATTTATAAATTCATTATCTATTCAACCTCATATTATCCCATTAGAATTCGGCTCTAACTCTCTGAAAATCACTGCCTACGCAGACGATATCGCTATATACTCTACTGATGTAGAAAAATCTCTTACTATGATAATAGAAGAATCTAATGTTTTTGGAACAATTTCAGGATACAAATTAAATTTAAGTAAAACACAAGTTATATTAAAGTACAAACCACTGACCTCTGTTCAAGGTACTTGCCGGGTGGTGACGTATTTAGGTGTTAAAATATCTGCTAAAATAAGTGATATAAACAACCTTAATTATGATGCCTTATTGAAAGAAACAGCTTGCTTACTCAAAAAATGGCATAAAATACCTCTAAGTTTTGTAGGCCGGATTAATTTAATTAAAATGAAGATTTTGCCCAAATGTATGTATCTATTTAGGTCTATACCTTTACGTGTTAATAATTCTTTTTTTAGGAAACTAGACGGGATTTTAAGCAGCTATATTTGGGGATATAAGAAAGCTAGAAGATCGCTTGCCCTGCTTAAATTACCAATCAATAAGGGTGGTTTAAACTTCCCCGATTTGAAATTATATTTTTTGGCAACTTTTTTTGGCCACTTGCGTAGTTTATTTTTACCTAATAATCAATACTATTACCACCAATTCATGCTGGGTAATGACTCTAATCGTTTTCTCGCAAGAGTCAACGACCCTAACTATTTCAAAAGGGTTAAGTTTAAGACTGCGAGAGAGATAGTTGCGGTCTGGAAAACTTTATTAACTACATGTAAGACTTCTTTTTTTCATTCCAAGCTTGCTTTGTGGGGTAATCCTGGGCTACCACACATATTCAATGATGGACGTGGGACTGTCTGGGCCAACTTGGGAATTAATTTGTTGGGGGATTTATATGGTGACCAGGGATTTTTAGATTTCACAACGCTTAAACTTCTCTTTAATTTAACCGATGATATGCGATTTAAATATTTGCAAATCAGAGATTTTCTGGTTGGTAAAATGAAAATTAATCAAATCTCAGACTCAGATTTATGGACATGTTTCTACTCAGGAAATCAGAAATCATTAATTAGTAGGGGCTATAAATGCTTAATTGATTTTAAAGAGGATAACTGTCCAAAAATCGCTTTGAAATGGGCGTCTAGATTAGGGATTAACATTACCCCCACTAAGATTTCGGCGGCACTTTGTAATATCAACAAAGTGGTACAATCTTTAAGCTTGAGGATTCAATTGTATAAAACCATCTGTTTTCTATATTATACACCGCTTAGAATTTCTAATTGGTCTTTAAATCTTACATCAAGCTCACGCTCCAAGTGCCCTAAATGTGATCTTGTTGCTGCCGATATCACTCATATATTTCTTTCATGTCCAGCTCTGTCTGAGTTCTGGTCCGGATTTGAAAATATTTTATTGCAAAAACAAATTGTTCTTGGCCCTCTTTCGTCATTGTCTATATTATTAGACATACAACCTGAGAACTGCCCACATAAAGATTTATTAACTGTATTAGTTTCTTGTGCTCAACTGACAATTGCCAGGGTATGGATATCTCAGAAACCCCCACATATCCTGGAATGGTGGTTTTTAGTTAATGAAATCTATACTATGGAGCGTGCTATTGCCAAAACGAGGGGATTGAAATCTATTAAAAAATTGGATAAAATCGGGGGGACTTTTTTTTAATGTTACTTTTGCTATTACGTCTCTATTGTGTATTTATTTGTATGGCCTATTGGATATCAAATGTACATGTTATCGTTATCAGCTAACCTCTGCTTTTTGTTTCATTGTGTTGTCAATAAAAAAAAAAAAAAAAAAAAAAAAGGAAAATCTCAGCAAGACTTATGGTAGATGTTATTATTTGCCTCATCTGAATTTAGCAGACAAATGTATCATGATGTTGTGGATGTCCAATGACCTGTTAACATCCTCACATAACATAAGTTAGCCAATCGGTTAATTCAATTCTTAAAATACATTACAAAGGATTGATTGTAGGAGACATGCTGTGTGGTGGAGGCCAAATTGAACTAATATAGTACAAGTCAATAATCATTCCAACTTTCCTTATGAAAGTAGACACACTAAGGGGCTTCTTCACAATACTCATTTTGTAATAGGTTTAACAGGACTACGCTAGTACTGCTACCCTACTGCAAAATGCTATTCACAAACTTATGTGGGTTGGTCTCTGCCTCGCCTATCTTTTAAGTACATCTTCTATCTTTTATGTGAGGGGATCTCCACCCTGACTGAGGAGATCTCTGCACATGTAAGCATTTGTTTTAGTATTAAATGTGGGTAGGACGGAGGGGAGTGGCTGGAAAACGTGGCAAGTCAAAAAAGAAAAAGTCATAAAAGTATGGAGAAACAGAGCTGGAGTAAGTTCAGAACCACACATGGCCAAGTACTGATACTCTAACACACTTCCATAGAAACAGTGGAGGTAGAGACTTAAAAATAAAACCTCAAAAGACATGATATAATGAAGTAGATTATTTCACCTATAAAAATATATATAAATATATTGTATTTAATGTTATAAAATGTCAATAAATAAAACATTATTAGTAGTCAAATACTTTTTAATAATTTTTTATACATCAATTTTAGTAATTTGTAATACATAATTTTCTTTTCTTTTTAAATGGGAATTTTTTAAATGTTAACTTCAGATTTGCTTTTAATTTATTATCTTTAAAATAATATTCTTTGTGATTTATTATTACATTATTAGTGCTTTTAATCTTTCATATTAATCTACATTTAAAATAAATATATAAAAATACATTTTATTTAAAGGTTTATTGCTTTTTAAACTTTTTCTTATACTTTATGATAGGGAGCTCACCGCCCTGGTTACGGAGGTCTCCGCAAAGTGTGCAGAATGTCAAATATGGTCATACAGGCAAAACTCGTAGTAACTTTACAGTGATATTTGACAATTTTACTTGCTATACCCCGCTAATTCAATGTGTCGGGGCATGTAAATTTACCATTTTCAGTAACTTTAAACTTGAAAATGGTGCAGCACAAAATGTAGTAAAGTTACTCAAAAGGGGAAGGGTACATTTTCTTGTAGTAGATTTACACATATAGATTTAGCTTTATAAACAGGGTTCTTAGTGCACATTTTTCGTATCTCTCTGCATTCATGATCCATGCTGTGGTGTAGCAAGGGGTGTGGGGAGGCGGTCCGCCCCGGGCAGCACGAGTTGTATTGGCAGTGGCACTTTCACCCTCAGCACCGCCTGTCTCCTTGCTTCCCCCGTTCTTCGCAGTTACCTGTGGCTGTCGCGGAGCGGCAAACGCAGGGACTGCCATGGGCAGCAAAAGGTCCTGCCATGCCAATGGATCCATGAGGCCAGAAAGACTGCAGGCTGTGAAATCGTTGATCTAATAATGCTAGCAATAAATGTCAGGGTTTATTCACCCACAAGAAAGCATAGGGGCACGATTGTGCATGGCTGGGTGCGTCGCTGATAGTTTTCTTCAGTCTTTCTAAATGAACACGTAGAACAGAGGACATTGGGCAGTGGTGACAGTCACTCATGGGCTCACAAATAAGATCAGGTTTAAGGAGTATCACACCAACACTGTGACTATGCAGTGCAAATAACCTTTGGCACCAAACACATTCATGTTAAACTTACATCACCAATAAGTGCCAGTTCTGTGTTGTGCGCAATTTCCATTTTAATTTAATAATATCAATCCTCACCCCAGATTGTGCCCTTTGGTTTCCTCATTCTGTGGACATACCAGGAGCATACATATTTACAGAAACTAGCATTAATGTTGTGTATATCTGTTTTCAGAACAAGGTATTTGTGTGCCATGTTTAAAACAAATACTTTACAAAGACAAGTACCTACAATTTGTATGTATGTGTGCTTATACAAATTATCTTGATATATTCTGTTTAGCAAAACATATATCGCATTTCATAATAAAAAATATATATTAATCATAATTCATAAATCACATATTATCCTTTGGTTAACAACACTGGGAATTATTCTGAGGTTAAGAATTTTTTTTTATTCATTTTTATTTAGATTTCAGTAAGTAACCATATATCCAAATGCATCATGACAAGAAAATGTGATGAACAGTTAACCCCTTCAGTGCCCGCCCCTTTCCCTGCCCTGTGCCGGCCGTTGCATTAGTGGGCGGGGTTTATGACGAGCTGGTCACGTCATGGGCACAGCGCAACCGCGGCCCATGACTAGACCAGCTCGTCATGGGCATTGAAGAGGTTAAAACACATGAGTAGCATTAACTTACAGACATAGCTCAGCAGAATTCTTATTGGAAAAGCAAACCCTATTTGTAATGACTGAACCGCTGAACGAAATTACGCCAAATTTGGCAGAAAGCTAGATGTTGGTCCAGAAAGTGTGCTTTTTATGATTTGGTGTAAATCTGTTCAATAATTCTAGAGATATTCAAGTTTAAAAAATATAGATATATGGGAATGCGGATCCTGGCAGTGGACCAGTGGATCCTCCTGAAATTTGATTGGCTGCCAACCCTTCAACCAGGGACCACTCATTAAAATTAAGGGTAGGATGCTGCACGGTCTCCCTCCCCAAGCTTTATTAGGGCCTGGGGACCACATCCCCCAGGGTCTTTTTGTATTAAAAGGGAGAGGGCTATATGGTCCTTCTCCCCGACACTTGGTAGGCCCTAAGGACCCCATCCAACAAGGCAACTCATTAAAATTAAGTTAAGGGACGCCTTGATGCATTTCAAAGGGTGGGGACTTAGCCCCCCCTCCATGGGCTGATTTTTCCCCTGAGGCCCGGCAGTAATATTTGGGGGAGGGTGCACACACCAAAGTAACATAGGAGGCCCCAGGGAAGCCCCCAGGTCCCTGGCCGCAACCCACATCCAGCGGGAGCAGGCATTGCTCCTGCGGGAGGGAGCAGCTAGTAATGCTGCTACCTTTGGGCAGGAGCAATATTTAGATGTGTTTCCCTGCCAGCAGACACATTTCTAAATTCTTCTCCCAGATGGCAGGATCATTTTTAAAGCTCCTATCTGCTGGGAGTAGATGTGGTGTTTGCTCTCCCTAGGGCGGGAGATTTAAAAATTCTCACACCAAGCAAGAACAAACAGAGTTTTCCTGCCCGCACCACTGCAGGCAGGGAAACCACATTGTTCCGGGGGTTTGACACCTCAGGACAGAGCTGCTGAGCCGGCCCCGGGTTTTCTAGCTCCGTTAGTGGTTCAGGGAGGGGGGGACACATGACCCCCCTCTCCCTTTGCTGCATTTTTGGCCTTGGGGTGGGCTCTCCAGGTACTTTTCATGCTAGGAGGGTCATTAGCATGGTGGGCGACCTTTGCCCACTGCCATACCCGCGGGAAATGGGACCGTCTGCAATGCATGCGGCAGTCCCGCACATCCCATTAGGATGCGCTCGCCACACTGCCGGGCGCATCCCGCATTTCTAACATTGCGGCGGACGGTGCTGAAAGCACCGCCCACCGCAATGCCAGAAATGCAAGTTGTGCATTTGACAGTACAACGTGACAGACACCGTGTGGTGCCTGCCACGTTGTACTGTCAAATGCAGGGGGGTACCTGTGCACCCCCCAGAATCCCTGGGGGCCTACTACGGGCCCCCAATGTTGAGAACCGCATGCCTTTCCATGGCTGCAACGGCCGCCAAAGAAAGATATGTCCCCGCATGTGGCGGGGGAAATTTGCATGTGGGCGGGGGAATATGTCGGGCAGATCCCCACCGCCATGCGGGCAGTGGTGATCTGCCCAACATCCTAATGGACCCCTAAGGGAGGGGGCTGCATGGCTGGCCATGTGGGGGGGTTCCTTGGGCCTTTCTAGGCATGGGGATAGGGGCAATCTCCCCATATAAATTAATCTCAGCCCCAAGAGTGGACCCCCCATAGCACCTTGAGGCACGGGGAGGGGGGCATACATTATAGTGTCAGTCCTGAGGGTGGGCTCTCTGGGGTCTATAATGGCTCAGGACGGGGTCACACATCCACCATACCCATATAGATTGTTTTCGGCCCCGGGGGTAGGCTCCTCGGGCTTATATTTAAAAAATGGCTCTTGGATCCGATTTTTTTTTTCATCCTGCATGGGTCTTGCCAAATTTTTTTCTTTTTGTGCCCCAAGGGGATCCCTGTGGGTCTCCTCCATGGGGCTTAGAGGGTCAGAATATCCCTACCTTCTTCGATATCTTTTTTTTACAACTTCAAGACAGCAGACTAATTCCCCGAGTCCTGTAATGGCTGCTAGCAAACTTTTTCTCATGTTGCTGGCAGCCAATCAAAGCGCTTGCTCTCATGGAAGTCTGACTCCCATGAGAGCGAGATGTTCCAAGGGAAATAAACTCTCTGGGTCAATCAGAACACACTATTTTGAAACTAGTGCTCCCTTAAGCTCAACTGTCAAAGTATGCAATTATTTTTTAACCTTAATTTCTCGAAAACTACTCAATGGAAAACCAAACCGAACTATAACTGCCTAGTGGGACCGCTACTACTTAATATATACATATATAAAATGAAATAAATCTCCATATCCAGTAAATATTCGAACTACCTGTTTGAAAACACTATGGGCCTCATTGCGAGATGGAAGTATTTCAACCTGGAGCGATTACTCCAAGTGAAACGCCCTATGTTGCAATTCCAAGTATGTCTGGGCCTGAATTGTCAGGTCCAAATCTGGAGATACTGGGCCCTTCAAAGTTGCTGCTGGGCAAGTGCTGATGGCAGCAGTATTGCCTGACCCTTGCAGACCATCAAAAGCATGCTGAGCACCCCTGTTTCACCATCCCATCCCTCTCCCTATCCCGACAATCCTGCTATAACTTTCCACCTGCTCAGAGCAGGCTGAAATTATCAGTATATTCATTTTAACAAAATCAGAACAAACTGCCCAGTAAAGTACCTGTTATTCTGGATCTGATCAGTTTTCCCCTATTTGGAGAAAAAAGGGCAATGGCTGGAATTTGGTCTAGAGATACCAGTTGGTAACTTAGATTCCCCCTCCAGTATCTCCACATCAAAATCGGCCAAATTCATAATGTGGGCATATGTCATAAAAGTAGGTCGTTAGCACAATAAAAACGATCTTGAAAGTACTAAATTGTGAGGCCCAAAGTGCATTAAAAATGAATTCCACATTCCATCATTAATTCGTAATTCTCCTTATGGTTGGAAAAAATAAAGCTTTCCATTATTCGGCAAGTCCTAAACCTTATCTGAGCGTCAGCATCAATAACACAATACCAGAAGCATATACAGAGCCATACAAACATGTGATACACACACAGTTGCAGCAAGCATCAGCAACAACAATGTGTCTGTAAAATAGGCATCTGTAAGTGCTCAAAATGTCTGGGAAGTGTCTCTGTGTCATCTTCTCTTTTGGTGCCTTTTCTGTCTGTGCCCATTCTTTTATTTTTTTAAGTTTCAGCTGCTGCTGTTTCTTAATCCTAAAATTGGGATGCTTGTTCCACACAGCACCACAGGTTTGGGAAATGAAAAAGTAGGGCACAGACACAGGAGTCACAGAAAGAGTCAGGTCGTGAAAAGAAATTACACATATGGCCTGTGCGCATTTATGCATAGGTCTGTTTACATGCTTTAGGACATAAAAGTCAAATATATCTCCATTTTCAAAGCTTGTTGCACCTGTTTGTATGCCTCCATATGTGCATCTGTCTTCTTTTCAGTGGTGGCTCGTCCGCTAAGGCGGTGGAACGTCGCCCCACTGATTCTTTTCACCAGTATAAGAAAAAAATAAAATGATGGTTCCTCAGTTATTAACCAAGGCACAGTGATGCGATGGAACAGATCATATACTTTTTTCACATAATGCGAAGAATACCATAAATTATTCCTTCAAGATAAATTACTTACTTTTAGAATTAATCATATATTAATATCATTGTCTGGACACAGCTTCATTTAACACATCCTTTTATCATTATACACATGAAGTGTCAAATATTCAATTGTACATATAGTTTAATAAACGTAAATCAAATGAAAAAGGAAAAAGTCATAATACAAATAAAGAAGGAACATATCATCCATTCCTTATTCCCCTATAAATGACTGTGGATGCTAACTCCTTTTTACTATGAGCATTCCATTTGTTTAATGTAGCCCCACTCAGCAGTACTAAGAGGCAGTAGCACTTGTACACCTCTAAACAATTTTTTAGTACTTCGTGTCTGAGGTTAACCGATGGTTTCAATTTTTTGACGCGTTTCAGCCCAACTTGCTTTAGAGCCCCATCAGGACTAGGGTTTATAAGGATATCTCTCCCAGGACAACACCTATAATATAAAAATCTATTTACAATATGTACACCTATATATATATTCACTGAAAAAACCATGGGTTTCACACACGTTATAGTTAGGAATTAGCATTTAAAAAACCTTGCAAATTCACTGAAAAAACCATGGGTTTCACACACGTTATAGTTAGGAATTAGCATTTAAAAAACCTTAGAAATTCAATGAAAAAACCAAAGGTTTCACACATGTTATAGTTAGCTGGACATTTCACTCGTAAAAAACCAATGAAATTCCCCCGTTATAGTTAGTTCAGCTAACTATAACTCGCGCGCCCGCAATGCACTGCTGATGACGTCACATATTACATCACTCATGACATGGTCAGTGACATCACTCATGACATCACTGATGACATCTCAAATGACATCACTGATGACATCATCCAGAGAATGTGTGTTTTTCTGAAAATTACATATGTTTTATATATGTATATCTCAAGGTCGATGGAAGAATAAATGGGTATATAAGTGTCTAAATGGATGAATTGTTTTTGAAAAATTGATTGTATAACTGACTGATTAAGTGTATCTTAGTGAATACATGGCTTAGTGAGTAATGTTTAAATATGTAAATATCTGTATCAGTCTCTCACTTTGTGTATAAGTGGCTGCATGGGTTGGTGAGTAGCTACATGAGTGTCTATATAGGTTATTAGTTGGTTTTTTGAGTATCAGTGTCTGATGTCTGTATGGTTCGGTGGGGGGTATTACGTAGTGCATAGGTGCATGAATGAATGACTCACTCTTTGTATGTGTTGAAGACAGCATGTGTGCAGGACTCTATGGGTGGATGAGTGTGTGCATGGGTGTGTTAGTGAGTGAATGACTGTCTCAATAGTGTCTCTATGAGTAACTACATATGTTTTAAACTAGTATATGTCACTATTGGTGTATATAAGCGAGTATATGTGAGAGTGAGAGATTGGAAGAGTTCCTGTATGAATAAGTATGTGTTTCTATAAGTGATTGTTTAAAAGACTAAGTATGTGTAAGTTTCTGTAGAAGTAAGTGTGGCGGTGTGTGTATAACTGTATATGCAAGTAAATGTATTTTTGATTCTTTATTAGCATGAGTGACTATGTGTGTGAGTACCTCTATGGATGAGTGGCATTGTGTAACAGGATGTATACGTGTATGAGTACATATGATGCGTGAGTACATGTATGAGTGACTGTATAGGACTGTTGGTGAATGAGTGGATGTGTATTTGGATCTTAGAATTACTGTATAGGTTGTTGTAACTGATATTGGTATGTCCATTGTTTTGAACATTTTAGTTTCTATTTTTGAATGTGTGTATCAAAGGTTATATTAGGGGAAGAGGAGGTCTGCCACTCTATCACAAGGATGATGTCATCAGTGATGTCATCAGTGATGTCATTTGAGATGTCATCAGTGATGTCATGAGTGATGTCACTGACCATGTCATGAGTGATGTAATATGTGACGTCATCAGCAGTGCATTGCGGGCGCGCGAGTTATAGTTAGCTGAACTAACTATAACGGGGGAATTTCATTGGTTTTTTACGAGTGAAATGTCCAGCTAACTATAACATGTGTGAAACCTTTGGTTTTTTCATTGAATTTCTAAGGTTTTTTAAATGCTAATTCCTAACTATAACGTGTGTGAAACCCATGGTTTTTTCAGTGAATTTGCAAGGTTTTTTAAATGCTAATTCCTAACTATAACGTGTGTGAAACCCATGGTTTTTTCAGTGAATTTGCAAGGTTTTTTAAATGCTAATTTTTTTTTTTTTCTTCTATTTTTTTAAACATATTTTTATTTTAATTTTCTATCCTTTTATAAAGACTATGGTTAAATTTTTAAAATTCTTTAATATGTTTTTTTTAATATATTTTATAAAATAAACATGTAATATTTATTTGCAGTACATTTTTTCCTTTTTTTTATTTTTTTTTTAGTACGCGTACCGTAAGCTTACGGTAAGCGTACGGTTTACGCAACGTCCGTAATTTATCTACGCTGTTTGCGTATATTTTCGCAATTTGCGTAGCCGCGCGTACTCCGCGTGGGACGCGTACGCGTGTACGCTACACGCGCGCGTTACGCGGAAGTGTCGGGGAGTGACTGTTATGCGCATGCGCGCAAGCGCGTGTCTTTTTTACGCGCATGCGTACTTTTGCCGTAAGCGTACCGTAAGCGTACGGTAGGTCATGTGATCATGAAACACAACTTTTGATTGGTTGAAACTACTTTCAGTTCTAGAACTCTCCTACACCACACCCATTCCCCTCATTTCTGCTTGTGATCCCTTAGGAGAAGGAGCTGGGTTGTCTTTGTGATACGATGGCAGAACAGCAGAGCCCTTCTGAGAGTGAGGCTAGTACTAGCAGCACTACCTTGAGGCAGAGAGCGAGGAAACAAAAGACCTCTTATGTATGGGATTATTTTACTTTTCCTGAAGGCCAGCAAAAGGTAAATGCACCCTTAGTAACTTGTAAGCTGTGTAAGCGTGTACTTTCAAGAGGTAATCCTGACAGGAAGTATTCCTTTGGGAATCATACCATGATGAGACACCTCAAGGATGTACACAGAAGGACACATGCTCGACTTACTGGAGGTAACCCTTCAGAAAGTCAACCAAGCACATCCACAGCAGCTCAGCCTGGACCATCATCTGCAGGGCCGAGTCCTTCTTCTGCACGTCAGGTGAGCCCTTCATCTGTGGGGGGAGCATCTCCTTTTTCTGGCCCTCTGGAAATTAACCCTCGGTTTGCGAGGGTTGAAGTACGGTGCGCCCATTGTCATGATCTAATTACTTATAGGGAGACCAGTGTTTCCCTGGTGAACAGTAAAATAGATCAGCACACTTGTCGTACCGTCTAATATTCCCAATCTTTCTTTCCTCTGTCCCTGCATGAAGACAACGGCTCTTTTAAGAGCCAACCTTATCTTTCATCTTTTTTTTATATATGTTTTTAAAAACTTTTTTTTTTTTTTTTACCGTACGCGTACGGTGCGCGTAATTTTTTTTTTTTTTTTTTAAAAACACTAAAAATCAATTATCACATTACAAGGTCCTTGAGAGACTACAATTATTATTATTGACTTACCATACCCACTCAAAAAAATATTTATTCATTTGTTTTTTAAAAAAATTGCTTTAAAAATGGTTCTAGTTTTCGAAAATTTTCAATATCAATCTGAAAAAAAAGAAAAAAGTATTAATATTTTTAAAACATTTTATAATACAGTACACATATTTACATATTTATCAAAAAATATGTTTGCCTTATTTTTGCTGTTTTCAGAATATATTGCATTTCACTATAAATTGTGAAAGCAATTGCATTCATCATTTAACAGCGGGCAAAAAAAAAATAACAATCTCAAAGATTGTATTAAAAAAGCCCAGAATCTCTTTTTACTTAAACTTAACATTATAGAAATGCATAATATTCTAAAAAAATATCATCTAATATCAATACTTATTTCTTCAAAATACCGTCTGATATTTTTGTTTCAGAAGTATAATCACAATATTATATCTCAAATAACTCCACAATACATCTGGTTCCATTTTCTTTAGGCCAAATAGTAATTTTAAAATTCTTTTTTGATTAAATTTCCAATGGTAATCCAATAAAATTCTAAAGTTTTATTTGTACAGATCTCACGGATTCTCTGTAACATATTGGTTCCCGAAAGATTTATTAATAATTTATTAAGTCCACAATAGAATTGGTTACCTTTCCACATGGCCAAATAGTAATTTAAAAAATCTTTTTTGAAAAAATTTCCAATGGCACTCCAATAACATTCCAAAATTTAAATTGTGCAGATGTTACCGATTTTCTCTAAATTTTTGGTTTTCGAAAGTTTCATTAAAAATTAAAAAAGTCCACATTACAATTGGTTATCTTTCCATTAGGCCAAATGATAATTTAAAAAATCTTTATTTTTGAAAATTCCAATGGTAATCCAATAAAATGGTAAAATTGTTTTGTCCAGATCTTGCCAAGTCTCTCTAAAATTTAGGTTTCAGGAAGATTAGATAGGAATTTGCTAAATCAAAAGGCAAACGTTGCTTAAAAACCAATCGGGAATCATTACACAGTGTCCAGCCTTTTTCACATTTAAGATAAACTGTGTAATGTCCAGAAGTAACAGTAGGTCCTTCATGGAAAATTATTGCAACAGTTACAAAAGTTTTTCCTGAAATTGATAATTGCTGTCCTGTAAACTTCTTTATTAAAGTATCCAATTTTGAACCATCAGCTCTACATCGTTGCATCATTAAAATTACATACTGTCCGTATTCCTTTAAAATTAATGTTGAAAACATGTCAGATTGACACTCACCGCATTGCATGCTATGATTAGCATCTTTAACTAATTTAGCAAAAGTGACTGTTTTACTCTCTGGCAATGTCAAAAAAATAAACCTTTCATTATCAACATTAGAGCCACATATATTATAACAGTTTTCACAACTATGTTCCCATTTATAAGAGAGACCAAATAAATCATCAATTGCAACTTCTTCTTCTTCCAGTACCTGAAGAAAAAACATCAAAAATTCGTGTGCATCTTGCTGTTCATTTTGAGAAAACTGTGTTCGTCCTGAACATACATCTAAAGTTCATTTCATTTCAGTAGCACTTTCTATTTGAGTTTTATCATTACTCAGCTTTTGAAAAAGGAGACTCAGCTCAGAACAGAATCTTTTTCCCTGATTTACTATTATCTGCTCTTGCAAACTTTCCAGATAAAATGCAACATTCAGCACTACATTAGCGTAGCAGTTGACACCAGAGCTATTTTCAAAATGACATCCTACAACCTCTTCTTCATTTTCCTTACTCTTTTTGCTTGCAATTACATCACTCCTCTTTTTTTTCCTCCTCTCTACATCTTCATTACAGATATTCTCATTTCTCCTTTTACGAGAAACTACACGTTTCTCCAACACAGGATACTGACCTAAATGAGGAGCATAGCTTCTTCTTAATCTATTATACTCCTTTACACAATTTGTATCAGCACTAACTTTTGAGTCATCAAAGTCTATCATGAATAAACCTGATAATGTTTTCACTCGTGACAAAGCAACATATGCCATACCTTCTTTGAACACAGTTGAACCAATGTTCACAAAAGCACAATCTACAGTTAATCCTTGAGACTTGTGAATAGTTACAGCATATGCTAGCGAAAACGGAAACTGCTTCCTACGTACATATAAGTCTTTCACAAGCATGAAACGAACTGAACAACGACAAATGTCTTTAACTTCTTCTATCTGATCAAATTTTATTTTTAAACATTCAATTCCATCTTTTTTCTGATAATTAATAAAACCCACAACTCTTCCCATAGCTCCATTAACTAAACCTTTTTCAACATCCAAATTTCTCCTTAAAAATACTCTACAGTTCATGCAAACATATAGATTTTTTTCTAATCCAGCTGTTTTGGAAATGTTCTTCTCTAGTGAATCCAATTTATTTTTCAGTGTGCCTGTTACTGTGACAGTAATTCTTCCATCCTCAATTTTGTCCACTGCTTCCAATTTCCTGATCTCTTCCTTTTCCAATTTCAAAAGCTCCTCATTGAATATTGAGCATTCACGTAGAGTTGGCATTAAGCAGATGACACTTTTGTTTTCTGCAATGTTCTTGTATATCTTCTCTGCAACTATTTCTTCCTTTGGAAATAAATTATGTAGCAGCCGACTCTGTAATGCTTTTTTGCCAACTTCTGTGAGTAGTCCAATTCTGATATCTTTCAGAATACTTCCATATTCTTCATCGCTTGCTTGCCTCATATTAGTAGTAAGTTCCTTGTACTCAAAGAAGGACCAAATATTTGTATTTCCGATGCTTCCCAATGACTTCTTCGTGTCTTCATGTGTGACAGTATTAAACACTGGTTGTCCTTTAACTGGAGTAAGTTGCAAAAGATCTCCAAAAACTATGACGTGTTTTCCACCAAATAACATGTCATAGTCTGTCTTCAAAATTTGCTGCATTCTTAAATGCACAAAGGCAAGCATTAAGTTTGAAACCATGCTCACCTCATCAATAATGAGAACTTGCATCTTCTTCAATACTCTTGAAACTTCCAAGGATGCTTCTCCAGTTAGCTTGTTGTATTGTATTTTGTTCTCATGCTCCACTGGTAACATTAGCAAACGATGTAAAGTGATTCCTTTTATGTTTTATGCTGCTAACCCAGTTGGAGCAGTAACCACACAAGACAAAGTAGAATCCGTTTTTTGCTGTAGGTAGCTTCTGATGACTTTAATTAGGAAACTTTTTCCAGTTCCAGCTTGTCCGCTTACATACATCCTGATTGGATAAAATGATGTGCATGAGCACTCTTTTTTTTCATGTAGAAATCCGTGATCAATTTTTTTTCTGATCTCTTCATAAATTTGTTGCTGCTCTTCATTCAGTTGTCTTTCCAAATTTGGTAAGTCTATAAATTCTTCTTGAGCTTGATTCATAGCCGTTTCCACTTCATTCATGGCTATTGCAGCTTCATTTTCAACGATTGGTTGTCCTAGGGGATCTTGACTGAGTGTTTCTGAACTTTGGCTGTCCTGAGAACTGTCTCTAGCTATTTCTGCTGCAATTGTAGTTTCCTGTTCAATTTCTTCATTTAACATTTGCAGATAACTTGAGAATGTACTGCATTGTATGCTGTCTTTGCAAGCATTAAAGGAATCTTCATAGCTTTGAAATTCTCCCAGTAGTTCATCCTCTGTACGCCATGGTTTAAACAGTTGTAAAAGAGCCAAGTAGTAAAATTCCTTCTTGTCAGTAGTGTCGCAACTCAGCTTCCTGTGATTTATCAAACTTCCTTTTGTTTGCTTCACCAAACATCCTTCCTCACCAATGACTTTATATTTTCCATTGTTGATGTCTTCTGCGGCTTTCCGTGAATAAATGTAGTTCTGCAGCACTTCATAGAGACACATGTTCTCCAGATGTTGACTTCTCTTGGGATAATATGTGTCCAACATGTTTGATTTCAAAATATCTGTACTTTCTGGGTCATTCTCGGCCAAATATTCAATTTCTCCAACAGATTTTAGTACCCGATTTCTCATTGCTGCAAGGCCTAAACTTGCCCAAATTATTCTTCTTGATTTCGAGTAGAGACTTGCAGAAGATAACCTATCTGAACATTCGTAGGATCCAATTTCTCGATGCGATAACATCTTCAAACTGAAACTGTACAGCTTCTTACTGACAGTCTTCTCGTGAGAAATCTCTTCCCACATTTCCTTCAATTCTGTTTTTTCTGATTTCGTAATGTAAGACGTTACATATCGAGCAACAGCAATGGAATTGTCAGCTACATACTGTATATCCATGTTAGCGTTCCACATGGATAAAATGACTGGGTTGTAGTCATTTATATTTTTTGATTCTTCTTTTCTTTTTAGGTTGTAGGTATTCTTAGGTGATTTTCTTGTGATAGTATGTCTCACAGCTGACATAAAACTGTTTACTCTTCCATTTGAAAGAACAGGTCTAGGAAATCCAAATCGACATTTAGTGTAGTATTTATCTTTGCTCTTGTATTTCCGTCGACAGTATTTTCCACACCGATGACTTTGGAAACGTAAAACTTGCTCCTTTAACTTTTTCTCTTCTGTGCTTTTTGGTATAGCACATGTTGCATATTCTTCAATGTAAGATAACACTGCTTCATCAGTATCTGTTCCAAACTTTGGGGCATCCTTGATCCACAACAACATATGAATATGAGGAGCACCTCTTGCTTAGTACTCTTTTCTCCAAAGGAAATCTACTACTTCTCCAAGAGGTGGATTTTTTTTATTGCAGATGAAGGACATCATAGCCTCAAATCTATGATTGAAATATCTGCAAACATTAACCGGATCCAATGAGCACAGTTCTCCTGCTGTCTTGTATTCGATGTTTTTAATGTTTGAATTTGCCTCTCTCGTAGAAAATCCAGTAAATCATCCCAAGCGTACTCAGCACAGCTTAGGGTAACGAACCATGTTGGTGTTCCTAAATTCCGTAACATGCATTTTAATTCACCATGACGTCGGTACCAATATTCGTTTGTCCCACGCTGACAAGCCATCAGATTGATCAGTTGTGTTTCCAAATGATCATCTCGGTGCTGCACTTTCTCCATAAAATCCTTAGCAGATACATTTTGTAAATGTACTCCACTTTTTAAAATGTGATTTACTGCATAAGACAGTGCAGACAAATCACTTTCAAATAAAAGATGGAACAAATAAGGAATACTTTGTCGAAATCTGGGATCTTCAGCATATAGTCTTGTAGTCCGATCCTCAGAAGCTGGAATCTGTTCCGGACGTTCATCGTATCGTCCTCCTTTTCCTTTAGGAAACAGCTGGGGAAAACATCGAGCTTCCAAGCTCTCCTCCCATACACTCACGGGAGTTCCTTTTGCTTTCTTCATCTGAAAGAGATCAATATTGTCTCCCATAACTTCTTTTGAATAAAGAGGATGTATGCTAAAATGTTCATAAATTTCTTCTTCCTTTGACTTGTCCACTTTTTCAATTTGTCCAGTTGGTGTTTCTGTGTCTTCTTGTAAATCTTCTTCTTCTTCTTCTTCTTCTATATAAATTGATTCATACCATTTGTTATTCCTTTTCAAATACAAATTTGCTCTTTGTACTTTCCGCACATCTACCAGCTCCTGCCAAATCTTCTTATTCTTTGTAGGTACACCATTAACCAGAATAATTAATGGTTCAGTTTCCAAAGTATCCGCATCAATAGTTTCCATATTTTTTTTTCAAATCCAAGGGCAAATACACCACTCTACCTTTTAAACCTCTCAGTAAATCTGAAGGAGGTAATTTACCAGTTTTGGGCTCCATACGTACTATGGTCTGGAACGGATGAACACATTGAATGAGTATAGACTCATATGTATTTAATTCAGAAAGTTCAGCAGGAATAGCATCCAATTCTAAATTATTATGTACAGCTCTGGTCGGCATTCTATTTTCCTCTAACTTGTTGTAACAGTATTTACAAATACGCTGATCTTCACCCAAATCAAAACAATTTTCAAGAAATATATATGTGGCAAAATCCTTCCACTTATAATTATCTTCATTTTCACTCTTTCTGTAGAGATCAACATTCCTAGTTTGTTTTCTATAATGAGTTCTGCGGCAACAAATACAAGTAAAATTTGGTCTTTCATTAGAGATTATTGCAAATTTTGTTATGTGATCATTAAATGTGTTACTTACAGAGGGTTCTACAGTCTCTTCCACTTCTTCCTCATTTACTGTGTCCTTCTCTGCACTGTTTTGTTCAGGACCAAAGTAACAAAACTGAATTTCATCAACAACCTTCTCTACATCTGATACCGTTCCTCGGAACAGAGCCCTATTCAATTCATTTAACTTTATTGCTGGACTTTTGGCAAAATACAACCGTCTCACAAACTTTCTCATTTCAGTATGATGAACAGCCAGCATCCTAAAATGATGGAAAACACTATTACACACTTTTCTAGATAGACAAGCCAGAGAATGACCCTGCAAACCAGTATTCTCTCTCACTCTGCATGGATCCAGACTTTGAAGCACCTTAATCTTCTGTTTTATACTTTTTTTACTATATTCTCTTAGAAACTCACGAAATTTGTCAATAGATTCCTGAGGCACAGTGCAAATACTACTACAATTCCAAGTGTACACTGGGGCTTTAGGACGTCTCCCCATAGCCTCATCCGGCATCACTTGTACCTCATCTCTTGGAACCATTATCTCCTTCTCCATTATGCAACCATTTTTCACTTCGTAAGCACGACCTCTGGTGTCAACTGCATGCAGCAAACTATTACTTTGAAAATAGCTCTCTTCATTAAAAAAAGGTTCACTACTTGAACTATGCATCCACTTTCCTAAAAACACTTTACAAAAGTTTGTTCTGTTCACTACTCTTTTCCTTTTGCTATGTGATTTCAGTACATTAACCATTTTGTCTAATGTACGCATCCTATTCAAAATTAAAATGAATAGTTTCCTTTTTAATTCTAATGCCTTTGCTGCAATGGCTTCAATTTCTTTTTTTCTTTTATAAAACTTAGTCTTTTGCTTATATTTCTTCACATCCTTTATCAAATTGGACATAACTCTTCTCTGAAACATTTTTCTACGTATCTCTTTAAACGCTGTTTTTCTATTTATGTAAATCTTTTCAGTTGCAGAAGGTATATTTGCATTAACTAAATTCTCAATTTTTTCCTGTCCTTTTCTTTTCAAAACATTCTTTCCAGTACAGACATTTTGTACATGTTTCCTTCTTTTTAATATATTTTTTAGAAATTGTTTTGTCTGCTTACCAGAAGATTTTTTCTTTTTCCCAACATGAGCATCTTCTACTAACTTTGGTCCTCCAGTTGTCTTCAAATATAGGTTTTTTTTGTGGGTTTTTTTAACTCTGGATTTTGTAGGCATCTTAAATTTTGTTCACTGCTCTTCAGCAATACCTGAAAAAAACTAAAATAAAAATCCTTTATTTTATTTAAATATATTACTACATTTCTTTTCACAATAGTCACAAAACGTAATTTCTTTGCCAATTTGAAAACACACTTATTACTCTTTTTTTTGGCAAGTGATAATCACTTTTACAGACTGACACATTATAAATCCACTTTTCAGATTTTTTTAAAAGCACATGTCCAAACTGCTTTTTCAGACCACCACCATGTGTAACCTGGGTGACTGCCTACACTCCAGCAAGGGCAATCAGCCTTAGTGATGCTGAATGTATTTACATTACTGACTGAAACCTCAAACCCCACTCGCTTGTAAATACTGTGCATGATTCTACATGGAAAGCAGCTGGGTGTGTGCTAAGAGTCTGCTTCTGCACCAAAAAATCGCTCCCCCTTTTTCCTACTAATGCAACTGTGAAATCACCAGAGCAAAATGCAATAAATCTCTGCCTGTAATTCCTATTTGCACACAGAGTCATGTTTTCACATTAGTCACAAAACGAAATTTCTTTGCCAATTTGAAAGCACACTTACTGCTCTTTTTTTTTGGCAAGTGATAATCACTTTTACAGACTGACACATTATGAATCCACTTTTCAGATTTTTTAAAAAGCCCATGTCCAGACTGCTTTTTCAGACCACCACCATGTGTATCCTGGGTGACTGCCTACACTCCAGCAAGGGCAACCAGCCTTAGTGATGCTGAATGTATTTGCATTACAGACTGAAACCTCAAACCCCACTCGCTTGTAAATACTGTGCATGATTATACATGGAAAGCAGCTGGGTGTGTGCTAAGAGTCTGCTTCTGCACCAAAAAATCGCTCCCCCTTTTTCCTACTAATGCAACTGTGAAATCACCAGAGCAAAACGCAATAAATTTCTGCCTGTAATTCCTATTTGCACACAGAGTCATGTTTTCACATTAGTCACAAAACGAAATTTCTTTGCCAATTTGAAAGCACACTTACTGCTCTTTTTTTTTGGCAAGTGATAATCACTTTTACAGACTGACACATTATGAATCCACTTTTCAGATTTTTTAAAAGCACATGTCCAAACTGCTTTTTCAGACCACCACCATGTGTAACCTGGGTGACTGCCTACACTCCAGCAAGGGCAATCAGCCTTAGTGATGCTGAATGTATTTACATTACTGACTGAAACCTCAAACCCCACTCGCTTGTAAATACTGTGCATGATTCTACATGGAAAGCAGCTGGGTGTGTGCTAAGAGTCTGCTTCTGCACCAAAAAATCGCTCCCCCTTTTTCCTACTAATGCAACTGTGAAATCACCAGAGCAAAACGCAATAAATCTCTGCCTGTAATTCCTATTTGCACACAGAGTCATGTTTTCACATTAGTCACAAAACGAAATTTCTTTGCCAATTTGAAAGCACACTTACTGCTCTTTTTTTTTGGCAAGTGATAATCACTTTTACAGACTGACACATTATGAATCCACTTTTCAGATTTTTTAAAAAGCCCATGTCCAGACTGCTTTTTCAGACCACCACCATGTGTATCCTGGGTGACTGCCTACACTCCAGCAAGGGCAACCAGCCTTAGTGATGCTGAATGTATTTGCATTACAGACTGAAACCTCAAACCCCACTCGCTTGTAAATACTGTGCATGATTCTACATGGAAAGCAGCTGGGTGTGTGCTAAGAGTCTGCTTCTGCACCAAAAAATCGCTCCCCCTTTTTCCTACTAATGCAACTGTGAAATCACCAGATCAAAACGCAATAATTCTCTGGCTGTAATTCCTATTTGCACACAGAGTCATGTTTTCACATTAGTCACAAAACGAAATTTCTTTGCCAATTTGAAAGCACACTTACTGCTCTTTTTTTGTGGCAAGTGATAATCACTTTTACAGACTGACACATTATGAATCCACTTTTCAGATTTTTTAAAAAGCCCATGTCCAGACTGCTTTTTCAGACCACCACCATGTGTATCCTGGGTGACTGCCTACACTCCAGCAAGGGCAACCAGCCTTAGTGATGCTGAATGTATTTGCATTACAGACTGAAACCTCAAACCCCACTCGCTTGTGAATACTGTGCATGATTCCACATGGAAAGCAGCTGGGTGTGTGCTAAGAGTCTGCTTCTGCACCAAAAAATCGCTCCCCCTTTTTCCTACTAATGCAACTGTGAAATCACCAGAGCAAAACGCAATAAATCTCTGGCTGTAATTCCTATTTGCACACAGAGTCATGTTTTCACATTAGTCACAAAACGAAATTTCTTTGCCAATTTGAAAGCACATTTACTACTCTTTTTTTTTGGCAAGTGATAATCACTTTTACAGACTGACACATTATGAATCCACTTTTCAGATTTTTTAAAAAGCCCATGTCCAGACTGCTTTTTCAGACCACCACCATGTGTAACCTGGGTGACTGCCTACACTCCAGCAAGGGCAACCAGCCTTAGTGATGCTGAATGTATTTGCATTACAGACTGAAACCTCAAACCCCACTCGCTTGTAAATACTGTGCATGATTCTACATGGAAAGCAGCTGGGTGTGTGCTAAGAGTCTGCTTCTGCACCAAAAAATCGCTCCCCCTTTTTCCTACTAATGCAACTGTGAAATCACCAGAGCAAAACGCAATAAATCTTTGGCTGTAATTCCTATTTGCACACAGAGTCATGTTTTCACATTAGTCACAAAACGAAATTTCTTTGCCAATTTGAAAGCACACTTACTACTCTTTTTTTTGGCAAGTGATAATCACTTTTACAGACTGACACATTATGAATCCACTTTTCAGATTTTTTAAAAAGCCCATGTCCAGACTGCTTTTTCAGACCACCACCATGTGTATCCTGGGTGACTGCCTACACTCCAGCAAGGGCAACCAGCCTTAGTGATGCTGAATGTATTTACATTACTGACTGAAACCTCAAACCCCACTCGCTTGTAAATACTGTGCATGATTCTACATGGAAAGCAGCTGGGTGTGTGCTAAGAGTCTGCTCCTGCACCAAAAAATCGCTCCCCCTTTTTCCTACTAATACCTGGGGGTGTGTGTCAGTGAGGCGGTTTCTCTGCTCCTTATTTCCAGAGCCACGGTGTCTACCCAGCGCTTGTGGGACGCGCTTTAACAACACTCTTTGGGGTTCCCTGCCGCCGCCGTACTCACCAGCTAAACAGCCGCTGTGTGCAGGGGAACCACAGCTCCCGGCGGCCCCTGCGGGACGAGCCCGCCTACGTCAGCGGGAAGCGCGCCTGAAGCGCATAAAGTGATCGAGAGCCCTCGGCAGAGCGGGGGTGTCTGTCAGTGAGGCGGTTTCTCTGCTCCTTATTTCCAGAGCCACGGTGTCTACCCAGCGCTTGTGGGACGCGCTTTAACAACACTCTTTGGGGTTCCCTGCCGCCGCCGTACTCACCAGCTAAACGGCCGCTGTGTGCAGGGGAACCACAGCTCCCGGCGGCCCCTGCGGGACGAGCCCGCCTACGTCAGCGGGAAGCGCGCCTGAAGCGCATAAAGTGATCGAGAGCCCTCGGCAGAGCGGGGGTGTCTGTCAGTGAGGCGGTTTCTCTGCTCCTTATTTCCAGAGCCACGGTGTCTACCCAGCGCTTGTGGGACGCGCTTTAACAACACTCTTTGGGGTTCCCTGCCGCCGCCGTACTCACCAGCTAAACGGCCGCTGTGTGCAGGGGAACCACAGCTCCCGGCGGCCCCTGCGGGACGAGCCCGCCTATGTCAGCGGGAAGCGCGCCTGAAGCGCATAAAGTGATCGAGAGCCCTCGGCAGAGCGGGGGTGTCTGTCAGTGAGGCGGTTTCTCTGCTCCTTATTTCCAGAGCCACGGTGTCTACCCAGCGCTTGTGGGACGCGCTTTAACAACACTCTTTGGGGTTCCCTGCTGCCGCCGTACTCACCAGCTAAACGGCCGCTGTGTGCAGGGGAACCACAGCTCCCGGCGGCCCCTGCGGGACGAGCCCGCCTACGTCAGCGGGAAGCGCGCCTGAAGCGCATAATTTGATCGAGAGCCCCGGCGACGCGGGACGCGCGCGGACGGGCGCCGGACGAAGCCCGGACAAAGGGCGGACCGTCTGAGGCCGTCAGAGGTCGTAAGAGGTTGGGTTGGGACTATCCCTCTTACATCTGGCCTGATCCGTAATTCCCTATTGACTGCTGTTTTGCTGTGGTGAGTCGTAAATCTGTTGCTACGTATTCTGTTACGACCAGTGTGAGCAATGCAACGAGGGAACGCAAAACTAAGCACGAGGGTGGCAGGCATGGGTACTTTGGACAATTATTTAAAACAAGTTGAAACTGCCGTAGTGAATGAAATTGCTTTGGTTGAACGGCGACTTTCTCTTGAGCCCATTTGCCACCTAAGTATCCCGCAACCAACAGTTGATATTCCCACTTCAAATGTCATACCGGCAGTTGTGTATCCCCGTGTTATCCCCAATGAGTTGATGGCGGACGATCTTAATCCCATTCCCACAAGTATTACTTCTTTAAGTACAGAGAGCAGTGTTCCCTCACCAGTGGCTATCCATACTAGACAGTCCAAGCCAAAAACTGGCACTAAGTGTAATGGGGGTAACTCTGTTAGTGGTAAACGGAAAGCCATAAATAACCCAGCGGGGAATCGAAAGCAGGCTAAGCAACCAAGGATTACTACTCCTCTTTCTAGGCAGGAGAAACTGAACTCTAGCTCACCTCACTTGGTCAGGGCAGACTCTGGCGAGAATAGACGAACTGGTTTAAATGTAGAGCTGGACCAGAATAGGGAGACATTCATGTCTAGTATCATTACAACCATGGAAGCACATCTTACTTCATTAATACAGCCTATAATAGCTACCCTAAAAAGAATAGAGGACCGTATTTGTATCATGGAATCACACCTCAGAAGCAAAGAACCCCAAACAGGTCTAAAAAACGTTGCAGGAGATACATTAAGTACACTTACAGCTTCGGTAGATAACTTGTTGAATTCCATGATCACCTCTACACACCAACCTGCGCCCTCGGTAGCGCCCATCTGCCCAGGATCAACAACATCGCAACCAGCCTTAGATACTCTGGGCAAGACCTTAGGAACGGCAGGGCGAACGCAGACCAAGGAGGGGGGCTCACATCTCCCTGTTCCTCAGCAAGGAGGGGATTTTTCCTTACACTTACCAGCTGAGGCATGCCCCTACACTATTATTCTAGCCAATGTACCTAAATTGGAGCAAAATAAAAAGGAACATTGGTCCTCCTTGAAAAATAAGGCCCTTCATTATCTTTCCAATAAAACTGTTCTGGGTCATCACCTTAACCAGCACTTTATGATGATTAGAAGGGTACCTTGGGTAGGCAAGACTGTCAAACATCTAGAGGGTGATTGTATAGTTATAAGTTTTAGATCCCCAGGGCTTGTAATTGACATCTTAAGACAGGCAGGGTCTGTGAGAATTCATAAAGATTATGTGAACATTCTCCCCTTGGGTTTCTTTTATCCACCATCTCACTTTGGCTCATCATTTTCCTCTCAACCACTTGGACTTGGTACTAGATTTAGTTCCACTAATAATTTCGCCGTCCCTGTCTCCAACAGATTTGAGGTCTTCTCTAATTTGGATGACATTGAGTGACTAAAGACTAGTGATCATGTCACCGCCCCTGATATACAAGTCCCTGTTTCTCCAATTGTGAATTCCTTAACTTGCGGTTCCATTTCATCAGGTTTAAATCGGGAGCCTTTGGGTTCCTCTTTTAAATTGATTTCTTGGAATGTAGCTGGTCTCAGAAGCAAAGTGGATGACCCCACTTGGAGAGATCTAATCAGATCAGGTTACATTATTAGTTTACAAGAGACATGGGACACTGAGGACACGCTGCACATGGATGGGTATGAGTGTTTTTCTGTATCCGCCACTCCATCTAGCTCATGGAGGGCGAAGGGAGGGCTGGCAATGTTAATATCAGCATCCATACCCGGCTCATCCTCTCAAATAGAAACAGGCTCGCCAAATTTTATGGCTATTTTCATCCTGATGAATGAGGGACCTGATTTTTTGGTTATGAATTTTTATAACTCTTATGATAGAGTTGCCACGACCGATTATCTGGCCGCGTTAAATAGTTTTTTAGCTGACCGCATGGAGATCAATAAACTCAACAGTAAAAATTGCCTCACTATAGTGATGGGTGATTTTAACATTCATGGCTGTCCACACTTTTGTCTCTCCTCGGATCCTTTGGGACCGATGGATTCAAGTGCTGTACACTTTGAACATTCGGCGGCGGGACTTCTCCTTGAATCCATCTTGGCAGACTACGGTCTGATTCTCCCGTCTATGGAGGGTGAAATTATTCCCACATTTAAAGGCACCGGGAAAGACTCGGTTATTGATTACATTTTTGTTAGTTCTATTTTGGGGGCTAACATCAAAAAATATGAGACGACCTGGTCCCATTTAAGTGATCATAACCCTGTAAACCTAATACTCTGTAACGTCTTCGAAAAACCGGCTAAACTCCCAATAAGAGTGGATAAATCCGACATTTGCACATTAGATCAAGCACGTAGAATCAGATGGTGCAAAGTAATCCCTGGCGACTTTTATAACAACCTGAACAGCAAGGTTGGCTCTGAGTTAAAAACCTGCCAGGACCTCGAAGCAGGGGATAATGAGGTCCTTTTGGCTTACTCAGCCATCTGTAGTCAGATCCTTGCCGACTTGAGCCGTCCTGGGAAACACACAGATAAGGCAGAGCTAGGTTGGTTTGATAAAAGCTGTTCATCTGCCAACAGAAAGCTAACGGCCGCCCTGAAATCGAAGCCAGTGAATAGGATTCTGGTTGCAGAGTTGAGAAAAGAATACAAGAAAACCTTGGATGCCAGGAAAAAGGTGATTAGGGAGGAAGCATGGGAAGAACTTTCCAGAGTGGACGTAATAAGTAACAGTGCAAAGTTTTGGTCAGTGGTAAATAAACCCTTCTTTTCCGATATAGGAAATGATCAACTAGACTGCGGTATCGGGAAACAATCGTGGCACTCACATTTTAAAACAGTCTATGAAATAGGATCTAGTGGTGAATTGAGCATATCTCCCACCGCTGTGAACCCTTATACTTTATTAGTCTCTAAGCAAGAGGTGGTCGAGGCCATCAGTAAGATGACAAGCAATAAGGCCCCTGGTCCTGATGGCGTACCAGCGGACCTCTTTAAATCTGATCCTGAGACATGGTCCATAGTATTAACCAATGTTTTTAACCGGGTATGTGTTGCTCGGATTCCTGACACCTGGTCCAAATCAGTAATCATACCTATTTTTAAAAAAGGCAACAGGGGGGATCCCAGTTGCTACCGACCTATCTCCCTTATTGACTCAGCTGTGAAGGTTCTGGGGCGTGTGGTCCTGGGCAGACTAACTGATTGGTTAGAAGACACAGCCACCCTTTCGTGTCTACAATATGGGTTTCGAAAAGGCCGCGGGACCATAGACCAGAGCCTGAACCTCCAACTTTTAATAGGCAAGTATACCATTGCTAAAAAAGGGGCCTTGTATTTGGCTTTCATGGACTTGTCTTCGGCGTTTGACCGAGTGAATCGCTCAAAATTGTGGGGGTTATTATTAAACTGTGGAATAGATGCCAACATTGTTTATTTTCTTGCAGATTTGCATAGAGACCTCACTGCCACGGTCAGATATGACCGGCAGGGCAATTCCACGGACAAAATTGGAATCACCAATGGCGTTAGGCAAGGATGCATTTTAGCCCCCCTGCTTTTTACTTTATATATTAATGAATTGGGCTCTACATTAACTAAGTCATGTAAGGATATTCCTAGGGCAGGCAAATTTGACATCCCAGCATTATTGTATGCTGATGATGCCGCTCTCTTAGCACGTACGGCTGTAGGGCTCCAAAAGCTTTTAGATTCTTTTGCTAAATTTATGATTGCACTTGATCTTGGAGTGAACTTCTCCAAATCCCATGTGATGTTCGTGGGTTCTATCCCAAAGAGAGTTAAAACCATGTCTTGTGAAGGTCATGTTTTATCTCGGGTCTCAAGATTCCCTTATTTAGGTGTCATTTTTTATGACAAGTCTACTTGGGCCCCACAATTGGCTGCCAAACGCAATGTATTTGCCAGGGCCACACTTGCTGTCCTAGAATTTGGACGCAAATTGGGGGTGAAGCCCATACAAGCCATGTTGAAGGTCTATGTAGCAAAATGCACCTCCATCGCATTATATGGGGCAGACTTGTGGGGTTTTAAAAATATTTCTGACCTACAAGTTGTAGAAAATAGATTCCTAAAATCACTATTATCCCTCCCATGTTCTACTTCTAGCTACATAGTGCATCAGGAGTGTGGGATTGACTATTTAACTGATCGCATAGTCATTGCCCCACTTTTGAAATGGCTCTCGATTTGGCTAAATCCTGAACTAGAATTGAACCATGCCATTTTAAAAGATTGCCTATCCCTAGAGTATGGCAAAACCATACCGTGGCTGAACCATATCAAAATTCTAGCAAGGTATTTGGGCCGACCTGAGTTATTTGAGAACCCAAGCACTATAGTAAGGGGGGATTTAAAATGGGCTAAAGACACACATAAACAGAGGGCCATGTTAACAAGGGAGGAAAGAGAATTACTTAAACCCACTGTAAAGGCAAATCAGCTGATTACTACATCTAACGGTTTAGAGCCTTACTTGGGTATTGTCAATAAGATGGACCATCGTTTTTTATTAATTAAGTTCAGATTGAACAAATTCCATCTTTTATTGACTGACTCCCCTGGCTGGACTAAGGAGAAGGATCTGGGGATCTGTTCGTGTGACGGATTCTCAATAAAAGACACTATGCACTTTATCTTTTTCTGTGAACACCTGTCTTCAATCCGTAAAAAATATATCATTCCTCTTTTAAAAAATAAAGGCTTCAGACAGGCGAAACCAGCTCTCATGCATCTTCAGATGTTGGGTTCTCCTTGGGAAATATTTAATATTGCCACTTTTTTAGTAATTTCAATGAGATTGAGGAAAAAGATCACATGGTTATAGTGTATATCTTTTTATTGTCTGAGTAATTATTTATTGTAATTTTATGTCAAGTGTTTTTTAAATGGTTGTATTGTTTTATGTTCAATGTACTTTTATGGTTTTTGCTATGAACCGAATAAAGTAATTTTTTGACTGACTGAATCCACTTTTCAGATTTTTTAAAAAGCCCATGTCCAGACTGCTTTTTCAGACCACCACCATGTGTAACCTGGGTGACTGCCTACACTCCAGCAAGGGCAACCAGCCTTAGTGATGCTGAATGTATTTGCATTACAGACTGAAACCTCAAACCCCACTCGCTTGTAAATACTGTGCATGATTCTACATGGAAAGCAGCTGGGTGTGTGCTAAGAGTCTGCTTCTGCACCAAAAAATCGCTCCCCCTTTTTCCTACTAATGCAACTGTGAAATCACCAGAGCAAAACGCAATAAATCTCTGGCTGTAATTCCTATTTGCACACAGAGTCATGTTTTCACATTAGTCACAAAACGAAATTTCTTTGCCAATTTGAAAGCACACTTACTGCTCTTTTTTTTGGCAAGTGATAATCACTTTTACAGACTGACACATTATGAATCCACTTTTCAGATTTTTTAAAAAGCCCATGTCCAGACTGCTTTTTCAGACCACCACCATGTGTATCCTGGGTGACTGCCTACACTCCAGCAAGGGCAACCAGCCTTAGTGATGCTGAATGTATTTGCATTACAGACTGAAACCTCAAACCCCACTCGCTTGTAAATACTGTGCATGATTCCACATGGAAAGCAGCTGGGTGTGTGCTAAGAGTCTGCTTCTGCACCAAAAAATCGCTCCCCCTTTTTCCTACTAATGCAACTGTGAAATCACCAGAGCAAAACGCAATAAATTTCTGCCTCTAATTCCTATTTGCACACAGAGTCATGTTTTCACATTAGTCACAAAACGAAATTTCTTTGCCAATTTGAAAGCACACTTACTGCTCTTTTTTTTGGCAAGTGATAATCACTTTTACAGACTGACACATTATGAATCCACTTTTCAGATTTTTTAAAAAGCCCATGTCCAGACTGCTTTTTCAGACCACCACCATGTGTATCCTGGGTGACTGCCTACACTCCAGCAAGGGCAACCAGCCTTAGTGATGCTGAATGTATTTGCATTACAGACTGAAACCTCAAACCCCACTCGCTTGTAAATACTGTGCATGATTATACATGGAAAGGAGCAGGGTGTGTGCTAAGAGTCTGCTTCTGCACCAAAAAATCGCTCCCCCTTTTTCCTACTAATGCAACTGTGAAATCACCAGAGCAAAACGCAATAAATCTCTGGCTGTAATTCCTATTTGCACACAGAGTCATGTTTTCACATTAGTCACAAAACGAAATTTCTTTGCCAATTTGAAAGCACACTTACTGCTCTTTTTTTTTGGCAAGTGTTAATCACTTTTACAGACTGACACATTATGAATCCACTTTTCAGATTTTTTAAAAAGCCCATGTCCAGACTGCTTTTTCAGACCACCACCATGTGTATCCTGGGTGACTGCCTACACTCCAGCAAGGGCAACCAGCCTTAGTGATGCTGAATGTATTTACATTACTGACTGAAACCTCAAACCCCACTCGCTTGTAAATACTGTGCATGATTCTACATGGAAAGCAGCTGGGTGTGTGCTAAAAGTCTGCTCCTGCACCAAAAAATCGCTCCCCCTTTTTCCTACTAATGCAACTGTGAAATCACCAGAGCAAAACGCAATACATTTCTGGCTGTAATTCCTATTTGCACACAGAGTCATGTTTTCACATTAGTCACAAAACGAAATTTCTTTGCCAATTTGAAAGCACACTTACTGCTCTTTTTTTTTGGCAAGTGATAATCACTTTTACAGACTGACACATTATGAATCCACTTTTCACATTTTTTAAAAAGCCCATGTCCAGACTGCTTTTTCAGACCACCACCATGTGTATCCTGGGTGACTGCCTACACTCCAGCAAGGGCAACCAGCCTTAGTGATGCTGAATGTATTTGCATTACAGACTGAAACCTCAAACCCCACTCGCTTGTAAATACTGTGCATGATTCTACATGGAAAGCAGCTGGGTGTGTGCTAAGAGTCTGCTTCTGCACCAAAAAATCGCTCCCCCTTTTTCCTACTAATGCAACTGTGAAATCACCAGAGCAAAACTCAATAAATCTCTGCCTGTAATTCCTATTTGCACACAGAGTCATGTTTTCACATTAGTCACAAAACGAAATTTCTTTGCCAATTTGAAAGCACACTTACTGCTCTTTTTTTTTGGCAAGTGATAATCACTTTTACAGACTGACACATTATGAATCCACTTTTCAGATTTTTTAAAAAGCCCATGTCCAGACTGCTTTTTCAGACCACCACCATGTGTATCCTGGGTGACTGCCTACACTCCAGCAAGGGCAACCAGCCTTAGTGATGCTGAATGTATTTGCATTACAGACTGAAACCTCAAACCCCACTCGCTTGTAAATACTGTGCATGATTATACATGGAAAGGAGCAGGGTGTGTGCTAAGAGTCTGCTTCTGCACCAAAAAATCGCTCCCCCTTTTTCCTACTAATGCAAATATAAAATTACCAGAGTTGTACACAATAAATCTCTGCCTATATTTCCCAACATGTGTAACCTGGGTGACTGCCTACATTCCACCAAGGGCAACCAGCCTTAGTGATGCTGAATGTATTTGCATTACTGAGTCCAACCTCAAACCCTTAAACTATTCTTTTTTTATACCAATACACCTTAATTTATCGTGAAAACATAGTCCATATTATTTTACATGTTCCTCACATTTAAATTTCTCCCAAAACAGAAAATAATAAACACAACTTCAACAAAAAGAATTACATTTCTATTATTCATTTCTTAATTTACCATATACATCTCCTCTCAAACTCTAAACTCACCTTTAAAATTAGTTAGTTGTGAAAGAAATGTGGCACTCAAACAGCAGATTATCAGAGCCAGGATCTCTGTTCTCTACACCTCTCTCCTCTCAGCAGAACCAGATAATGGCAAAGTTTCCCTCTATTTTTCCACACATATACATGTAAGTTTCAAATCTCAGTGCTTCCCCCTTTTTTTCAAATGTAATCACACATTTCTATTGGTTGAAAACCAACCCTTTTCCAAAAGTACCCTTCCCCCAACTTGACTTCTGCCTAGTACCCTTCCCCCAACTTGACTTCTGCCTGCTACCATAGCAACAGCTCATGGAACACTGCTGTGTGGAGTTAGGTCAGAAGTTCGCCAAACAATGTTTCAATTCCACAGAGCAAGAGTGCTTGACTTTTCAAACCTTACAGCAAATCCATAGTACTGTTCTTTGGTAACACATTTTTCTGTACCAATACAAAACATGCTTCTATAAATTTACACATACAGCCTAGTTTTTAGTGTAGAATGGTATGAAACAGCCAATCAGTTCTTTTTTTTTATAAAAAAATATGTATGCCTCCATTTCCAAACTGTCTTTCATTTCTTTTTACCATTCTACTGAATTACACCTCCTGAGTGCATCCAGATCTCCTTTGAAGATGTTCACAGTGTGGATTGTAGGACACAGCTATGTCTTCTGCAGTGAAAAGTTTGCAGAGAAAACAAGTATTGTGAGAGACCTTGCTTTGCCAAATGTAGACATTAAATGGATTGGTCAGAGAGGGTTAAAGTGGCACCAATTGATGCCATTGGTGAAATCCTTCATGCAAATCCAACACCCTGACCTCATAATAGTGCACTGTGGTGGCAATGACCTAGGCACTTTGATTGGGGTAGGTCTGGAAATGCTTATGAAGGACACCTTTGCACAACTGTTTTCACTTTTCCCTAAAACTGCCTTTGTGTTTTCCAACATATGCCAAAGGCAAAAATGGAACTGGTCCTATCATTTCTGTCCGCAGATTGACAAAGCAAGAAAGCACGTCAACAAATCTGTTTCTGCTTTCCTCCGTGACTATGGTATGGGTTCCATTTACCACAACAACTTGCGTTACGACATGCAAGACATTTATAGAGGAGATGGTGTGCACTTCAATGATGAAGGGAACAGAGTCTTCCTCTTGAACCTTAGACTCTGCATCGGTACTTACTTGTAGGTACCAATAAAAAATAACTTCATAAACACAACGGCTCTTTTTAGAGCCCCCTAATATCTAAACACTTAAATCTGAATTGTGTTCGAACTGAAAACAGCGGCGGGCCCCTCTTGCCGCACCTCACACCAGTTCCTGCGATAATTGTAGTGGTTATCGTGCAAACTACCCCAAAACGCCAGCCGCTGTGTGGCGCTACTGTGCTCCAGATCAAATGTCAAATAGAAAATGAGAAACGGGGGTGCACGAAAAAGATAAGTCCGAAAAGGATTCTTTAAGTTAGGTGTCCACTTTAATTTTCATTTAAGTTTTGTATTTAAAAGGTTGGTCAGCCAACGCGTTTCATTCCCTCAACGGGAACTTCATCAGGGCTGTAACATGATAAAAGTGACATAGATATTACCAATAAATCAAAAGGCACAGGACTTACAACATAAACAGATAACCATACAATATGAAAATCCTACAGACAAAACAAAATTGCAACAACATTAAAAAGTGTCCATGAAATTACACCAATCGATACTGGACATATTTATATCACGTTAAGAGCATATACACAAACCAAGTTTTTTTTTTTTTTTTTTTTTTTTTTTTTTTTTTTAGAAGAACGAGAGTATAATGTAAAAGCTGTCTGTGAATTTATCTGGCTCTTAGATACCTTAGAGAAACAAATAAGTGAACTTAATCAGGTTTTATGGACACTGGAAAGTAAAAGAGAGAAAACAGAGAAATAAAAAGAAAATACATTATGAAAAATAGATAGATACAGAGTCATGTAAGTGTTTAAAAAGAAGAAAAAAGAAAAAGAAAAAAAGGGGAAGAAGAGCAATCCAATCTCTTAAAGTGAGCATACCTTGAATCAATATGTAAACTTCCGTAAGAGGACAAGTTTTAAAATATCCACGAAGTCAAGTACTTCAAGTTTCTGAAAGGAAGCATAGTGACCCAGTTCATATTATCTGGCAATCCATGACAGATGAGAATAATAATAACTACAATTAGACTCTATACGAACACTCCAGGTTCCCAACAGACATATCTCCAGGTAAGATCCCTATATGTCGTCCGTGTGACAACCTAGAAGCTATTTGAGCAATAATTAACACGATATATATGTCAGTTCAAAAGGCGCTGGTGGATTAGGTGTACATGACAAGAATCGGGGACCCTTCTATCTACTGGGCGCATACCCGTTCTAGAAACAACAGTAGCACATTCCAAAGGAATGAGCGGTGCCCTAATTACCGAGCATTAACAATACTAAGTCTGAGCTGCCACAACCGTGTTGGACATTAGGCGCTCCTGACCCGGCATCGAGTGTGCAGTCATTTCAAATCTTGTATTTCTAAAACCAGGACAAGTAATATTGTATTGCCATTGGTGAAAATAGTAGTAAGCTTATCGTGTTGGACATTAGGCGCTCCTGACCCGGCATCAAGTGTACAATCATTTCAAATCTGGCAATTCTAAACCCAGGACAAGTAATATTATATTGCCATTGGTGAAAATAGTAGTAAGCTTATACAATTAATTTGATCATTCTAAGCATCGAGTTTAAACGGCAATCGTCAGGACCGAGTAACTAATACGGCGGAAACCTCCCCATCAAGTGTTGGCGGACAAAAACACGTGACTCCGCCCCCCAATTTCGAAACTACAACCACAGCGGACGAGAAAGTAAATTGCTTCTCCCTATCACGAGAACTGTTGCAACACAGGCATAGATAATGTCTAACAGTTGTAAGTATAGGCTATAATCCAATGCCGCGAGCATGACCGTGTGTGGGTCGTGTATACACATCGGTAATTGACTTTTACGTGGTGAGAACTAAAGCTGACACCTACAAATACAGGCTGTGATCCATTATCACGGGCATACCAACGTAACACCCCAAGCACACTCACCGGCAGTAACCTCAGCGTAGTGATCCGTACGGCGGCGTCTTCCTCGTTGTCAGCTACACAGCCCGCCATTATAATTAAATATACGTAACTCCTCCCGCGAGGTAGTATCCGGCCAATTGAGTCGCGTGTAGGTCAGAATGGTGGCCCCTAAGTTCCTGACCTAAATCGGCGGCCATTATTAAGAGGTGAAGGGCATACTAGCGAATTAGTGAAACACTTTGTTCGAGTCCACCAATATTATTAAAGCAACAGAAATACTTAAAAGTGTATGTATTCCGAGATTGCCAGAACATATAAGTAACTAAGAGGAACATGTGCCATTAGCAATATACAAAAAAATTGAATCGCACCTAGCAAGGGATAATAGTGTACAGGCAATGTTGCACCTGTCCTGAAATGTTTTTTTATAATTGCGGGAAGTCATAAGTTAAAAATCGGACTTTGCTTGTAAACACGGAAACCGGAAAGTGAGCACCATTTTGAATTGGGCAGAATGTTCAAAGTGCTATTAGCAATATATGAATGAATTAAATCATACCTCGCAAAGGGTAATAGTGTACAGGAAATGTACATCTGTCCTGAAATGTTTTAAGAATGCGAGAAGTCGTAAGTAACAATCGGACTGTGCGTGTGAGCACAGAAACCGGAAAATGAGCACCATTTTGGATTGGGCAGAATGTTCACAGTGTCTAAAAACTTTGTTGAAAAGATACAAACAAATACCCAATTAATAATATATAGCCCTAAAGTGCAATGACAAACACAAAACAGAGAGGGTGAGAAGAAATGATAAGAAGAAAAAATATAGCTCATAATTTATTCAGACAACCCGGAGAAATGATAAAATGTTCTCTCTCAAATGTAGAGGGTTCGAATGTATATGCACATGAAGACTAAGTCATACCCGGTGTGGCATGAAAGGAGAAAAATGCCACTTCACATCAAGTATTCATATGTAAGTTAAAAAATGGTAAATTCATTTGTCCAAACGAATTAACAACACCAACAATCCACACTTATACCTGTCATGATGAGATCATAGCTGGCACGAGTAAGTGTGCTGAGGATAAGAGTTAAGGGGCTAACATTGAAGATGTATACCCCATGATTCACAGTCCATCACTGCGTGTTCATAAGGAAACAAACATAAAAATGAGGAAGAGGAAGACAGGTAACAGGTGGTGGTTATAGTCACCGATTTGATCACATCAATCCTATCACTGACCCCATATCTGATTAGTAACTGATCATATTTGTACCATTCCTGACCAATACGAACAAAATGTAAATAATCCCTGGCCATTCGGAGCTGGACTTTAGTCATTCTCCAGAAAATAATGCATTTCATTGTCACTATTAAATCCTTGGATAGCACTGCGTAATCTGCAAATCCATTTTGCTTCACATTGCCTTAGCTGCAGTTCACGGTCACCTCCTCTTACTGCATTTTTCACATGTTCAATAGCATGGAACCAAAAGTTTGCAAGACCCTCATGTTTGTTAACAAAGTGCTCCATCATAGGATATCTGGAATCACGTTTAAGTATAGCCCTCCTATGTTCTTGAATTCTGATTTTTAGGCTACGTTTAGTGCTGCCTACGTAAATGGTTCCACAGGGGCATCCAATCACGTAGACAACAAACTCAGTGTTGCAATTAATAAAATTGTAGATGTTATAATTACGGGAGCCATTATAGGAGAAGTTCTTAATTTTGTTGATCCCTAGTTCACAAATGTTACACATTGTACATGTAAAAAAACCTTCAGGCTTAGGTGGTAACCAAGTTGATTGATTGTTACTACCTTTACTGATGTAACTCGGGCATAACTCATTCCTTAACGTTTTTCCACGCCTGTACGTTACTGATGGATTCGAGTGGACCGCTTTTTGTAGGCCTGGTACCTCACATAGGAGATTCCAATGTTTCTTCAGCAACTTAAAAATCGCACTGCTGTGTGAGGTATATTGAGTCACGAACCTAATGTTAGTGTCAAAGTTCTTGTTTGTACTCCTGTTCCGTTTTTTTGTTGATGTTAAAGTAGCCTCTCTAGTTAATACACGTGCTCTCTTTTCTGCCTTTTCCACAGTCTCTTTTTGGTATCCCCTAGATAGAAATCTTCTCTTTACTTGTTGGAGATTCATGTCAAAATTGGATTCCTCACTACAATTACGTCTGACACGTACCATCTCCCCGTAAGGAATATTTTTAATAGTAGAGCTGGCATGTGCACTTTCTGGGTGTAAAACAGCATTACACGCAGTGTCTTTGCGATATAAGGTGCTATGAATGTGCCCATCTCGTATGTAGAATTGTAAGTCCAAAAAATTGATTTTCTCACTACTAAATTCCATTGTCAATTTAACATTAAATGGATTTGTATTAAGAAACTCAAAATACTCCTGAAGTTGTAAGATGGAACCCGACCAGAGGCAGATGATATCATCGATGTACCTCCCCCAGAACACGATGTGTTCGGTCCAGGGGGAGGCACATCTACCCCATGCATGCCCCCTCTCATACCATCCCATAAAAAGACAGGCATAAGAGGGGGCAAACCTGGACCCCATGGCCGTACCTCTCCTCTGATGGTACCAGACGTTGTCATAGAGAAAGTAGTTCCTGTTTAGGACCAACCTCAGCATCTCCATGATCATTTGATTTTGGTCAAACTGATCAGCATTCTCCCTGTCCAAGTAGAATTCAACAGCCTTTAGGCCATATTCATGTTGGATGCACGTGTAGAGACTGATGACATCGAAGGTGACAAATAGGAGTTCATCGGACCACTCAAAATCTTGGAATTTGTTCAAAATGTCCTTACTGTCTTGGACATAGGATGGGAGATCTAAAACATGTTTGTTAATTCTGAGGTCAATGAATTCAGATATTTTCTCAGTGACAGACCCAATGCCTGAAATAATCGGTCTCCCTGGAGGGAAGTTACCCTTTTTGTGTACTTTGGGGAGGATGTAAATACAAGGGAATCTGGGATTCTCCGTCTTGAGATATCTGTATTCCTGTTCACTGATCAGGCCCATATCCCTCCATTCCCTTAACTTGTTGCAATTTTGTTTTGTCTGTATGATTTTCATATTGTATGGTTATCTGTTTATGTTGTAAGTCCTGTGCCTTTTGATTTATTGGTAATATCTATGTCACTTTTATCATGTTACAGCCCTGATGAAGTTCCCGTTGAGGGAATGAAACGCGTTGGCTGACCAACCTTTTAAATACAAAACTTAAATGAAAATTAAAGTGGACACCTAACTTAAAGAATCCTTTTCGGACTTATCTTTTTCGTGCACCCCGGTTTCTCATTTTCTATTTGACATTTGATCTGGAGCACAGTAGCGCCACACAGCGGCTGGCGTTTTGGGGTAGTTTGCACGATAACCACTACAATTATCGCAGGAACTGGTGTGAGGTGCGGCAAGAGGGGCCCGCCGCTGTTTTCAGTTCGAACACTGTTCTTCTGGGTCAGCAAGCACTCAACATCATCTGAAACCAAAAGATGCCACGATTTGATGATAATAGAGAGGAGATGGCACAGGACTTGTTTGGAAGGAATACTAACCTACCACAATCTGGACCCACTACACAGAACACATTGGGACCACGTGCTCTATTTTTGAAATTGGAACGCCTAAAAAAACAGGAGCTATCAAGGTGGTGGGATGGGGTGACTCTCCAGCAGTACATAGATAATAAGAAAGTACCAAGAGGGTTACGTATCCGTATTTTTCCCACGTTTGAGGACCTCAGTGAGGAATTGTTAAAGGAATGGGAGGCGAACCTGGAAGGTGCCTCTTTGATAATGATGCAGATTCTGATCAGACATGCCATAGAGAAAGGGGCAAAACTCTTATCTGAGATTGAATCTATAGAAAAGGAAATAGAAGGTTGTGGCAACAAGGAACTAATAGATAAAAACTATGATATTCTCCAAAAAGTAATTGAGAGTCATCAAAATTATTTAAAAGAGAAGAAATTACGTAAGATCAGTCGGGATGACAAAGATTACAGGGAGGGGAGGATCTATACATTTGCCAAAAAGTACGACACAACTGTGGTGGCAGATGATAAAAAGCGATCCAGGGAGACTAGTGAAGATACAAGATCGGTAAGCAGCACTTCCCTGTCATCTGCTGGGAGCACATCGTCTAATACCAATCCCAATGCACACCCTTTAGGGGTGGAAGCCACAACCTTTCAAAAAGAAATGGCCAGACTCAAGATAAGTGGCAATCAAGCAAAAAGAATACAACAGCAAAAAAGACAAGGAGAGGGGGCAGAAGGGGGCAAGGATGGCGTGGCAGAAGATCTGTTAAGGAGGTCAGAGAGGGGAAAAGTCAAACAGAAGTAGGGAAACCAGGAGTGACAGCAAATGAAGGGAATGGGGAGCACTCTGATCTGAGAGTAATCAACCTGTCCAGCAAGGTATTGGATACTGATGAGACTAACTTGTTATGCAGAGGGCTAGGATTTTGTCCAACACAGGGGGGTGACTTCACGAGTGTACATGTAGATCTTTTCAAATTCAGCAGAATGCTAAAATTAAAAGATTTTTTCAATGACAAGCTACCTCCGAATAAATTCTCTGGTGAGACAGGACAAACAGACCTCACAATAGCGGAGGTCAAAAATATACAATGCTTACGATCACTAAGTGATGGGGAGGAGGTTGAAATACACACGATTCTAGATGATCTTGACATCAGGGAGAACATCACAAAAGAAAGTGGGTTACGTCCGAAGTCCAAATTTACCCCAATGACATACCATGGAAACATTGATACCTTTACAGAGCGGGTTAGTGAGGGTCTATACCAATTGGAAAAACAGAGTAGATGTGTAAACAACCAGCAACACAACCTCACACCTGGAGAAAGACTAGCACTAAAAAGGTTGAAAAATGACAACAACATCGTCATTAAGGAATCTGATAAAGGTGGTAACGTTGTGGTCATGGATATAAAAGACTACAAAGGTGAAATAGAACGACAGCTTGGGGACAACGAGTGTTATGGTAGACTGGACCACAATCCAACAGGGGAACTGATTATAGAAATCAGCTCCAAGTTAAGGGAATGGAGGGATATGGGCCTGATCAGTGAACAGGAATACAGATATCTCAAGACGGAGAATCCCAGATTCCCTTGTATTTACATCCTCCCCAAAGTACACAAAAAGGGTAACTTCCCTCCAGGGAGACCGATTATTTCAGGCATTGGGTCTGTCACTGAGAAAATATCTGAATTCATTGACCTCAGAATTAACAAACATGTTTTAGATCTCCCATCCTATGTCCAGGACAGTAAGGACATTTTGAACAAATTCCAAGATTTTGAGTGGTCCGATGAACTCCTATTTGTCACCTTCGATGTCATCAGTCTCTACACGTGCATCCAACATGAATATGGCCTAAAGGCTGTTGAATTCTACTTGGACAGGGAGAATGCTGATCAGTTTGACCAAAATCAAATGATCATGGAGATGCTGAGGTTGGTCCTAAACAGGAACTACTTTCTCTATGACAACGTCTGGTACCATCAGAGGAGAGGTACAGTCATGGGGTCCAGGTTTGCCCCCTCTTATGCCTGTCTTTTTATGGGATGGTATGAGAGGGGGCATGCATGGGGTAGATGTGCCTCCCCCTGGACCAAACACATCGTGTTCTGGGGGAGGTACATCGATGATATCATCTGCCTCTGGTCGGGTTCCATCTTACAACTTCAGGAGTATTTTGAGTTTCTTAATACAAATCCATTTAATGTTAAATTGACAATGGAATTTAGTAGTGAGAAAATCAATTTTTTGGACTTACAATTCTACATACGAGATGGGCACATTCATAGCACCTTATATCGCAAAGACACTGCGTGTAATGCTGTTTTACACCCAGAAAGTGCACATGCCAGCTCTACTATTAAAAATATTCCTTACGGGGAGATGGTACGTGTCAGACGTAATTGTAGTAAGGAATCCAATTTTGACATGAATCTCCAACAAGTAAAGAGAAGATTTCTATCTAGGGGATACCAAAAAGAGACTGTGGAAAAGGCAGAAAAGAGAGCACGTGTATTAACTAGAGAGGCTACTTTAACATCAACAAAAAAACGGAACAGGAGTACAAACAAGAACTTTGACACTAACATTAGGTTCGTGACTCAATATACCTCACACAGCAGTGCGATTTTTAAGTTGCTGAAGAAACATTGGAATCTCCTATGTGAGGTACCAGGCCTACAAAAAGCGGTCCACTCGAATCCATCAGTAACGTACAGGCGTGGAAAAACGTTAAGGAATGAGTTATGCCCGAGTTACATCAGTAAAGGTAGTAACAATCAATCAACTTGGTTACCACCTAAGCCTGAAGGTTTTTTTACATGTACAATGTGTAACATTTGTGAACTAGGGATCAACAAAATTAAGAACTTCTCCTATAATGGCTCCCGTAATTATAACATCTACAATTTTATTAATTGCAACACTGAGTTTGTTGTCTACGTGATTGGATGCCCCTGTGGAACCATTTACATAGGCAGCACTAAACGTAGCCTAAAAATCAGAATTCAAGAACATAGGAGGGCTATACTTAAACGTGATTCCAGATATCCTATGATGGAGCACTTTGTTAACAAACATGAGGGTCTTGCAAACTTTTGGTTCCATGCTATTGAACATGTGAAAAATGCAGTAAGAGGAGGTGACCGTGAACTGCAGCTAAGGCAATGTGAAGCAAAATGGATTTGCAGATTACGCAGTGCTATCCAAGGATTTAATAGTGACAATGAAATGCATTATTTTCTGGAGAATGACTAAAGTCCAGCTCCGAATGGCCAGGGATTATTTACATTTTGTTCGTATTGGTCAGGAATGGTACAAATATGATCAGTTACTAATCAGATATGGGGTCAGCGATAGGATTGATGTGACCAAATCGGTGACTATAACCACCACCTGTTACCTGTCTTCCTCTTCCTCATTTTTATGTTTGTTTCCTTATGAACACGCAGTGATGGACTGTGAATCATGGGGTATACATCTTCAATGTTAGCCCCTTAACTCTTATCCTCAGCACACTTACTCGTGCCAGCTATGATCTCATCATGACAGGTATAAGTGTGGATTGTTGGTGTTGTTAATTCGTTTGGACAAATGAATTTACCATTTTTTAACTTACATATGAATACTTGATGTGAAGTGGCATTTTTCTCCTTTCATGCCACACCGGGTATGACTTAGTCTTCATGTGCATATACATTCGAACCCTCTACATTTGAGAGAGAACATTTTATCATTTCTCCGGGTTGTCTGAATAAATTATGAGCTATATTTTTTCTTCTTATCATTTCTTCTCACCCTCTCTGTTTTGTGTTTGTCATTGCACTTTAGGGCTATATATTATTAATTGGGTATTTGTTTGTATCTTTTCAACAAAGTTTTTAGACACTGTGAACATTCTGCCCAATCCAAAATGGTGCTCATTTTCCGGTTTCTGTGCTCACACGCACAGTCCGATTGTTACTTACGACTTCTCGCATTCTTAAAACATTTCAGGACAGATGTACATTTCCTGTACACTATTACCCTTTGCGAGGTATGATTTAATTCATTCATATATTGCTAATAGCACTTTGAACATTCTGCCCAATTCAAAATGGTGCTCACTTTCCGGTTTCCGTGTTTACAAGCAAAGTCCGATTTTTAACTTATGACTTCCTGCAATTATAAAAAAACATTTCAGGACAGGTGCAACATTGCCTGTACACTATTATCCCTTGCTAGGTGCGATTCAATTTTTTTGTATATTGCTAATGGCACATGTTCCTCTTAGTTACTTATATGTTCTGGCAATCTCAGAATACATACACTTTTAAGTATTTCTGTTGCTTTAATAATATTGGTGGACTCGAACAAAGTGTTTCACTAATTCGCTAGTATGCCCTTCACCTCTTAATAATGGCCGCCGATTTAGGTCAGGAACTTAGGGGCCACCATTCTGACCTACACGCGACTCAATTGGCCGGATACTACCTCGCGGGAGGAGTTACGTATATTTAATTATAATGGCGGGCTGTGTAGCTGACAACGAGGAAGACGCCGCCGTACGGATCACTACGCTGAGGTTACTGCCGGTGAGTGTGCTTGGGGTGTTACGTTGGTATGCCCGTGATAATGGATCACAGCCTGTATTTGTAGGTGTCAGCTTTAGTTCTCACCACGTAAAAGTCAATTACCGATGTGTATACACGACCCACACACGGTCATGCTCGCGGCATTGGATTATAGCCTATACTTACAACTGTTAGACATTATCTATGCCTGTGTTGCAACAGTTCTCGTGATAAGGAGAAGCAATTTACTTTCTCGTCCGCTGTGGTTGTAGTTTCGAAATTGGGGGGTGGAGTCACGTGTTTTTGTCCGCCAACACTTGATGGGGAGGTTTCCGCCGTATTAGTTACTCGGTCCTGACGATTGCCGTTTAAACTCGATGCTTAGAATGATCAAATTAATTGTATAAGCTTACTACTATTTTCACCAATGGCAATATAATATTACTTGTCCTGGGTTTAGAATTGCCAGATTTGAAATGATTGTACACTTGATGCCGGGTCAGGAGCGCCTAATGTCCAACACGATAAGCTTACTACTATTTTCACCAATGGCAATACAATATTACTTGTCCTGGTTTTAGAAATACAAGATTTGAAATGACTGCACACTCGATGCCGGGTCAGGAGCGCCTAATGTCCAACACGGTTGTGGCAGCTCAGACTTAGTATTGTTAATGCTCTGTAATTAGGGCACCGCTCATTCCTTTGGAATGTGCTACTGTTGTTTCTAGAACGGGTATGCGCCCAGTAGATAGAAGGGTCCCCGATTCTTGTCATGTACACCTAATCCACCAGCGCCTTTTGAACTGACATATATATCGTGTTAATTATTGCTCAAATAGCTTCTAGGTTGTCACACGGACGACATATAGGGATCTTACCTGGAGATATGTCTGTTGGGAACCTGGAGTGTTCGTATAGAGTCTAATTGTAGTTATTATTATTCTCATCTGTCATGGATTGCCAGATAATATGAACTGGGTCACTATGCTTCCTTTCAGAAACTTGAAGTACTTGACTTCGTGGATATTTTAAAACTTGTCCTCTTATGGAAGTTTACATATTGATTCAAGGTATGCTCACTTTAAGAGATTGGATTGCTCTTCTTCCCCTTTTTTTCTTTTTCTTTTTTCTTCTTTTTAAACACTTACATGACTCTGTATCTATCTATTTTTCATAATGTATTTTCTTTTTATTTCTCTGTTTTCTCTCTTTTACTTTCCAGTGTCCATAAAACCTGATTAAGTTCACTTATTTGTTTCTCTAAGGTATCTAAGAGCCAGATAAATTCACAGACAGCTTTTACATTATACTCTCGTTCTTCTAAAAAAACTTGGTTTGTGTATATGCTCTTAACGTGATATAAATATGTCCAGTATCGATTGGTGTAATTTCATGGACACTTTTTAATGTTGTTGCAATTTTGTTTTGTCTGTATGATTTTCATATTGTATGGTTATCTGTTTATGTTGTAAGTCCTGTGCCTTTTGATTTATTGGTAATATCTATGTCACTTTTATCATGTTACAGCCCTGATGAAGTTCCCGTTGAGGGAATGAAACGCGTTGGCTGACCAACCTTTTAAATACAAAACTTAAATGAAAATTAAAGTGGACACCTAACTTAAAGAATCCTTTTCGGACTTATCTTTTTCGTGCACCCCCGTTTCTCATTTTCTATTTGACACTTAAATCTGAATTTCATTTCTTTTATTTTTTTTTTTGTTACCGTACGCTTACCGTACGCGTACCCCGTGATTTTTTTTAAAATCAATAAATGTTTTCTTTGTACTTTTCTGTCCTTCTTTGACCCCCTCACAAATGTAAGGGGGTCTGTAACTCTCCTCCTTGCCCCCTTTTCTTGTTATCACTCTTTTTTTTCTGAGTGAAACACACGAAATGGCGGCCGCCGCTTCCTGGTTTCGGCCGATTCGAATGTTTACTAAGATCTAACAGCCAATCAGAATCGCGCTCGCGCACGCCACCGTACGCGTACGGTAAGCTTACGGTAAGCGTACCGTAAGCTGGCTCAGATATATATATTGATTTAAAGGCTATTTTCTCAGAATCTACTGAACAGATTTACACCAAAGGCACTTCCTTGACCTGAGGACTACCTCTCTGCCAAATTTCTAGTAATTCTGTTCAGCCGTTCGGGCTGTAGCCCTGTCTAAAGGTCCTATGGAAAAATGCATGGGAAAAACGCGTTTTGGGACCCCCCTTTTATCTCAGCCCCCGCTTGACGAATCCCCCCGAGACTTTCAGGGTAGGAGCGGAGCGTAGCGCCCCACCTATTTTGAGAAATTCACGAGGATTCGTCGACCGGCGCCAAAGTTATTCAAAATAGAATGTTGCGGATTTCCTATGGAAACAGGGTCCTAACTATAACTACCTACTGGCGACCGACAGTAGGTAATATATATATATATATATATATATATATAAGAAATCAGTGATAAATAAATCCTCTCTTGGAGTGGCAGTCCCAATAAAGTTCAAGTATAATAAGCTAGAAAGCGTATAGGGAAAGAAACCACAACACCTACAAGATTTGCTCACCCGTGTAGAAATGCACCACGGAAAAGTTGAAAAATCAAATTAAAGAAGATTTACCTCATAGGTAGCAAGACCAAAAAATTAAAGACAGAAAGCAATGACACTTATATAATGCAAGATGAAGATCCTAGGGACTTCAGGAACCCAGCAGAAGCAATTATGTTAACCTCCCAACTGCCCTGTGCTTCAAGCCTGTACATCCTGACTACCCTTCAAAAGAAGACGCCCTGCAAAAATCATCACAAAATCAATCCCAACCACCGATGCAACCACAGTCACATTTAGCACCTTCTCACAATAGCACAATAATGAAAGCATTGTTAAACAAAATAGCACATTACTATGGCAAACACAAAATAAAGACACAGCACATCCAGGAAGGAAAGCTTGATGAATTTGATCCATCATCCTTAGAGAACAAGGGAACAATCTCAAACCTAATCCAAGATAATAGCCCTGACTAAAGATCAATCGGCATAATGAGGCATCTAATCCATCTCTTATTTAAGCCAATAGCAATCTTGCAAGTGTAACAACAAATCTAAAGACTACTACTATCACAACTGTGCAGAGCCATAAGGAACGAGAAGGTAGTGATTTACTACTACTTTCAGCAAGGAGGCCTCAGTTGACAAAGTTTTTTTGCCTAGCAAAAAGTGAATCACAACCCAAATAAAGCAGACTGATTACTTCCACGTGAAACAAAATGATTTAAGATTGGTCTATACTTGTCTCATGCTGGGTGAGAGTTTGTAAATCTCACCTAATTGCTTAAACATCACATTGATGAGCCCTATTTGTACAAACCTTTCTTTGGGCATCTGTGAAATTAGAAAAGACAGTTCAAAACACTTTGGAATCCCCCCTATCCCAACCAATATTCTCACGGACTGTGCGGGACAATTGACATAATAGCTGAGGCCTTAACTGTCCAACAGGTAAAACTGGTTGATCAAACTTCAGTGATGAGTTGAATCTTCAACTCTAATTTCCAGTTTTGATAAAAGAAAACACACAATGTAGGAAGATACACTGATGAACAACCATCACATAATGGCTGGTATACTTGCACACATTACTAACAAAGCTAAGTCAAGTGCCAGAAGTAATACATAGAGGGGCATAATTATGATAAGTCACGCTGAGCAGCAAGGTGATGGTCACCTTGCTGAACTGTGCTGCATGATAGAGAAAGGTCGGGATTGTGCCATATTTAAAAGAGTATGACTCATTCCTGCCTTTGTCCCTGCCATGATGCCATTTTGGCTGCCTAGCATCAAAGCATGCACCCTTGACCATGGTGCAAGGGTACCTGCATTGATGCAGGATTATTTTTGTGCTGGAAGGGACATCTTCCTGCATAAAAACCATCTTCTGAGGCATTTGTCTCTTTCAATGTGTTCTACAGACTGCAGCACACATAGAAAGAAGTAGTAACAATGGGAAATAACTGGGGTGTGCAGGGACAATGATTTTTGTGGCTTGTCTGGAAAGGACACTATGTTAATGGTGATACTGCGTTGGAATATGATGTATTGAGGCAAGGTGCATTTATGTTTTTGTATGTGTTAATAAAGTGTTTTAAAAAAAAAAAAACAATGAGAAATAAAGATATTTCTCCTCGTTGCGGCTCATATGTGAAGGCGCATCTTTTTGGTGCATTCCCAGGTCTACCACTTTTGATAAACCTATTCCACATGTGAGATTATGCTATTTATATTTTTTTTTAAACAATTTGAACTATTTACTAAGCTTCACCGTTGGGCTGACCTTTGGTACTACAATGTTTTCACATATTTTGACCTAAAGGATTGTATCTTCTTGGTATCTTGTAGCCAATATGTGAGAAAATTGTTGATCTACCTTTTTGTGATTTTTAGATGTGTGTGTGTGTGTCCCACACAACTTATCTACTCCTGCCCTGATGAAGGTGCCGCCCCTGTAAGGGCGTTACACCAAAACACGTGTTGGCGTTCTTTTCTCCTCGAATCAATGTGCATATTATCTAGAGTGAATGCAAGTATGACTCATGTTTATGATTGTTTTTTGTGTGGGACAGATTTATCTATACATCCATCGATGATTTTGTATGCTCTATTTGTACACTCTTTGAAATATAAGAACCTTGTTTGATGTGATCAAAATAAAAGAAAAATATATTTTTTATAAATAAATGGCTTTTTGAAACTTTGAATATTTGTGTGGGTCAGCCCCTCGGTGTTGATATACTAGGACCCTTTTTCTTGGGCCTCTTATAATCCCATTGGGCGGGTGACTGTTTCTATTAGTGGTGTTTCTGAATTTTCCCTGCCCCACCCTCATGCTATTTATTTGCAGGGGTCCCCCTTGATATTGGTCAACGATGCCTCCTCCCTGTTCTCGACATTTTAGTCCCGCCTGATTATGCCATTAACCGATGTGATTGGCCGGGGAAAATGGGGGGGGCATTGCGTGCATTCATCACTTCAGCAAAACCATAAAACAATCTCAGAATGCTCCTCTATCTTCCTGTGAGCTACTAATGACAGAAATATGGAATAAGGGCAAGATTGTCTGTGTGCTTCACACGAATTACCATCCACCGGGTGACAATTTGCTCTTCATAGAGCAAATCATGGAGGTCATTCGCTCTTGTTCTGATAAACTATACCATATCTTCCTTGGAGACTTTAACCTCCGTTGGAATGAGAGCAATGATATTTTAGTCAGCTCCTTTAAGACTTTCCTCTCCAATCTCAACTTCTCTCAGTTCTGTAAGGGACCTACTCACAACAAAGGCAACACCCTCAACCTCATTATTGCTAGAGACAATATAATTCAAATGGATGACATCCTACCTTGTGACTGGTCGTATCATCATCAAATTGCCTTCCACATAATGGAAAAGAACTCTAGCAGAAAGGGACAACCTCTTAAAGCTAAACAATTGTCTCACAACATGAGAGACGTCAACATCAATGCTCTTACTTCCATCACTATGAATAGACTTTAGCCTCCCCCTAACATGACCAACCTGGATGATCTTTCTGATCATTACATTAGCACTGTGGCTAATATCTTTGGTACTACTTCACTGAAACAACTTAAAAGGATTCCTCTCAAACAATTCAAACCTTGGTTTAATGGTCCCCTAAATGAAGAATGCTGTAAATGTAGGCTTTTAGAGAGGATCTGGAGAAACAAGCCTTCTACCACTAGCCTCTATCAGCTAAGGAAAATGAGAAGCGCCTACAATAAAAAAATCTGCATTGCCAAAACTGACTATTTCAGGGCACAGCTGGAAGGCGCTAAAAACAGACCCAAGATGCTATTTGAAATCATCAAACAGCAAGCAGACCATACTTCCAACCCAAGACTGTCTTCCTTGACTTCGCTTCCTAGAAGGGAGGACTTCACAGTACACTTCTCTGAAAAAACTAGGAAAATTGAACTGGAGCTGCAACCTGTCACTCCTATGGTGCCACCTCTAATCCACACCACATCTCCAGTGGAGCTAGTGGTTCCCTTGGCAGACTCCTATCTTCTTGATTGTTCTCTCAAAAATGACGCCTCTTGGAACTCCTTTATCCTGTCAGATTGAACAAAACTACTCCACGATATGACAACTCTAAAACTGGCCAATCACTTCAATGATCAACTGCCGGTACATTTTTAAAAAAACCTCAACTTGGCCATTTTACCTCCTTGGTCGTGGGTCATTCATGAATCTCTCCTACGGGGAGCATCCTTGATTGCCTCAAAATTGGGCAAGTCCCTCCCATTCCTAGGAAGCCCAACTTGGATTTATCTGATCCTAAAAACTTCCGACCTAGCATCATGATGTTAGCCAAACTGCTCGAGAAATGCATCCATAAGCAGCTCTGCAACCATATAGAGAAATTTCAACTACTTGACCTTTATCAATCCGGGTTCAGAGCAGGGCATAGTAATGAAACTGCGCTAACTCACATTGTGGATAACGCCCTGAAATCCCTTGATCAAAATGTCCCTCATCTTTGGATCCGTCTGGACCTGTCTTCTGCATTTTACACCATCAAACATGAATCCTTGATTAATCTTCTTCAACGTAGGATGGGTCTCGCTGGACCGATCCTAAAGTGGTTTACCTCTTTCTTACATAACCGCACACAAAGGATTAAACTCAACCAGTTCCTTGCATCCAGTACCTAGGTCAGGATTGGAGTTCCGCAAGGATTCACACTCCTCCCCACGCACTTCAACCTTTTTATGGAACCTCTCACTGTCATTCTGAACCATTCTATCATTCATTACCACATGTACACAGATGACACAAAACTTTATTGGAAGATCTCCTCTCTGGATGACATTAAAACTTTAAATGAGGCTCTTTCGCAAACAATGGTTAGCCCAGAACCATCTTTTGTTGAATACACTCAAAACTGAATTCCTGGGGATTGCCCTCCACAACCACTCTGCACTTACCCTGGACTGGCTAAATCAACTCACAGCCCCTAACTGCACCCCTCACGTGGTTTATTCCACTAAATCGTTAGGCATTACCTTGGACAAATATCTTAATATGCAAGCTCACATCAGTGCCACTATTAGGGCTGCCAAGTTTCATCTTAACACCCTTAAGAAAATCAAGCCTTTCCTTTCGCCCGAAGACATACAACCTGCAGTACAATCCCTGGTGATCTCATGACTTGAATATGGTCTGGTGCCCATTGTGGGGCTTCCTAAAGCGAGCTTGGCTCCTCTCAGAGCCACTCTCAATGCATTGGCCAAGCTCATCACAGGCTCCAAAAAACACAATCACATCACACCTGACCTTTTGCAGCTTAACTTGCTGTCTATTGAAGAGAGGATTTGTTTTAAAATAACTTGCCTCACGCATAAAGCCTTGCATTACAACACTCCGGTCTATCTGGTGAACAAGCTTGTTCTTTCTGGCTCGGGTTGGAACTTAAGAAGTACGTCCACACTACTCTTGAAACCTACTAAATTAAAAAAGAAAAGTATGTACAAACGTGCTTTCTCCGGCCTTGCTCATAGAATTTGGAACACTCTTCCACTGCCTCTTTCAAGAACCAGGCCAAATGGCTTTTCCTGAATGATCATTAACTGCATCATCTTGTAATCTTTTTCAAGTCCCCTTCTTCACAGATTTGACATTGATCTCAACATATTGTTCTCTATTTATTTTATGATTGGTTGCTAAATTGTTAACTTACCCTAGGGCCCTTACGGAACTATACTATGTGCCGTTGTGCCGCGTCACTATTGATTGTTTCGCTATATGCTACAGGAAATCTTTTGCACTCTAGGAGAAAATGAACTAGTGTGGCCCACTACCTGGTCCCTGATCTTGATTGTGTACTCCTTGTTGTTTCACAGTGTTGACCTCTAATGTACTGAGTTTATTCATGCTTCTGCCTCTGTGTACAACACTCTGATACCCGCAAGGGTCATGTTCGCACTTTATAAAACTTTTCAAATAAATAAAAACATTGCCCCAGTATTGCTCAAGGAAACACGATAAAAAAACATTTTTTTCATTCCAATATATCAATTTAGACGTCAATACGACTTCCTCAACAGAGGTAGCATTCTAAGCGTCAGCTTTGTGTCTTTTAACAGGCACCAAGAGAAATAAATAACAGAGATACTATGGTCCAATAAGAGTCTAGCGACCACCATCAAGGGCCACACCAAAACACTGGCTAATTGGGATATAATATATCTGAGGGTCGAGCAGAGAACTACCAAACATCCTGCGGGATCAAAATGACATACAAGGAAGCCGAGCCTCCAAAAACAATCAACTCAGATCAATATTTGGGCCTACTCTGAATTTCCGTAGACATTAAAATGTATAAAAAATATGGAAAGTACTGCATTCAGTCATATATTTAAACTCTATGCATCTATTTCTTGCAAAACAACCTGGCCTTGGCTGCCATACACATTAACATTACCAGAACTTTCAAGCAGCCTTCCACAGGAACTAACTCTTTGTATATTGCCCCTGCAACAATCTGGTTACAACAGCAAGTTGAAAGAGAGCAGATTTAAAAAGGAAATTGAACGAAAAAGACTGGATCTTCTGTAGCAACAGAACATTTGCTGTTTTCAATCAACCTGGCCTTTGGAAGATGACAAACTTGAAGGGTATTCTTCGTAAAGTGACAGAGCGATAGGATTGAGCAAAGGCAGACCAGAAGGAGGCCTACCTATTTTGGTCTCAACTAGATTCCTAATAAAGACTGCTACGAGCACTACTATAATAAATAACTATACTCAAAATGTAAAGCTAAAAAAGGGCATGTGGATACTTGATATCTTCAAAATTGACCTTCTACCAGGAAATCTGAAGGACACTTTCTCCTTGCTAAACATTATTGTGTCAAATATCTACCACATACAACAAGTAAAGGAAGTTCATCCTCCTGAATCAACATGGAGGAACTGTTCCAAAAATAACGTTATAATTCTTTGAGGAGACTTTAACACAAAGCCCCACCAAATGAAGTTTGAAAAGGAGCTACTGGGAGAAGTAGCAGTTTGGGGCAACCCCTTTATCAGATTTAAAGAGCCTCAACTGCATTTTGTCCAATAAATGGGTCCACCCTGTAAGACTCACCCACAAGAAACACATTTCGATCTGGGAACTGTGAAAGTCTAACAGATTATGTTCTATTAAACTTAGAGGCTTAGCACCTGGTAATTGATATGACTATGGAACAAAGATAAGATTGTGACCATGACCCCATAGTAATGACAATATCTTCACTAATTGGCTGCCCACTCACACAAACAATACAGTTTCACCTAGAACTTGATGGCCTGTTTCTGAAAACAAATATGAAGAATATAGTGGGAATATACATGTCTCAGAAACACTTATCCTATTAATAAGTGAAGAATGGGACTATCCATATACCAACCTAATAAAAGTAAAGGACATATCAAATGGAAACACAATTCATATATTGGAGATGCTACTAAAAACAATGTGCAAACTAACCAAATACATCAAACAAGGGCAGCTTTGCACCTATAAACTTATACAGTTACAGTGGTTTCACTTTGAAATTCATAAGCTTAGACAAGCTCTAGCAATGGCATGGAAAAGCAAACAAACCAATCTGGAGGGTCAATAGCACCTAAAAAATCTGAGGAAAGAATACAAGCAACTAACCAGGAACAAGAATGGACATTTACAATATAAAACATGGAGGGTCAATCAGGCAACACTTAAAGAAAAGAATACGAGATATTTTAGGAACCTAGTGAGATGGGTCTATGGGATCCAGACAAGAACATGGAATCAACATCAGTCCAGTGGCTTGACTACAGCACTTCTATGCCATTCATCAGAAGCTTCCTATCATTGTCAAACCTGAGGGATGAGATCCAATCACATCGAAGTACTGATAAAATCGCAAACAATGTTCTGATCATGCGCCCTGAAATACCACATCCTGTATCCAAGTATTCACTGATGGGTAAGTCTATGAGCCAATCTATAATAAAAACCATTAAAAGGACCATACCCAATAGAATTCCATCAGACATATCCCAGAATACCCCCATATAATGCAATCTGGGTGTACAGGGAGATTACAGCATCGATCAGGTCAACCATTAATGTTCCTTTACACAAGAAAGGGTCACAAAATTACCCTGTGAGTTATTGCCCAGTTTTATTACTAGATGGAGCTGGAAAACGTTTGGCAGACTACTCCTAACCCTGCTGGATCAACGTTGGCCTGGTTTTAATGCACCTACAAGCAGGTTTCAGGAAAGGCCAATGCACTATTGATCAATTAATGAAATTGTGTCCCATTATCCTCAAATATGTCAGAATAAAAGCTCACTATTATATATGGTATTTATCAACCTGAAGACTCCCTTCGTCTCTGGTGATAGATCAATACTTTGGCATATATTGCACAAACACAGCCTCTTGTAAAAACTACTTCACATCCCGATAATACTTCACTGTGAGAATACTGCAAAAGTTAGATACATCTCAAAAGGCAAATGTACACATGGTTTTATTTAATAAGATCTGGAGTCAGGGCAAGGATACATGCTTGCGCCTACATTGACTAATCTATTCATAAATGATGTGGGCAAAGTCTTATCTGCCTTAAGTTTGGATGTCCTGTTACTTGGTGGTGACCAAAGCCATACTTTTTATTAATTTGCAGATGATGCTGTCCTACCAGCTCAAACTGAACTAGCAAATCACTGACTATTAAATGGTTTTCAAAGCTTTTGCATCCACAAGAAGCTAACCATCAACATTAGTAAAATTAAGTTCATGACACTCTAACTGAGGATAGCTCTGAGGTCAACTTTTAAAATATATCGTACTGTGATAGGGCTGGTCCATCGTCACAACTCCTTCGAAGTATGACTTGATGCCAAATTATCCCAGGCTGAACAAGTTGCAAAAGGTAATTCCATTTTAAGCCAATATGCCAGTGCAGCCTCATACTTTTCCAGGGAATACAGTAATACGCCAATCAAGCCTGCTCCTACTGCTTATAAAATGAAGACAAAAGATGCTAGTTCATATGGTGCTGAGATGGCAGCAGGCATGCAAGTAACTGAGAACAATTGTACACCAATGACTACACTAATAGCAGAAGTAGGTATGCATAAAATTGAAAACCAAATTGTGTTAAAACCTGTCTTGTACTAGGCCCGCCTATGGATCAACCCAAATTTGTTAACCTTTCAAAAAACTGTTCAGGATCTATGAGGGAACTGAAACTTTACATCATTAGCATTGTTCAGGGATGTTGCCACAATTCTCACAGAAATATGTTGGACCAAACCTGACTTTATGATGAAAGCAAGTAAACAGATAATAAAGAAGCAGAATTGGGGCTATATTCCAATGAAGAACCTAACTGAGGAAAGCAAACTTCTGTCACAATTTTTAACTATAATTTCTTATGAACCTTATCTCATCTAGGGGCACATGTACGACTGTTTTTAGAGGTCGCAAGCAGATTTTCCCAGTCTGTGCCTGCTAAAATGGCTTCTGCAATATACCAACCCTATTTTGCGAGTCAGTTACCTATTACTGACTTGCAAGATAGGGTTTGCGAGTTGCTAATAGGAAGAGGGTTGCCAAGGGTGTCCCTTCCTACTAGCGAGTCACAAGGGCATGTATGATTGTATAGAATGCAAAACAATCCCAGTTTACCTTCTACTTCAGGTAGGTGGTAAGTGATGCACGGAGTTTACCAGCTCTACACATTCATACACACAACACTCATTTGGGCCCATATACATTCATACACGCAATGAGCTGGCAAATATCCACTGTTCATCAATTTTATTTTACCCTAGGAAACCTTTACACCAGTATTCTTACCATTCCTGTCTCCTGAGTAAATGAACAATTCAATAAGATCTAGTAGAGATTAGAATAGGGAGGAAACATGATAATGCATTTAACTTTACTTTAAAGAACCACAGACTCAGAAGGAGTTTTAAAAGTTTATCTGAATCAATAATTTTGTGAGTCAAATCAACATACACATGAATATACCAGAAAACTCCATCAGGAAAAATAGTACAGTTAGCTTATAATCAATTTGCATTAATACATTCTTGCAATGACAGCACCTGAGGAGAGAAAGGACAGAAAGCAAGTACAGAGCATTAACCCTACAGATATATTTACCTATAATGGTGTGAGGACCCCGACATCAAAGAGTCAAGGATTCAGGACAGGTTCAGGACAGGGAAAGGTAACCTCTTCTAGTGTTGCACCCCTCTCTGGTGCTACTCTCTCCGGCTCGGGCTCGTCCGGGCCCCTTCCTAAATGTGCCTCCTCGGTTGTTCCGTGAATTTCCCTAGTGTTGGATTCTTCAGTCAGATTGCAGCAAAATCGGGCAGCATCTCAGCATAGCATCAGCATCTCAGCATCAAGTGTGTCTAACTATCAAGAACTTACCTCTGTTATACCAATTCAAATGTATGATCCACCCCCAAATGTTAAAATTCCATGTTCACCCGCAATTTTGATTGGGTCAAGTAGTGGGTTAAGGACATCACACCATACCAAGTGCAATATTTTTCTTTAGTCTATTGTCTATTTCTCCGCCCCTTAATTTTAATACCCACAAGCTTTATTCCCAAGGATATTTCATATGTGGATCAGTAAGTCTATTTTACAATGTTTCTTCTCCTTCCTCCTGTATGGTAAAAAGTTGGTTTCCCATGTCCTTGCTGGGCTTGGGTTTGGCAGCCAGTCAATTTACTTCACTTGTTCAGAATAAGCAGACGTTTTGCACATGCGTAGAAACCACAAGATAACAGAGACGCAGTCACCCTCCAAGGCCCAAATGTGAACTATTAATGAAGTCAAAGAAGAACACGTTAGAATACAAACTTAAATGAATTCACTGTATACCACTTACTTCTACTCTAACCCCATTTACTTAATAAATCTTTTGCATTAATGGCTTAGTAGAACTTGCATAGGTTAGTTTCAGCACGGCATGTGCGTTACTTTAGAGGGGCCATTTTAGAAGCTATTGCGCAGCTGCAAAGTTTCCCCCCCGAGCGACAGACAACGTCATACTACGTAGATGTAGTAGACGCATGTGCAGAAGAGTTCCCACGTTTTCAGTGGCCATTTTAGAACACTCGGGTTATTCATTAGTAAGGCACATAGAAAGGCGCCCCCTAGATACAATAATGTTGAATGTGGTGCACTCTTAGTACTCACAGACAGATTGATTATAGTATTACAGGTTATTCAAGAGTATTGCATACAAGCAAGTTTCTTTTTATGCGAAACCTTGCTCTATCAATCCCCTCTCTGATGGCATTTTATGCCATCACTAAAATCTATTAAATCAGATGCCAACTTTAGCATTCTACCCTTTCGATGTCTTCAAATCTTTTATTCCCTCCCTTATTTTTCTTAAATTGTGATCCTTTCATTCTTTCGTAGATATTTCCCTTTAATTCTTCAAGTTGTATTTCTTCTAATTTTCTTTTTCTACCTTTCTCATTCACTTAAGTACCTTTTTCTTTTCCCACTGCATTTGGGATAACACATTATCATCAACACTAGCAAAGTTATTCCCATAATTGGCAATAATATTTGACCTAAGATTCTTTTACCTATATTAGAAAACCAACTACTGATGGTGGAAAAACTATTTGTTATTTTCTTCCATACACTGTCAACCTCCAGTGGTTTCAGTTCTTCTTCCAAATGTGTAATATTTTTAATATATCTTCCAATCTCTACACTTTTGTCAGGTATATACGTGCAACAATGTTGCGCTTTCAGCATTTTACAGCCTCCACCCTCTTTTGCCAATAAGATATCAAGGGCAAGTCGATTTTGCAAAACCATAGATCTGACACCAACTAACTGTATTGATCAGTAGAAATCCTCCAGAAGTGTCAGTAGATAACCGATCAATTACTGTTGACAACTGACACATTTTTAGAGAATTTAGCAGAACCCCCACTGAAGGTATCAATGCACCAAATATATCACCTACTATTTCCGAAAAACTAGCTCTTTTATATCTTTTTAGTCCACTACTGTCATTATTTCTTCCAGTGATTCTTTTAACATGATCAACTTTAGGGAATACTATTCCGAAATAGCAACTCCCATACCAGTGATCAGGTAACCTAAAATAGGCTTTGTTTCCACAAATATAATAAATTCCAGGAAATACTCGATCTGTTGCTCCTTTTAGTTCCCAACCCCCAATTACTTAGAAGTTATATTCACATTCACTGGAACCAATAAATACATTGTTATATTCTGTTTTAAGTATATGGAGACAGATTTTCCCTTTCTTTTTAAAGTCCAGAGACATAGCAGCATGAGTCTTGCCAGTTACTAAAAGGTCTTCCCTTTCAGCCCATTTAGGTGTCTGAGGTTTCGGTTTAGAGGCTCTTCTTTGGAAATCCTGTCTCCTACTTTCTACTAAATTCAAAAATATATTTTCTTCTTCGTGCAATTTACAAGTTAAGCTGCATTTATGTGCATCAGCTATATCTATTGTCTTCATTGGCAGAAAATATTCACCCATAAATTGTGAGTCTCTAGTGCTAGGGACAAGGTTCATGCTCTTTCGCATGGGAACTTCTGAAAATATCACATCTACATTTGAATAATAATACTGCTATTTTCCAGTTATATAGAATAAACTAGCTAGTACACTACATGAAATTCCATATGTCAATGGTAAATGATGATAAGTTACCCCTTCAGCTACTGAGCTTGGCAATTGCATACAAACGTAACAATCACTAACTTCCATAGTTTCTACATAATGCACTAAGAGATTTGCAGATACATGTAAATCTGTTTCATTCTTATCTACAGTGTGGTGTAAATCTAGCTCATCTGGTGTTTCTGAGTCTACTCTATCTCCTTTAATGTTTGCAACTTCTGTATGTGTGTTAGTACTATTTTGTTTGTCAGTAACCATCAGATAGGGAATAGCTATTGCTAATATCACCCATATTATGAGGACTAATATTAAACTACATATACAGATCCTACAACACTTCTTTATACAGCTTTGTTTTGGATTTCCAGCAACATTATTTTCAGACATCTTGGGCAAGAAGATTATTATCTTCTTAACTTTAGAACCTTGTATGAGATAACACCTTTGGCGTCTTTTCTCTTTCAAGTCGGTCTCACCTCCTCCTCAATTTGTTCAGCATTCAGCTCTTCATCACTTTCTTTATTTAAATTGAGAGTTTCAAAGTCGTCAAGAATAACATACGTCCATTCAGGACCCTTGAACTTGTTATTCAATGTCTAGAATCTTTGACTCCTTCCCTATGGTATTTCTCTGGAAGGTCCAGATTGACTAGTTACTTCATTTACTTGATCAGGTTCTTCATTGATTGTCTTAAGTCGATATCTCAGTCTCTTGATAATTCTTGGCCAATTATCACCTTTTCAACTTTTCCTAAACTTCACTGCACTGCCAGGTTCTTCAAGACTCCTCTTATTTTCTTTAGACTTTGGCACAACTTGATCAACTTCGTCTTCAGACTTCCTCTCTATCTGACCTTGCCCAGGGCTTATTATTTCAGCCTGTTCTGCCTGGATGGGTTCATCTACCTTAATCTGACCCTGTTCAGGACTGGTGATGTCTGTTTTTTCTTCTGTATCCTGAACTTGTGTTTCTATGCCTATCTGGTCCTGTTCAGGTCTTTTTACCTCTTTACCTTCTTCTGCCTGAACGTTTTCTGTAAGTCCTAACTGTCACTCCTCAGACTCCGGAACAGTGCTTTGAGTTTCTTCCATCTGAGTATATTGTTCTCTCTTTATCTGTTCCTGCTCAGGCTCCCTAACAGTCGTGTCCCTACTTTCATGAGCAAGATCTTCTATACCTGTATGGTCCTCACTCTTTTCCTGTCCATCTAACTGTGTTTGACTTCTAGTTCTTATGAGTACTTCAGGTATGTCCACCACAGGGATCCAATCGTCCTGATAAGTGCTCGGTTGATCTTGGGCAGCTACTTCAGGATCTTCTATCAGAAGTTCTTCAGCTGGACAACCTTCAGCACCACCGATTTCTGATTTCAATTTGAACTCTTCTTCTTCAGGAGCTGGCACCCTTTCGGTATGGCTTGCATGAATCCAATTAGGCAACCCTGCACATTTTACAGCTGTATAGGAAGTCAGAATAACTTGATGCGGTTTATCCCACCTTGGTGCTAGGCACGATTCTCGAGTGTGATTCTTCGCAACTACCCAATCACCGGGATTCTGATCATGCGAGTGGCTTAGCTGTCTGTTGAAAGTGTCTTCCCCAACCTGATGAGAGTTAGAACGTACTCTGTCAGCCAACTCTTTGCAATACTCCAAAACCAAGTCATCAGTTATATTCAACAGCTTGTGTTCTGGTGGGTATTTCATGGGGACTCAATCCAGTATTTCTGTCTGGAATACTTCTGAGTCCCATCAGAACAAGAGGCAAAGCATCAGGCCTTTCCAGTGGGGCGGATGCACACACCTTTCTGAGTCTTGACTTGATTGTGCCATTCAATTGTTCTACCACTCCAGAAGCCTCTGGAGGGTAAGCGCGTGTAATTTCTGTTCGACTTTGAACGCTTCACAGATTAGTCGAATTATTTCATTATTAAAATGAGACCCTCTATCTGATTCAATCGTTACTGGAAAACCAAATCTAGGAATGAGTTCTCTTAATAAACGTTTGGCCACTGTCAAGCTGTCATTTCTTCTGGTCGGGTATGCTTCCACCCACTTTGAAAATAAACAAACTATGACAAGTACATATTTCAACCCTCGACAAATAGGCAGTTGAATGAAATCTAACTGAAGTCTCACAAAAGGACCTTCTGCCTTTCCAATTTTTCCCATGCAGACCACAGTTTTCCTGCCAGGGTTCAATTGTTGACATATTTAACATCTCTGGCAAAGGCTCTCAGCTACATTCCTGAACTTTGCGCTGAACCAATCTTGTCTGAAGAGTCGAATCATTGCATCCCTGCCCACATGTGTGTCTCCATGGTACATTCTAGCCATTGGTGCAAGCATACTGTCTGGCATGACTGGTCTGCCATCATAACAAACCCACACACCATCTGCTGCCCTTCTTTGACATCCTATTTTCACCCACTCTTCGTTTTCCAAGTCTACTGCATCCTGCAGATCTTTCACCTCCTCCCAGGTCCCCACTCCTGCAAGTAGCATAAGTTGGCAACTGATTCCACAAGTTTCGATTTTCTGGTTTAAAGCAATTGCACAATGTTGGGCAACCTGGTGAGCATATCGGTTACCGGCTGTCACATAGTCGTTTCCTGATTGGTGAGCAGCACACTTAACCACGGCCACCTCTTTTGGTAATTGAATTGCATCCAGTATTCCTTTCACAAAAATTCAATTTTTAATAGGAGTTCCTGAAGAAGTCAGGAAATCCCTTTGCATCCACAGTTGGCCAAAATCATACACAACCCCATAACCATATTGACTGTCAGTAAATATGGTTACTCTCTTATTTTTCCCAATTTTGCATGCTTTGATTAAAGCTATCAATTCAGCGACTTGTGCAGATCTGACCTCTGGTAAATAGGATGCTTCGACTATTCCAGTTAATGTACATAGAGTGTAAGCAGCACTCAATCCTCCCTCCTCATGTCTCATGCATGAGCCGGCTACAAACAGCTCATGTTCTACATTTTTCAAAGGTTCCTCTTGAATGTCAGGACGTGGTTTGGTGCTAAGTTCAGTCACGTCAAGACATTCATGCTCAACCTCATCTCTCACTTCTTCTTCATAAGGATCAGTTAGTAAGGTAGCTGGATTAAGAACAGTACACCTCACTATTGTCACATTTTCAGCTCCCAATATTATTCTTTCATATTTTGTTAGCCTACTGGGAGTTAGTTACTGTGTTCGGGTCCTGGTCAGTAAAATCACCACTGCATGAGGAACGTACACCTTGACAGGGTGTCCCATCACAATTGACTCACTCTGTTCTATGCTTACACAGGTTGCAGCAACAGCTTTCATGCAACCTGGTAATGCGCAGGCCACAGGATCCAAGGTAGCAGAAAAATATGCCACTGGCCTTCTAATCAATCCATGTCTCTGTGTCAGAACTGAAAGTGCACAATTACCCCACTGAAAGCAGAATAATGCAAATTCTTTTGAATAGTCGGACATGCCCAAAGCAGGTGCTTTACACAAATACGCGCGCAATTTCCTAAAAGATCCTATACTTTCCTCGTCCCACTCTATAGGATCCTTTGCTCTCTTTCTGGTCATTTGTATCAGAGGTTTGGCTAGTAAAGCAAACCCTACAATCCACTGACTACAATATCCTACAAATCCAAGGAACATTCTTATTTCTTTTTGGGTTTGTGGCAACTGCATTTGTCTTATTATCCTGATACTTTCAGAGGTCACCCTTCTAACTCCTCTACTCCTATTTGATGCCCCAGGTATTTAACTGAATTTTTACAAAACTGAAGTTTCTCAGGGGACACTTTATATCCACCCTTTGCCAAATGATTTAACAATGTAATTGAATCAGTAACACAGTCCTCTCAGGTGTTTGACGCCACCAATAGGTCATCAATATACTGCACCAGGACTGACTCTCCGGGCAATACAAGATATTCAAGGCTTCTTTTGAGAATCTGATTAAAGATTGAAGGACTTTCAGTGTACCCTTGAGGCACACGATTCCAGACATAAACATGCTCTTCAAATTTGAATGAAAATAAAAACCTGCTATCTGGATGCAATGGAATAGAAAAGAATGCATGACATAAATCGATCACTGTGAAACATCCTGCTTTCCATGGTATCTGATAAAGAATCACAGCTGGATTAGGCACTACTGGGCAGCATGGTACAACAATCTTGTTAATTTTCCTGAGGTCTTGAACTACCCTGTATTTCCCATTATTACAAGGGCTACTCATTATTTCTTTCAGGATGCCTTGTTCGGCCAATCGCTCTATCTCTGCTGCGACACCTGCCTTTACTTCTGGACTCATTTTGTATTGTCAGGTGTTCGGGTAAACAACTCCTTCTGTGACAGTTACGGGATCTACATTTGCCATTAATCCTGTTTCTTTTCCAGTAAAATCCCATATTTCTGCATTTACCGTCAGTTTGACTTTTGCAGGTAATTCATTTTGTGTCATCATCGAATATAATTCATTTACTTCTGTTCCCTGTTTAGCTAACATGAACTTGTAAACTCCATCTTCATCTGGGGTTTGTATTGCAGCACCATCTGGTGTGTAAAATATAGTGCAATTCATTTTGCACAGCAGGTCTCTCCCAAGCAAATTTACAGGGCTTGATTTACAGACCACAAACCTATGCATTTCTTTAAAATTACCAATTCGCACCTCCATGGGTTCTGTGATTGGAGTGCTAATCCGTTTATTTGAAACACCTACAACTTGTATATTCTCTCCCGAGAGGGGCAGGTTAGGAATGTCTGCTGTTCTCACACTAGACCTGGTAGCACCAGCATCCAACAAGAAAGTAATATAATTTCCCTTTACTTTACCCTCTATGTAAGGACCTGACTGATCTACCGGTAGGGATGCGCCAAGTACACACTCCCCTTCTTCCCCCCACGGGCACCGTCATTCCTGATCATAATCAATCAGTGGGTCCTGCAAAAGAAACTGTGATGTTAAAAAAAAATTCTTACCACTTCCTTCTGGAAATCCGGCGTCCACACTGTACTTGGCTTGACTCACAAAATTTGATTTACGGGCAGTTGGCAATTGACTCTGAAGATCTATACCCTGTCGCTGATGACTCATTAACACCTCATTCTGCGTCTGTGGATTTCAATTTTGATTTGGGCGTTATTAACTTGTATAGCTTTACACTCACTCTTCCAATGCCCCAACTTCCCACACCCGTGACAGGGAAACTTTTTCTTTGCCTCTTCCCGATTTAATCTTCCCCGTGGCTTTCCCCCATTATTATCACTTTGACTTTGTGCTCTTCCTTAATTTTGCGACTGGTCATTTAGTTGGAGCTCTTGCTGTTAAGCTAATTTTACTTGAGCCCACATTACTTTTTCTTCTAAACCTTTTCGCTTGTTATCAATTTCGTCCCCACAATATTTTGCATATTTTAAAATTTCGTCAATGGGCTTTGACTGCCAGCACAGCATGTGCTGCTTAATCATTTGAGATATATCCAATCTCAGCCCAGACACAAATCGATACACAAAATGAGTCATGTCTTTATTCTCTAAACTTTGAAACCCACTATACTGTTTGAACACCTGTAAAAGACGTTCGTAGTAGGCATGTACAGACTCATCCTTTTCTTGAGTTGTTCTGTCTATCTTGACCCAATCGTTTTTTTTCGGGGGAATTTTACTCTTTAGGAAGGTGATTACCTGATGATACTTTTTCATTACATCCTCTGACGGGGCTCCTGTTTTTGAGTCCCTTGGATATTCCTCACTAGGCCAATCCACAGTAATCTTACATTCTGTCCACAAATCTGCAGGTACTACTATGTCAACAGACCATCCAGATCCTTCAATAAAACCTTTGAAACTTTCACAAACCTCTCAACTTGTCTTTACCACTCCACTGGTTTCTCTCTCAATTTTGGGAAATTATTCGTAAAAGACAAAATATCCTGTCTATTCCATGGCACATGTACGTACCCCCCTCCAGGTACTTCTCTCATCGGATACAACCTCTCAACCTTTTCTGTTTCCCTCATGACATATTCAGATGTCATTCGATTTACCTGAGCTTCTACCTTTTTCTTTGCCCATCTAACTTTCAATTTTTCAAGATCTCCGCACTTTTGCAACAGAAATAACAATTCCCTGATCTGCAACTTTCTTCCAGACACATTCATGTTTTCCAAATCCTTATCAGAGAATTCTGCTCTATATGGTTTCTGTAACACCTTTGATTTCCCTATGTCAATTGCCATTTCTGATGCCAAATTTGTCAGTTTCTCATGGAATGCCTTTGTATTTCGCGTAATGCTTCTACAAATAAACAGTAATTCTTCCTCAATGTATGTGTTTAATCTGTCTAGACCCACATTTCCAGCAACCATTTCTTCCAATTCTACTCTCAGTTTGAAAATGTCTAATATCTTTGGCTGAGACTTTGGCTTTCCATTTCTTGAAACCATCTCTCTATATCTTCTGGGGTTACTATTGTGGCACTTCTAGTTCCTGATGATGTTTCTAATCTAACTTCCTTTGAACAACTGGGCATATTTCTTTTTGGAGTTTCCATCATTGGCTCCTTCATAGGCAAATCCATCAATGATATTACAGATCCACATTCACTTGTGTGATCATCTATTATCACCTTTTCTTTTCCAGGTTCTATACTTGGAGTAGGCATTACAGGAATTTTTGGACAATTTGATTTTTCTCCATACAATGGAACCACTGGACCTATTGTAACTGGTCAATGCTTCAGGTCAATGCTTCAAGATGTGCGTTTATCTGATCTATTCTCTAAATCAATTTGTCTCTGTTTTTATTTATTGCTTTCCTTTCTTTTTCTTGAAGTACCCTATCTGTGGTGTCATGTACTATCTGTGGATCCAACGGTGTTCCTATCATCGGGGCACTTTGTGTCATTCTATTGAATCCATCATTATAAGGTGGAGGACCTTTTATCAATACGTCCTCTAAATACCCTTCTTCTGTTTCGCTGCTATCTATCATGGTTAAGTGCTTGTTTTTTTCTGTACATTTACCTCCCATCTGCTCTTCTGATGTTAACACAGGATATAAACCTTCTGCCACCATGGCCTGTCTCCATTGTTTCATTTGACTATCTCTAGTCTCTCGGGGAAATTTCGGGTAATATTTGCTTAAAGTCCTGTTACTTCGTGATCTGTCACATTCAAAGGCTTCCATTTCCCATTCTTCTAAAGCTCCGTATTTAGTCAACCTAGGTCTGGGTTCTAATTCATTCATACGTTCTTAAATTGTACAATATTCTTCCATTAAAACTTCTATACTCAGGAATTACTAATATACCATCATCCTATGTGTATTCTACCCAATTTTCTAACCATACACAAGTATGATAGCCTCTCTCCACCATCATGTATGATGCAGGCATATTTGAAGAAGGAATGAGAATGCCTTCTCAACTCTTAATGGGTTTGTCCTTTTTGAAATAATTCTTAACCTTTTACATAAATGTAATTTTTCTTTTTTCTCCGTACATTGCGTGCTTGTGCTTATTAAGGTACTGCTCGTAAGCAAACCCTACAAATCTTCTATTCGGTTGAGTCCCTGTTAAAGTTGGATCGTACATGCAAATTCCACTATCTATTATTATTCTCTGAATCTCTATTTTGTCAACCAATCAGACGCTTTCTTTAATTCTAAAATTCTCCAATACCAGCGCGTTTTCTAGTCTGAAGTCCAATCAACTTCTACTCTGCTCTCTCACTCAGCCAATGCTTGCGCGGCTTTTCTTTGACGTCAGTATAACTCCTTACAACTGTCCCCTCCTTTACATTTTGCATCAACTAAACGACCGCTGTTTTATCCAATCCCAGCGCGGCTCTCAGTGATGTCAGTGCAGCACCCGCAACTGACCCCTCCTTCACAAGGTAATGCGAAAACTTATTTTCTCACAATCTTTTCAAACAATTTAATTAATTAACAACGTATAAACATTTGCTATTGTGTCTGACCCACTAATTCAAAGAATAGCAAGATTTCTTACACTGCGAGTTAAACCCTTCCGCTTACTCTTCACACACTACGAGTAAAACCTTTCCGCTTACTCTTCACACACTTCGAATAAAACCTTTCCGCTTACTCTTCACACAAACATCAGAGAACCTGCTACTCCTCCAGTATTACCCTTTCTAGGTGATATAATACAAAAATTTCACCAGCGAACTCCTCGCTACCAATTATTCTCAGTTACAAGAAATTTTCCCTAACTTAGTGCTTCCAGTCCTGCGTAACTTTCAGCACTTTCTCAATCCAGACCAATAACCTCACTGCAGTGTGGCTTCTATTCGCCACCCGCTATTCAATATTCCCGGGAATTTCCAGACAACATAAAACAATACATAACGAGTTTTGGTTAAAACATAAATCAATAATTCAAATTTCAAATACACTCCTAACCTAACTAACTATACTAACCATGCCTCTGCTACCAAGCAAAACTGACGCAGCGCAGTTTACCAGCTCTACACATTCATACACACAACTCTCATTTGGGCCCATACACATTCATACACGCAATGAGCTGGCAAATATCCACTGGTCATCAATTTTATTTTACCCTAGGAAACCTTTACACCAGTATTCTTACCATTCCTGTCTCCTGAGTAAATGAACAATTCGGTAAGATCTAGTAGTAGATTAGAATAGGGAGGGAAAACGATAATACATTTAACTTTATTTTAAAGAACCACAGACTCAGAAGGAGTTTTAAAAGTTTATCTGAATCAATAATTTTGTGAGTCAAATCAACATATACATGAATATACCAGAAAACTCCATCAGGAAAAATAGTGCTGTTAGCTTATAATCAAATCGCCAGGGCCGGCTTTAGGGCGGTGCGACCAGTGCCACCGCACCGGGTGCTGGCTTCCTGGGGGCGCCTTGTTTGAAAGTTTATTATGCTTTTGAAGCACCTGCTGCAGCGTTTCTTGTCCCCGGCAATTACCAGGACTCACATAAATGTCAAGATAACTTGTGTGATTATGTATCTTCCTGGAGAGAGATCAGCATTTTGTATCATTGAGGTTTTGACTTTTAGGTGAATTTAGTGCGGAGGGTTATATGCCTGCTGCAAAGAACGTGTACCAAGTAGATTACAGAGTGCGTATTATGTAAACAGATCAGCAGGTTACTGCTTTCAAAAGAGACATCCTTTTGTTACTTGCAATTTATAACTTAAAGTCCTAATATAGGATAGTGAGCTATTAACTTTCATCCTAGAACTGCATACACACTGCAAAGTATACATTATTAGAACATTGATTAATGTTGCAAGAAGGGTTAATTTGGCTAGAAATCGATTCTTAGTATTAAAGAAAACTCCCAACTATGCTGTTTCTTTTTTGATTCTGAGTTTGTGCTTCTCCACACCAAGCACTCTTAAACTATACTGCCTACCAGTATGGATGACATGTGACTCCTACACTTTTAGTCCTTTGGCTTATGTAACATTTCCTATACACTGATTTACACACGTATGATTGATTGTCTCTGTGTAATGTGTGTGAGATACAAAGTGCTCGGACACCCTACACTGGTATGAGTGGCGCTATATAACTAATTCAATGCATCTGAGAAGGTGTGGTTATGGAGACTTGGTCACTGTTAGAGAGCGCTCGGGAGAGAATCCGTGGTGGAGGTAGTCATTGGGGGGGCGCCAACAAACATTGTCGCACAGGGCGCCACCAGCACTAAAGCCGGCCCTGCAAATCGCATTAATGAATTCTTGCAATGACAGCACCTGAGGAGAGAAAGGACAGAGAGCAAGTATGGAGCATTAACCCTACAGATATATTTACCTAGAATGGTGTGAGGACCACAACATCAAAGAGTCAAGGATTCAGGACAGGTTCTGGACAGGAAAAGGTGACCTCTTCTAGTGCAATGCCAGCGTTACACCCCTCTCTGGTGCTACTCTCTCTGGCTCGGGCTCATCTGGACCCCTTCCTACATGTGCTTCCTTGGTTGTTTCGCGAATTTCCCTAGTGTTGGATTCTTCAGTCAGATTTCAGCAAAATCGAGCAGCATCTCAGCACAGCATCAGCATCTCAGCATCAAGTGTGTCTAACTATCTAGCACTTACCTCTGTTATACCAATTCAAATGTATGATCCACCCCCAAATGTTTCAATTCCATGTTCACCCGCAATTTTGATTGGGTCAAGTAGTGGGTTAAGGACATCACACCATACCAAGTGCAATATTTTTCTTTAGTCTATTGTCTATTTATCCGCCCCTTAATTTTAATCCCCACAAGCTTTATTCCCACAGATATTTCATATGTGGATCGGTAAGTCTATTTTACAATGTTACTTCTCCTTCCTTATGTAGGGTCAAAAGTTGTTTTCCCATGTCCTTGCTGGGCTCGGGTTTGACAGCCAGTCAATTTACTTCACTTGTTCACAATGAGCAGATGTTTTGCACATGCGTAGAAACCACAAGGGAACAGAGACGCAGTCACCCTCCAAGGCCTAAATGTGAACTATTAATAAAGTCAAAGAAGAACACGTTAGAATACAAACTTAAATGAATTCACTGTATACCACTTTCTACTCTAACCCCATTTACTTAATAAGGGGCATATCTACAAGGCGGCGATATAAAATTATCGCCGCATTTGCAGCCATTTTCGGCCGAAAAGCGGAGATAATTTTATCGCTATATTAGCAAGGTCACGCTATCGCGTGAAACCTTGCCTTAGCGCCTGAATTCCTAACGCCCATCTTTGCATCTCTAATGAGATGCAAAGTGGGCGTTCTTCCCCAGGATAACGGGAGAAATGTTGCTAAGCGACATATCTCCTATTATCATTCCTCACGCAAAGCAGCATAGCGACAAGAAAAGTAGTGATAACCTCTGTTATCGCTACTTTCCTTACGCCTGCTTTGAAACTGACTTAACCATGATATCCTATGTAAGGTGGATACCATGGCTAAGTATGTGAGGCCCTATCAACAAGCTATCGCCAAACTTCGTGGGATTATCGCTGGGTTTCCAGCGATAATCTCACTTTTGTCAGTTAGCGCTAGGATTTGTATCACTTTTGAGATAAGCGTTGCTAATAGCACGCTATCTCAGCGATAAAAATCCATGGTAGCCGGCGATAATTATCCTAGCGCTAAGTGCGCTTAGCGATAATTATCACCGGTTGTTGCTGATATGCCCCTAAATCTTTTGCATTAATGGCTTAGTAGAACTTGGATAGGTTAGTTTCAGCACGGCATGTGCATTAATGCGTTACTTTAGAGCGGCCATTTTTGAAGCTATTGCGCAGCTGCAAAGTTTTCCCCCAAGCGACAGACAACGTCATACTACGTAGATGTAGTAGACGCATGTGCAGAAGAGTTCCGGCGTTTTCGGCGGCCAGTTTAGAACACTTGGGTTATTCATTAGTAAGGCACATAGAAAAGCGTCCCCTAGATACATTAATGTTGAATGTGGTGCACTGTTAGTACTCACGGACAGATTGATTATAGTATTACAGGTTATTCGAGAGGATTGCATACAATAAGTTTCTTTTTATGCGAAACCTTGCTCCATCATAAGCAAGTTGCAAATGGGAAGGGGTCCCCAGGGGACACCTTCCTCTTTGCGACTGGCAGCGAAAACGTTTATTAAGAGCAGACAGTTGTCCCACAGACCACTACTTACTCTTAAAGAATGATACAGAAAAATGTTATTTTGTTTTTGACGCATTTTGTTTTCCTTTACGGAAAATGTGCTGCATTTCTAAAAAATAGTTGCTTTATTATAGAGCAAACCCAGACATGGTGGTTGGTCTGCTGTCGTCAACAGTCCACCATTCCTGTATTATTGCCCATTCCCAATGGGCCGCAAATTGTGACCTGCCTGATGAATATTGATGAGACAAGTCCATTGCGACCTCATTGGGAATCACTTATGTGCCTGAGGCACATTAGCACATTTCATTTTGTGAGTCTCTATTTGTGAGTCACAAAAATGTGCAATTAGAGACTGAATGAAATAAAATGGTCATACATGTGGCCCTTAGATTTGGCACTCTCCCAGTTCTGTCCTAAGACAAAAACTGGACCCATCGATGACAAGCATGTGCAACTGAACTATAGGAGGAACAGGCATGCATTGCATGCTTCTATGCAGTAAAACGAATAATGCAAGAAGATTCTATTTATGGACTCTCTCCATCAAATACAAGACCAGATGTTATAGAAAGGCCCTATCTTTATGTTATCAAACAGACTCAAAAGTGATCTTCTCATCTGCAGCCTCTTTTAAATACATATTAAGGAAGAAGACTACATCTATAGACCATCATTTTTAGCGTGAAAGACTTAAGACAATTAACACAGAAATTAACTTTTAATCATGAGCAGATTACTAATTGCACTTTTTCAAATTAACTTGTGTTTTTACAATGTTAGTTTCTTTTAAACTGAAACAATAAAGAATCAATTGAAATTGATTGGAATGGGTTTTATAGAATTTAAAAGTGGGACATGTAGAAAATAATGTTACCATGTGCCTATAGGGATAAAGCCCAGAAAGGTATTTTCACTGTGGCAGACCTAGCTGTCCTATATATAAAGCCAAAGTACTGATTAAATTACTAGTACTGTATCTCAGGAATAGGACCAGCTGGAATAATTATTGAACAACTATTTTCAATAGTAATTTAAAATCCAATATAAAGGTGAAGTCAGATTTTAAAGAAATATTAAGGGAATGTAAATTTTTAAAAGTCCCCTTTTTCTCGCTGAAGTTCCAGAAGGCTAATTTGCATTAGCATTAGCTCTCCAGCTTCTCACAGCCTGTACTTGCCTTGAATAAGATGTAAATGTTGCATGAAAAGCTTCCCCTGGGAAAACAATATGCTGACCTGAATAGGCAGAGTTGGATCCTCTGAAATAAACATAATAATCATAGTGGGGGCAGTGGACCTCCTGTGACACCACAATGTCAAATACTGCCTGACAGGTCTGTTGAACCACATGTAAAACTTGAGGTGCGCTTAAAATGGAGCAAACAGGAAGCCAAGACAATTCTTGGGTATACCCTGACTGGTTGCTAAAGGGCCCTGCTTTCGCCATGGTAGGCAAATATCTTTGACTTTGTTTTGGGTACAATGCCTGTTTCAAATTGGAGTGTGAGATTTGGAGGATAGTGGAGCTCTGCCTATGCCACTCCTACACACAGCCTAGCCCTCAGATCCCAAGTTTGGTGTGGCCGAAGACATTTGTTGTCTTGAAAATGCCCTGACACATAGAATTTTGGGCCTGATTGCAGTAAGGCAAAGAGGAACTACTGAATATGTGATAAAGGTGGCCCCAGGAACATTTATCCTTTTGGACATGGAGTACCCAGGGGACACCACTTCTCACTGTCTGGAGCCAGGCATAACTGTGCCACCGTAAGACACCTGGACAGAACACTCTATGGACCTGGGAAGATCATAGGAGGATTGGACCTGCAGTCTGTAACATGAGAGAAGCCCTGAAGGACTGGACGTCCTTCTTGTACAGTGGACAAAGAAGCTGACCACTTGTGTGCCTCCAAAGGAGGCAACAAGCTGCAAGAGGTATTTTCCTTTAAGTATCCAAGTGAGCAGTGGCAACTGGATCTGAACTGAATCCTGCTGTTGACCACTGCCTGATACCCTGTGAATCTCTGAGCACTTCCACTGAGATCCTGGGGTCCTCAGAATTGTACTCCTGATGTGATTGTCACTTAAAAGACTAAGTTAAAAGGCAAAACCTGTGACCTGGATGAACCTTGTTGGTGTATCTGTCTCGTGCTTCATTACAGTCATCCTCAAATTGTGCCTATGTCCCAGTCTACTGCACTATTCTTTTCGTAAAATTAAAAGAAATCATATCTCAGGGTAACATTATTGGATTTTTGTCATTTTGGTGTCATTTCTCTCTAATTTGGTTTGGGATTTTTATTCTTTTCGATTTTAACTGTACTACTGTTTTCGTACTGCATAAATAATTTACACATTGCTTTAAGTTATGCCTGTCTGCTCTGTGCCATAGCTGCCAGGTTATTTTAATGACTTTAAGGGTTCATCCTGGCAAAAGTTGTCATTATTTCTTGAGATGAGCAGTCATCCATACCAAATAATAACCCAGTGTCTTACATGTATGGGCATCTTTGTGTGTCTTTGTTGAGTTATGTGTCTGAATGTTGCTTTGTACAACACACATAACTGCTGACCCACGCCACCATGTGTTTTGTTTGTTTGAAACCCTGTACTAAGGTGCATGCGCATGTCTGTGAGCCTTTGCTTGTTTACTCACATGGTTATATGTGTACAGGTATTTGTATCTTGGTGTCAGAATGTGGGTCTGTGTCTCTCTGGGCAATTGCATGGAACTCAGTATATGTTCTGGTAGAGCATATCTCTAATGGGTGTTTACATTTGTGGGTTTTTGTGCTTACATGCCTCATTTTTCCACATTACTTTATTTCTTCAAGATATTAATGGGCCATGCTGTCATGCACTTTGTTTTGTTTACACCTGTCAGGCCTGAACTTATTATGGGTGTCTATGTTAAGTGTGTGCATTTTATGTGTGTGCGTGTGTTCCATCTTGGCATTTTTGTTGTTTGTTTTGACATATGTTTAACCTGTGTGTTGTTCAGCTATATGTTTTTAGCAGTGTCTGCTTTCCAGCACCATTGATTATTTGAAACAGTTTGTGTTCCCTGTGTTCAGAACTATCTAGGTGTGTGGGCCTGGGTGTACTGTCCTGTCTATTTTGATTAAATGCATTTCTGTTTGCCACCAAGCTTGTCTATGTCACTTATTTTCTACAGTTTATATTGCTCATCTCCCAACCACAGTCACTACTGAGCCATCTTATTTGAGCTTCACAAAATAGGACACAAACAGTCTAGACCTCAAAGAAATGTTCTATTCAGAGGGATTCTGAACTAATACAAACACTGATAGACTGATTCATAAAGGTAAACTTACACTGTACGTTTACTACTGTTTGCTATTCACAAAGGGATTTCTGAGTAGTATCTTTAAGAATATGGAATCTTCACACATAAAAAGATTGGACAGTCCTACCTTTTATGTGAGGAGACTCAGCACTAATAAAGGTAAAACTCATAAAGCTCTTTGTGAAGAGCAAACAATCGTAAACTTACACAAAAGTGTAAGTTTGTCATTGTGAATTAGGTTCTGAAAGTCCCTATGGTTTAATGTGCTTAGAGCTGTGCATGTTTTTAAGTTGTGGTGGAGGTGGGCCATGAAGTCAGAGCAAACCTGTAAGCCTAATGGTTTTAATAGACTTAAATATTGATGGTATATCTGCATTCTCTGAAGGCAAACACAATTCGCTTTAACACCCTTTAGCTCTTCGGACAGTAGCTGCCTCTTCACGTCTTGATTTAGACCCCTTTCCATTCCTTTAGCTCAGCAGATGTAAAAATAGCCCATCATTATGATTGATGTAAACAATGCCTCAGTTCATTGTTAGCTCACTTTTAATTTTGTGCATGCTACTCCTGTGAAACTCCATTCATTTTCCTCTATACACAAGACTGTGTCCTACTTTGTCTAAATCCGTCCCCTTTCAGGTAAAATTACATTATGTTGCACTTTACAAACTTCCCTTGGCTCCCTTCAACCCACCAAAAACAGACCGAAAATAATAATAACCCCAAATCCTCCAGGTGGGTAAAACCAAAGTGGTCATCCCAAATTTGAATCAACATCAAAAATTATTAAATTAGTTGACCACCAAGTAGCAAAGTACATACAAGAGAAAGAATCAATTAGCTATAATATCGAATCATTGACACACGGCATATCTTTGTTTTAAAATACCTTCTCTATAATGTTTTCTAATCTAGGGGACATCATAATCTTAGAATTCCCAGTCAATTCCAGACCTCAACTTGACTCTCCTCAAAACCTTCTTCGGAATACTTATTCTGCTATTTGTCTAACAGTTCTTGTGCCTTGACTTTTGATGTGAAAAAATAATTCCTACAGGTCTCAAATATTTTGATCGATTGAAAGACCTTCCCTCCTGCATCCTAAAATGACTTGAACATTTGACAATAATCTCCTTCCGCTGTAGTATGAGAAAAGTCAGTGCTAAAAAAAAAAAAAGAATCTACTGAAATTTTTTAATTTTGAAATGCTGTTGATGTGTATAGCAGGACTTCTATATGTATTGTAATGTAACACTCAATAAAGGCCTGGTTGTTTGCTAATATAGATACTATTAGTGCAAAACAAATGCAGTGGGTGGTGAAATTACAGGTAGTAGGGAGAAGCTAACCTAATGTTGTGCAGCTACTAAAATGTGTGCTTGCCAAGATTTTCCATAAAATATACACCAACAAAGCATTTTTTGACTTTTTAGTGTATCTATTACAAGCCCAATTCACTGGTAATGTCGGATTTGTAATAAATATTGCAGACAGTGGACTTTAAAGAAGTCACCTTTTTTCTTCTAAAAGCCTCTGGAAGCTCATTTGCATGAGCTTGCAACTTTCACCTAGGAGCTGAATACCCCTTGATGAGGTGTCAACTTGCGCTCAGTCCTGAGACAAAGGCCCTGAGTGTGGGGAATTGTGCTTTTTCTCTGGCGGGAGGACAATCTGAGCTGTGTCCAGGAAGCTAATTAAATTCCAAGAATCTTATACTGTCACAGACAAATGTTAGCTGACACCTAGACAGGGCCCTCATTTGTCCACCAAGTCAGCCAGACACCAGTACCTGTGGGAGAAGAGCTGCCTTTGATCTAGTTTGAAGAGACCACAGAGGAGGTTTTACTAATTTCCCTGTCCACACATCTGGGGAGGGCAAATGACATCTGCACGGGGGAAGAAGGTGTCTGCCATGCTGGACATAGAGAGAGAGGGGCAGTGTAGATTGTTTGCAGTATGGCACCCAGGTACTGCTGTAAAAGTCACTAGGGTTACTCATGAGAACTTATTCCCTATTGGCTAGTGAGGGACAGGAGTCAACTCCAATCACAGGCTAGTGTCAGGAATAAATGGGGCACCCTGGACAGCCTCTTTGGAACACTACTGGGCAAGTGGAAGGCACAAGAAGGACTGCACCTGCCAATGAGACCTGTAAGGATACCTGAAAGACTGGTCTTGCTTCCACTTGTACTCAGGACACAGAAGTAGACTCCAAGAGTCATATAGCTGACCTCCTGTTATGCTACAGGGATACAACGAGCTACAAGAAGGCCTTTTATTGAAGACCCCAGCTAACCAGTTCCAACTGGATCAGTCCTGGATCATGCTGATGGCTTCTACTGGAATTAATCTTGACCTGCAAGTGTTCTTCCTGAGGTGCTTGGACCCTTAGGTGTGTCAAAGGGTACTCCTCTTGACATCCTGAAGAACCTGGACTTAGAAACCTTTTGGCTTGAAAGACATCTGGAGAACGAGGACAACCCTGACAAGTCCATCTGACGAAGGTAAATTGCTCCTGTCTTAAAGATACAGATTAGTCCCTCTTAGGGTATTTCTGCCACAGAAAATCGATTCTAGTGGGATGTTGCAGAGACTGTATCTGGTCCCGTACAGCCCTGTTAGGCTACAGCTTGCAGCCTTGCCCCACTGCATGAATCAAAGCTCTAAAACGTAAAATTGTTCACTGGGCAAAGGTGTCAAAAGTACCCAGATGGTGAAGGACCTTCACTGAGTGCAAATGTTTAATTTCTCCAGCTTGAACCTTTCTGCCTAAAGTCAATAGGTTCACCGGGACCATGTATGATGACTTTCTGGCCTAGTGAAGCCCTTCTTGTCCACAGCCTACTGCCTTGCCTCGCTAAGGATTTTTGACTTCCATTTTAGAGACTTAGTCAGAAGGTAAATCTTCTGACTGGGATGACCTGCTTAATGTATCCATCCCGCCCTTCATTGTGGTCGACCTTATATTGCGCCCAAGTACCAGTCAAACACATTCACAGGATTGTGGTTGATGCTTCACACTTTTAGGTTCTATTTCCATTTAAAACGTTAAAAAATCATCTCCAGTTACCCTTATTAGATGTTTGTTGTTTTGGTGCTATTTTGTACATTGATTTATTCTCTATTTCAATAAATTCATTTATATTTATTGTTTTGTGTTTTCAACTTTTTAACTGTTTTGGTACTTCTAAATGCTTTACATATTTTCTTAAGGTAAGCCTGTCCACTTTGTGCAATAGTTACGAGGGTTATGCCCAGGTTTAAATTAGCGAAATCTTTACGGGACATAGCAAGTCTAGTGACATTTTTGCTTATGGTAGACTACTGTCCACCCCAACTAATAATCTACTTTCTCACGGTCCCTCAAAAATTTATAAAAACATAGCTATGGTGTAAGGTTCAATTTAAAAAAACGAGAAGGATGGATATAATTCTGAGGAAAGAACCAATTTAATATCTACACGGTCTCTAATAAATATGGGACAAACACAACAATTGCACACATTAACGGTACAAGATAACAACGTACTTATGGGTTCTACATGGTTTTTGCATAACAATTTTTCAGAAGATCTAGACCATTAGTTAAGGAAATGTTGCAATTGAAGAAATGTGCATTCAGTCAAATTCTCTATGTAAGCCCAGTTTTTTAAGCAACCTATTTTGGAGTGAACATAGTGAAAGGTTACAAGACCTGTGAAAAACTGGTGCTCTATGAACATGTATGTTTTTATCAACTAAGCAAGTTGGACAGAATGGGCTATCTGTTGAGAAATACGTTGAATCTTCAGGACTGCTTGGCAAGGTTGGATATGAATAAAGTTTAATTTTAAATTCCAAAATATTCACATCCCAAAATGTGTCTTCAGTTCACCTGGGTGCACACAAAACAACCTTCCCTTTGGTCTGACAATGACCATTGCTACTTTTCACAGGATTTTCATCCTATGGTCACATATGTGCAGAGCTGAGACTTACAGACCAATGTGCACTTATCAATTCTTAACACTATTTTACATCCTGTTAGGGATTTGTCAAAACACTTCTGCTTTGCCGTTTCTCATTGTTCTTCATCAGAATGTTTTTAAAAATTATATTGAATAGCGTTCCTTACACATTCCCATTCATTTGTATTATTTTTAAATAAGTAATAACTTTCTTCTCATTATAGCTTGGGTTGGAAGCTTAAGTTTCTAATTTCTCCTTAAGTTTTGTGGCTTATTATGCTGTTACACCAAATACTCTATACATTATGTGTGAAGTTTAGCCTTGATACTAAGGCAACTTTTTCAAAGTTGATAGGGTAAACAAGATAACCCTTTGAGACCCTAGTATTGAGGTTGACACACCAGTACATGAGGTGGTGGGGAGCTCCTTCACAGTTCACATTAAGACTGTGACCTCCTGTAGCCTACGAGACGGTTACTTTCTTTATATGTGCACCTGTCTTGATTCTACATTGGTCAGGTGTACCCCTGTTCTTAAATATGAAATGTGAGCTCCAGAAGCAGTGCCTCCTCGGTGAAATATCTGGGTGATGTGAATTGGCTGATGATGCTTGAAGCCGCTTGACCTTTTATGTCTTTATTTACCCTGGCTCAACTTATTTTTCTACAACAAGTAATGTTGTGTTTATTTTTATATTTGTTATTTCTATAGTCACTTTTGTCTTGCAGGTCTTGATGTAAAATGATCATGTTGGTCCCATCAATTGTAGTGAGCAAAACTGTTCTAACGCTAACGCTCTTTATTAGAAACACTCATAAATGCCCATGGAATGTACATAAATCAATAATTTCATAATACCATTATTGACCGAAGTATGTACTTCAAAGAAAACCATGGCATATTCTCTAATGTAGATCATCTACTCCTTCCAGTTGTTTCCCTATCCTGTTTGCTTTCCAACTTTCCCTTCATGCAGCTACCAACAAATTTTCTACCAACTCTTTCACTGTTCACTCCAGCAGATATGTATTACCCAATGACAAGATGTCAACATTTTTTTCTATTCCCTTACTTATTAACCCTTTCGCTGCGGCGGGAATTCCGCCGCAGCGCTGGGGGGGGTTTGGGGGGAGCGCGGTGGCACGGTGCTCATGACGGAACCACTCCGTCATGAGCCGCGGTTGAGCTGTGCTCATGACGGAGTGTTTCCGTCATGACTCCGCCCACTGCGCTAATCGCCCGCACAGGCGGGGAATTAGCGCCGCGTGGGCGGTGCGGCCGCTAACGGCCGCAGCATGACGGAACCACTCCATCATGAGCACACAGCGACCGTGGCTCATGACGGAGTGGTTCCGTCATGAGTGGGGAAGGGGTTAAGTGATTTCTATTGCACATATTCAACGTCATTGCTAATAATCTGTATTTATTGGAGCATTGGGGTGTTTCTGCCTCGTCATGATCTCTTTCATACGAGGAAGAAATAACGTTACAGATAACTGTGCTGTCTTGTCTTCCAAATAGTCTCCCTTTTGTTATGAGGTCAATAAATTCTCATGTTGTCTTCCCCAACTTCAACAGCAACATAAGACCAAAACGTCATGATTGTTGATCATTGCCAGGCTGTTGCTGAAAGATGGCTTCGGCCTGCCATTTGAAACCTTTGCTCTTAGTGCATGTGGCAAATAGATGAAAGTTTATCTGGCATGCAATATAATATTTAATTTGTGAACGTTTGGTTCTTTCTAAGATTTTCAGGCAAACAGCCTGATCAAATCCTCAGAACAAATGTCTACCCCAATGTCCATTCTCATTCTATCTAATTGTGCATCCGTTTCTTAATTTTCAAATTTGATTGCCTAGCAGAAATGTCACGTTGATAGTGAGTTAATTTACACCTGCAAACGTAACATAGAAGTACTGTTCTATCCATATTTGCCTTCTAGTATATCCAAACACACATTAGTTTACCACAGCATAAAAAATGTGATCCTGGGGTTTTGAAAAACAGTTGCAATTCATAACGGACTGTAAATAAATACACAAATAAAAACAAACGACAGAACAAATAAATAAATAAATGAAATGGCTATCCTTATGCATTTCAAACACGAAACACAAAATTCAGAAGATGACTAAAGTTTCTGACAGCTACTATTTCAGTTGTATGGATGAGCAAGGTAAGTTTGAGCTGAAATAGAGCTCTAAGAGTCTATGCACATGCTGATACTCTAGTGGCACCTGATTAACCTCCCCCACTCCAGTCCCTCAGGAACCATGTGGAACCTAGGCCAATAATGATCCTACTTAAAATATGCAGAGTGTGGCATTGTGGTTGGGGCTGCCCTGCTACCTGTAAAATAGGTATCATTCAAGGACTATATTTGCTGTCTCAGTTGTTAGGGTCACTGTTGTAGTGTGTCGTGTGACACACCCAGGTATTGGGGGTTAGGGCAATGCACACACAAACCCAGCTGCGGTCAGTGCAGGTAACTGCGTTGGGGCGGTGGGGCCGGGTAAGGGAGGATTTCGAGGGACGTTGCAGAGGGAAAAATAAATAAATTACAAATTTTCCCTCTGCATAGTCCCTTGAAATCCCCCCTTATACTGTCCTACCGCCCCACCGCTGTTACCTGCAGGGACCGTGGCTGCACAAACCCATTTCATCCACGAGGCGGGGAACGGCCCTGTGGAAGATTGAATTAAAGTTCCGTGAGGCTCCGTTCTCAGGCGAGCCTTTGTATGGCACTACAAAGCCTGATCCCGCCACCAGTTCGTCTTGCACGCTGGTGGCATGGACAGATGAGGCAAGGACAAGTTAGAGAAATCATTTGCCATGTTTGGGTTTCCCAAGTCCATAAAGACTCACAATGGTATGTCATTTCATGGCCTTGACTTTAAAAACTGCTTGTTGACTGGCAACATCACTCACCGGAAGATAACACCACGATGGCCACAGATGAATGATGCAGTCAAGAAGCTAATGCACCCTGTAAATAAAACCATCAGAACTGAGGAGACAATCGGTGAAATAATCAGTGAGTTTCTTGAAGCATATAGGCAAACACTGCATAGTACCACCAACAGATCCACTGTGGAAATCATACTGTGGATGTGGTTCTCCCTGCACACACAAGGACGTTTTCCCAATGGACTCACAGCCAGCAAAGCATGGAGAAGACAGAGCAGGGCCACTGCACAGTGGTGGGCCAGAGTCAAACATGGTAGGTAGTGACTAGGGGCCACATTTACAATGAATCGGCGTAGGGCAACACCCCAAGTCATTTTGCTGGGCTGCTGTACACCAACTCGAAAAATAGAAATGTACCATATTTACAAGATATGGGGCATTCCTTTCCTTTCAGCCAGTGCATGCGCAAAAATTGCAGTCCTGCGCCAACTCAGGCACCCTTGCACCATTGTGCAAGGGTGTCTTTGTTGCTAGCATGATTGTTTTTGTGCACAAAGGGAAACCTTCCTGCACAAAAACAATCATAAGAGGTGTTTGCCTCGCTCTAAATGTGCTGCAAAATGCATCACACAAGAAAAAAATCTCCTCATTACACTTGCTCTGGGGAGGCGTAACTTTTGGGCACTGCCCCAGATTCGCGCTATGTTGTAAACCTGGGGCAGTGTCAAAATCCATGGGTATTGCATGGGAACGCCCACAGCAACATCAATGGCACGCCACAATGTAAAGCAACCCAGCAACTTGCACTGCGTGACCTTATACCTTATCCAGAAGCCCATGAAAAGCCGGGCTGTGCGCTTCAGGAGCGTCAAAAAAAGTGACCTTCTGGTGGCGCAAGGAGCTTGTAGGTATACCCTTAGATGTTAGTCCAACTGCCAAGGAGGGGAAATATCTGCTTCCCATTTGAAAGGCTGCCGTTGGATGGCAAGCGACCGTAATAGCAGAGAGAGAAAATTATCGAGTGACCTTAAATGTTTTAGCAGCATTCAGGAAGTGTCAATCAGCTGAGAGAAGTGATAGAAAACGGCTAAAATCCACAGAACGGCTAGACCTGTAAGAGTTGTCAAGCAAGAGCTGTGATATTTAAGGCCTTGTGCCATCAAAAGAGTACGTTTTCAGCTTTCCAGATCTGTGCTTTCAAATAAATTCAGTCAGGATATATAGCTGATAATCTATTTATGGGCATATTATCAAACCAGGCGATAAATTCCAATTGAAGCCCATGCTAGATGTGAAGGACATCTAACATGGGCTTCAATTGGAATTCCATAGGGCATATTATCAAGCCCATTATCGCCGTTTTAGCGACAGTTCTCTGCCGCTAAATCGGCGATAATTTTATCGCCTGGCTTTATAATATGCCCCATAGAAGCGGCAGGATAAAAAATCTGCAACAAATGTTTTATATACAAAGAATAATGGAGTGCTCATTCTAAACAGCACAGATATGGAAGTCCCATAATATCCACGTGGGATGGGATCATACTTTGTATATTTACGGGTATAAAAAAGTGTTTTGCTTTTCTTATGGAATTTATCACGAAATAGTGCAACTTAATGGTCAAACATCAGGGTTTGATAAAGTCAATATAAGTTACAAGTCCAGTTTCCGCACCCTCCTCTCTTTGTCATTTAAGGGGTTTCAGCTATGCAGTCTCAAACAAGTAAATGGTAAAGAAAGCATAATTAGAAATGAGAAACATTATATTTTAATAAAATTGACTGCCTGTCTTACCATGCATTACTTTTCACAGTCAGCCCTTTGCACTTCTACAATAACTCCAATTTATTTTATATTTGTATTAAAATTCAGATCATATTGACCCAAGCCACACCAATTGTTTTGTGAACCTGGCTGACATGGCTCATGGTATGCATGTACCCCAAGGCACATTCATATTATGGCATCCATACATTTTTATTTAAACAAGAGTTCTTCTTTCAATTATGAGCATTTAGTTGTATTCCTCGTCTCCTGTATTGGCTTATGCATCTACACAAATATAAAAAGCTATTGTGTTCGCTTTTGGAAGACATCCAGGCAGAAGAGCGGATGTCAGTGTACAAAGAGGCTTTCATGGACTGAATCTACCAGTTAGCTCTTATGCAGCATTCTTTTTAAATGAATGGCAGTCGTGGGTCCTTGTAAGCTCAGTAGGCAAGCTGTGTCTCAGAAAGGAAATGTACTTTATACAGCATGTCAGCTTCCGACGACACTCGCTATCGCGCAGTTTTATGTTCTGCTAAGGCATGGTGCATCAATCCGTGGAAAACAGGACAATAAAAAAGGTTTAAGTGCCTGGCAAAACTTGTTTACTTCCATAGATAATAGAGATTTCTTTTTCAAGATGCTCATCTGCTTTAAAGTTTGAAATGGCATCTGATTCTGTCAACAGTAACAGCCTTATAGCTCCAGAGATTTCAAATCAACGAACTGTATGCATAGTGTTCAAATAACACAGAACGTGACAGTTACTTTATTTTTCATTAAAGTCAACAATTTTCTGTTTTTTTTAATAACGTAGACAGTGTTTCAGGGAATTGAAATAGTTACATTTCCAAGACAATCGAGATAGTGCCTCGGATTCTTTTACACATTTTCTTTTTCATGTGTATTATTCTTTTTCTTTAAGCAGACAAAGTCTTGCAAAACAATGTCATTGTGCAGCAAACTTCTTTGTGAGTCAAGAACATTATATTAATAGTTTCTCTCGATACCCCTGGATCTAATGGCAGTCTATCACTCACTGCACAAACCTATATCCATTACCACTCCTTCCTTTCCCTCCATGGTGTATTATGCAGTGTGCAACGGGGCAGTTTTATTATGCAGTGCACAAAGGGGCACTTAGTGCAGCTAGTGATGTAAAACCGGGAGCCCAATAGGGAATAGAACCCCACTGAATCAGCGCATAGCCACTTTTTAGATTGAGCCTTTATGGGAGGCTTCTTGTGAGCACTCTAAACTAACCTGTGTGGGGCTGACTCCTCCCACACATTGGATTGGCCTTTGCGTGTGTCTTTCAATAATGAAAGCAAGCAAATGGCCAAAGGCGGGTGCATGACCCACCTCCTTTCCAATGTGCACTCCGACGACGTTTTGCTCTCGGCAGCTAGCAGTGGCGTACAGGGTGGCAGCTGCATTCCTCGCCGTGGATCAGGTTACTAATGGAACAGAACGGTGCCGCCGTGCTTTTTTTTCAAATGCTAGTTTGATTTGCCTTGATTGTGTTCTCGGATTGTTGTGTTCTTCGGCTGTTTGAACCAAACACTCTTATCCGATTGTTTTTTTAAACTTTTAAACACAGATTGCCAAGATATTGTTAATTAACGTGTAAATATAGCGTGAACTCGACCTGAAGGCTATCAGAGCGCTAAGTTGCGTTCCACACGGACTTGTTCATTTTGTTAGGCAGGGGGTGATAAGTGATTTGCTCAGAATCACAGGATTTTGAGGATTTATTTATATTTATGCATTTGTGCGGTTCTGCATGAACCTGAGAAGTGTATCTAACTCCAGTCATCCAGTTACTTGGGTGAAAGGAGTGTGTACTGCTGTTTGTATTTCTTCTTCACTCTCCACTCTCAAACTTTCTGCTGTCTGGACTCGCGAGGTATTTTTATGGGCCCTGAGCGTGGCCTTTGCTTGTTGTCAATAAATGTACATTATAACTACTAGTTTTTTCAGCTCAACTAAATTCATACAAATAAAAATGTTACCGACAAACATCATGCAATACAATGTGCAAAAGAAAAATAGTGTCAGTTTTTCAAGTAAATATATAAGAACACATTGTTCTACAACATACCTTAAAAACATCGCCAATACCTCTCGCTAAACACTTATAACGTCCCAAAGGTGAGACCTATTGGCTATGCCAATGCTTGTTTACGTCCCTGCCTACTGCTGCCTGCCACAGTCACAGACTTTGGTTGCTGCTGCTGGGGGGAGGAGGAGAACTACGCCCCCTCCCAGTATCAATCGAACTACCGGCCCGGGGCCGCAATGGTGTCTAGAGATGCCGGAGAGCCATAGATTCCTGAGAGGAGTCCCGCAGCGTGGGATCCTTTCGGCCTCTTGCTTTCTTTTCCCGCGCTGTCTGCTGCTGTTACGGACTTTAGTTGTTGCTACTGAGGGGAGTACGAGAACTACACCCCCCCAGTATTCATAGCACTTCCGGCCCGAGGCTGCAACGGTGTCTGGAAGTGCCAGAGTGCCATACATTTCTGAGAGGAGTCCCACAGTTGTGCCTGCCAAGAGTGGGCCCATCTGCACTTGTTCGTGGCTGGACAAGACTGGCCTATCTCTCTCATGTGAGTACTTTAAAAATATAATTGGGACACTGTCAGGACAATTTGATAAGCGCTGGCACATTTTCCCTTATCCTTTTATTATAATGGGGAAGTGGAAAGCCACAAGTTTGGCACTGGTGCTGTTTAAACCCACAAGTATTGACACTATGTTTGCAAGAACAATAGGGGCGATAAGCACTGAAATTGCACTTACTGAGCGTAGGCTCTCTCTTGGTCAAGCAAGCAGTCTAAGTGAAACAATGCACTCAATGCACACTGTCTCCAACTCAGAAACTGAACCCAGGCTGATCCTGGGGGGAGGATAAGAAAGGACATTGTCTGGCACAACTGATATTCATACAGCACCCTCCACCTATAAAAGCAACACCAAAGCTTTAATAGCCCTATTTTAACTCTAGAACCAGCAGTGAAGAGAAAGAGAGGCCTAATTGTAAGACTCGCTCAAAGGCAAACTGTATTGAAAGTATAAACGGAATGGGGTGGGAGTCCTCACTGATAGGTTCAATCTTGCGTTTACTTGTTGAATACCTGTCAAAACAATTAACTTCTATCAAAGAGCACCTATCCAGCATAGAAAAGTGTTTAAGATAATTGATGAAGCCCCCAGTCGTATCGTCCCCTTCAGTATGTTTTGCATGTTCAGTACCTAACCTCCCCAATTGTGACTACATTGGGTAATATGTCGGGCAAAGGCAACCTAATTGGTGATCCGAGTGAGCTAACAGCATCCTTATCACAAGCTCAACAAAACAGATACAACAGACACAAGTTGGTGTAAGGGGAACAAAGGCTGGTATGGCTGCTATAGGTGAGAAGGGGGATGGAAGTAATTGTGCTGTGGAATCCCACCAGCAAAACAGTGCACCTTATAATACCTTAGATATCCAAGAGGCCAATGAGGGGGACAAATTGTGGTCAGTCCAGTCCCTGTCGTTTCCACCAATAAAGAAATGGCCCCAAGCAGCCCTACAGCTGAATGCATTAACCTTAGAATATAGGCTGCGGGCAATGAATTGAAGAACCCATTCTGACAAAGTAGTGGGGTTGACCTACATTGGCTCAAATGGTGCCAGTCAGATAGACTATATAATTATTGACCTTAGCCTATGGCCATTTGTAGCCGATATGTCTATAGTCCGAAATTGTGAAAGTGACCATAACTTATTAAGTTTGGCACTTGAACATCCATGGGGTGATTAGGAAATTATAGCACTTGCCAAATTTGCTGCCAAAGAGGTGATGCCATCAAATGACAGATGTTGCCTCAAATGGCCCATGATTATGATGGACGAGTACAAGCTTAACACCCTAAAAGGAGACCTTGAGATGCATCTGGCAGTGACACAATCTCCACCAGATGAGTTGACACCATCGGCAAACACCAGTGCACTGCAATCAGGATTTTTCGACCAATTTGCTCAAAACACTATTGTTTACCTACAAAATCACGGGCCAAAACAGTATGGATTCGCCAAAGGTAAACTCCTGGTTTACAAAGGAGTGCAGGTCTCTAAGGAGAAACCTGCCTATAGCCATAAGACATAGGGATATGTCCCTGATACGTGATCTAAGGAGGCAATATAAATTGTCCCAAATTAAGCCAAAGAGAGACAGGGATGAGAAGAGGTGGGAAGAACCTGGGAAGGCTAGCTCTAAAACCGGATGTAAGGAAATTCTGGGCACTTGTGGGAAAGGGCAATCTTGAAAACTCACCCCCTTTTGCGATCAATATACCACCTAATGCATGGCAAGAGCACTTTAGTGCCTTGTACACGACTTTCCGCAGCCATGACATGGGGTTAATCCCCCTGGATACACAAGGCCATTCGTTCACCAAGGAAGAAATCTTTACCTCTTTACTTCTATAGAGGCAATTGTACCTGCCAAAGCACCTAGACCGGATGGCATCCCAGGAGAACTTTTCTGCTTCAACCGGGACAATTGGGCCACCTACATATTTCCACTTTCCAATGATATTGCTAGGGGGGTATCCCAGAAACGTGGAAGGTTGCTGAAGTGATCCCCATCTTTAACAAGCATTTGCAATGCATCCGGTCTTGCCTTTGGGACCTCATATGTATTTAGCAAAGCAGCATATGAGCATGGGCGCTGAAACATCTGCTGTTCTTTAACATGGAGGGAAAGTAAGCACCAAACTGCGTGACATGCCAGGGGAACACATGGAGAGAAATATTGCCTTTCAGCTGGAAATGGTATAGTCTGAATCTCTGTTTTTAATATAAAAGTAGGGCCTTCGGTGGTCATGTCAATGAAAATACAAGATTATATTGTCTACAGGTGCTCTTGGAAGACAATTACTCTGGGCTGGAATCTAGAGAATGCTAAAGTGATTCTGGTATTTTACTAACCTCTGCTGGTCGTTTTCTATCAAAAAAGGTAAATAGAGGCAGTTGCCAGAAAAATTAAAAAAATAAACTCCCTCAGCTGAAAGCAATTCTGGTATTTTACTGACCTCTGCTGATAATTTTCTATCCAGACAGTTAAATAGAGGCAGTTGAACAAAAAAGAGTCCCAAAGCAGACAAGTCCTAGGGCTAATCTCCAAAGCCCACAAAGTACATACACATATAAGTATATACTAAAGTATATACTAAAGTATATATACCAAAGTATATACAAGAGGTCTCGAATGCTTGACTTAAGAAGGGCGATAGGGATAATCGTGAGAACTCTCGGCCCATCAGCCTGATCGATTGTGACCAAAAAGTTTTATGTTGCTTGCTTTCAGTGAAGGTCCAGGGCTGGATGGATGAGAATCATATTCTTTCACCCTTTCAAGTGGGGTTTCGCCAGAAAACTAGAACAATAGATGTGTCAAATAGCTTTATTTCGATAATCAAATATCATAAAAGCAATTCATACAAACCAAGTAAAAAGATAAAAGTTATCATAAAAACAAGTATATACATTAGATCCAAGAACAATTTTCGAAAAGTTGATCATCTTGTTAATAAGTTAACAAAACTATGCTAGTGTCCGATCCAAGGAATTTCATATGCATACTTAATGGTTTATGAGCACTATATAATAAATACATTTAAAAAAAAAAAATAAAAAAATAAAGGAAGCCAACATAGGGTGGTACATTCACATCTCACTTTTTTTTTTTAACACCTCCCTACGCAGAAATGTGGATCTGATAAGCCAGACACAACCAAGGTACTTTGCCACACCACATACAAGGAGAGCTCTAGAATCTGATTTAAAAATCCGCAAAGCAGTAATGTGAGCTGTGGTGTCCAGTTGTCTGCAAATTGGTTTAAGCCACTTGGATCTAGCCCTTGAGTATACTGGACATACAAACATGAGGTTGGCCACGCTCTCCTTTGGTGCCTCACAACAAGGGCAATCCGCGATTGTCTAGCGCGGAGGGCTCCATTTTTCAGTAAGCTCACCTACCAAAAGGGAACCAACTCTAAACTGAATGTACAGTGCCCTGTCTCTTGGGATTTGAATAAGATCTAGGTACGGCTCTAAGCAGTGCTTTAAATGGGCCGGTATCACCGGTACTGAGTACCGGCACCTCTGATTTTTTTTGTCGTCAGTACCGGCACTACTCTGTAGCCAGGGGGAGTACCGGTATCCTGATCCTCGGCACGGGAGGCACAGGTTAGGTTTCTGCTCCAATAAAGGGCAGAGGCCGCTCTGCTTCCGAGCAGCTTGTACTTAACTCGGCTGAAGTAGCCTTTTCCAGAGTTGCTGGTGAAGATTCCAGCAGCGCCCATTTGAATGTCCCGAAACTGCAAGGGTTGGAGAGGGCTTCTGTCATGCTGTGATTAACGGGACAGGGTCTCTAGACAGACCCTGCACTATCAATCAGATGAGCAGCGACCATTCGGGTGAAAGTGCCATCATGACTTTCATTTTGTGTTATGAGTTAATCTGTGTTTTTTCACATAAACACATTTCTCATGTGTTTTAATATGTGCTGCAACTGGTACAGAAGTCTCTATGTATGATGAAATGTTGCCCTTAGCCCTGCCCCTAGCCCTGCCAACTTGCCACACTTCTATTTTAATGAGTACCTGCACTTATTTTTCCCCATTTAAAGCACTGACTCTAAGAATATATGTTGTTTGAACTGACCAAATTCCTCTGCCATCCTCCCTAGTTTTGGGTTAGAGAGTTCCTGCGTATCAATCCTTAGCCAGTACACTTTTTTGCGTTCGTCCTTACTGGGCGGATTATGGCCTTCCCAGCAACTTCTGAGTCCCAATTCAAACACAAGTTTCTTGAGATTATTAAGCCAGCTAACCCTATGATTGCAGGCCAGACCAATTACTTCCTTTAGTGCGGTGGCATAATTGGCAAGTTCAGCAGTTCATAGCAGCCGCGCCCAGTAGAGCAATGGCCTTGATCTAGCAATATCTTTAAAAGAGTGTCTTCCCATGTCACTCATCAAAGGCTTAAGTGGGACGTTACAGGGAAGGCTCACCAGCTCTCTCAAGAACTTATGTTCCAAACTGCAAATCTCTTGGACTTTGTTAAACCCTCACAGTTCCGCACCATAAAGGGCAGAACTTACTGCCTTTGCTGCATAGATCGTGAGCGCTGGGGCAACGGGTCCTCTACATGAGCGACGATGTTCCCTACCTATTGCCCCAGCCACGCGCCTATGGTTTAAGATCATCTTGTTAATGTGGGGATTCCACTGCATTGTTTCAGAAAGACGGACACCCAAATAATCAAAAGTGCTAACTCTTTCTAGAGGTGTGCCACCCAGGGAGAATATTTGCCTAAAGGGCTTATAGGGGTTGAATGTCATTAATTTGGTGTTCATGGTGTTAATGATCAACCTCCTTGATGTACAAAAAAGATGGAACAATAGATCAGGTTTTTCGCCTCCTCCTTCTTTATTGGAAGGTGGTATTGCTGGGCAAGGGGAAATATATATAGCGTTTATCGATCTGAAGTCAGCATTCAACCTTGTGCCCAGGGACAAGCTATTGCTAGTGCTCAAGGAGATGGGCATGCCCCTGGAAATCCTGGTGCTGTTAATAAGATGACATGAAGAGAACTTTGCCAGGGTAAGATGGGGCAGCATGGGCCAAATTACTGATCCCATTAAAACCAGGAGGGGGTCTACCAGGGCTGTGTCCTGGCTCCAACTTTGTTTTCACTATATATCACTCGAGTAGTTGAATTCTTATCTGCCATTCCAGCGGATGCTCCCTCTTTAGCAAATCAAAAAATTGACGCTCTATTATTCGCAGACGATACCCTCCTCGTTTCTAAAACACCTATGGGACTGCAAAAATTACTAAATCCATTTAAGTTCTTTTGCTATGAGAAGAGAGGAGATGGCCTAACGGCTAGGGCGGTCGACCTTGAATCTGGGAAACCGGGTTCGAGTCTCGGCAATGACTCTGAACAACCTGTGATTCTGAGCAAATCACTTAATCTCCCCGTGCCTAACAAAAATGAATGTGTCCTGATGTAACACAACTGGTGCTATGTCAAGAGTTCTGATACCCGAAACCGGATCAAGTTCACGCTATATAAAACTCAGTGAGAAAATAAAAAAGACAAAACTGATGCTGCGGAACCCCCATAAATCCTTCAATGGGAGCTTGACCGTAGATAAGATCACCTTAGAGAGAGTGAGCTGCTTTGATTACCTGGGAATTAAATTGTCAGAAGGTATTACCAGAAAACCGCATCTCAATAAGGCCTACCTCAAAGTTTCACAGTTAACTGGAGCTTTAAGAAAGGAAAATTGTTGCTTCCATACAAAACCAATCGCACCGGCCCTGAAGTTATATAATTGCAAGGCTGTGAGTAGTGCCCTCCACAGGGCTGAGCTCTGAGGCATGGAAAAAGTAAGTGATCTCACAGCATCTGAGAACAAGCTACTTAGGATCCTGGCGTCCCATCTGCTAAGCACTCCATTTGCCCACTAAAGCTCGACATGTGCATTAAATCAATTAATGATCTAGGAAGCTTTGCCCCCTCCTATTTTGGCAGAGTCTTGTCACCACCCCAGAACTGACTTCATATACAGTTGCTTACAACGAGGTTTGTGCTCTAGACTCCATGAACAAAATAGGCTGGATTAAGCACATTAGAAACCTCATGTCTAGTATTGGGCTACCAGAGCACAGCATCAATTACCAACTCATACCAACAAACATGCCTCCAGGCCCATAGGAATGAATGGGAATTGCATGCGCAATTTGCGAGTACCCAATAGGTACTCTCAAATTACGCCAGCAATTTCAAGGCTGCAAGAGGCCAAAAGGACACCCTGTTGCACCCCTCAAATATGCATGTGTGCACATGTTTTGCATATACATGCCCCAAGGGCATGTATGTACGCCACATGGCGCCTAGAAAAATGAAAAAAAGTGCATTTTTCTAGGAATTTGCAAATTACCACCAACTTGAAGTTGGTGGTAATTTGCGATTCCTCAAACCAAGTCGCAATATTTGTTTGCTTCCAGCACTGCATTTAAGGAATTGCAAATTGCTATTCCCTAAATGCATTCACAAAATAGGTAATCGCAAAAAATGCGATTCCCTGTTTTGCAAATGCCTTTTGAGAAGATACATCCCAAAAGGCTTTTTACCATTTGCAAATATGGCCCGATTGCGAACGGTAAATTGCATGATACATCTGGCCCTTAATGAGGTGAGGTGTACTTGCTCCTTTACTATTTATCCTTAGGTATAAAGATTTAAGCACTCAATTGGCAGCTAGCACTTTAGATGTCCCAGAGATAAACCACAGCCCGCTCCCAGCATGTCTGTAATCATATGATGCGGTTCTGATACCCCACATACCAAAAGCTCTAAAAATGTTAGTTCATTCTTTTGTGTCTTTTATGTCAAAGATGGATTTTGAACTTATTTAATTAAATCTTATTAATTACAGTTTATAAAGTACAAAACCTTTTTCTTATTTGGGTGTAACTTTTTGCAGTATCTTGGGCACCACATATTTTGCAAAATAGGGCAATGCTGGCTAGATCTTTGGGATCACTCCTTGGCCTCCAGCGTCCCTTAGCCTCTGGCACCTGTGCTACAAATTTACACTGCACAATGCTCTCCTTTAGCGTCTTATGGGGCCGGTGTATTTCTGTAAGAGAGTTCTGGTCCTCCCATCAACCTCTTCATACGTTATTTGTCACAGCAAATTGGGTCTCACTTATTTGAGTGATCTTATTCAAATTAGACCGCCTTTGCTGTGGCTCTCTATTTGGAGTATTGAGGATGACCCACTATCAAGGGATATAATTAGTGATTAGTAAACACAAAGGAGAGGAGTTTAAAGACTGGCGAGGATAAATTCCCCAAACATTACTGAAAAAATTGAAGAAATTGCCGGGTCTAGAGTGCCAAAATAGGAGTAAGCGAGACAGCAGCGAGGATACCCTGTTGCTAGTGGGGGAGTCCTTAGATAGGACGAAACATGTAGATCTGGTTTCATCTGTCACATGCAATTACATCTTTCTCATACTGCAGGTGCACTGTTTTTAACCATGACACTAGGAACGAGCAAATAAAGATTTTTTCCCTCCTGGTAGTTAGCTTTAGCATCACTTACCTCACTTTTTGTAATCTATTTTGACTGCACTGCGCCCTTTCCCCAACCAGTTCAGTTTTTTTTTTTTTATCTGCAGAATTTAGTATATCCTTCACATAGTAGGAATTAAAACATCCCTGAGCTCCTTCCTCACAGTGAGGGGGATGTAGCCCTTGGCGGGGCTAGGAGTTCCCCACAAGAGGAGAATTTCAGATGATGAAGCATGCCACCTTGGTGGGTGATGGGATTACGTCCTAATTAAAGGACTCCCCCACTAGTAACAGGGTTTCATCACTGCTGTCTCTCTTACTGCCCTAATAAGGGATCGCCTGACTTGTGATAAGGGCATGTTGAGCCCATGGTTGTCTTACGTGAAGCATTCACTTGATGAGGTTGGCTTAGCAGGTGCTTTTTCTGACACTGCCTCATGTGCATCCATCAATAAAGAACCAGGCTTCTTCACTGTTGTTTGCATGGCAAGAGGGTCGAGGAAGAATTACAGTAAAACACTATTGCAAAGTATATGTCTTTGAAAGTGGAGGCTACATCTGATAGTTATGTATGGAAAACTAGAAGGACCTTGGGGCGCTCGTTGTTATTTAGATTTAGAGCAGATACAGTAAAATACCTACTTTGTTTTCCCTTAGGGTATCAGACTAATTTATACATACTATACATGCTACTCAGTCTAGGGTTCATTTTCTCTTTTTTTGCAATTTTATGTATTGTACACTAAAAGTTTCCTTGTTTCAATTTGAGATTTAGAAACTTGAAACACTGTGCTCAAGCTTACCTTTTTCTCCAACGCATTCCAGATGAGGAAACGCGCACGTCCGTAACTTGTCTCCTCAGTGCTGCTGTATGATTACGCAGAACATGCACTTTATTATTTACATTCTGTGACACTGCTAGTTATTCTATGGGCTGCTATCTTGAAATTAAACATGCATTTTTCCTGTTCTATGTATAAAGAGTTTTAATATCTGATTTTGTGCAAGCCACTATTTTTATTATTTAATAACTATGGATGTATTTTTCTGAGCATTTTATGATTGATGTTTTCGGTGCTTTTATGGTTGCACAATGAACCGAAAAACTTTGTTCTGAACTGAATTAGTTTTTCAAAAGCATACCAGGGGCCGTATTACAGATGGCGTCCCGGGAGAACAACGGGCGTTGGCGCCTGCTTTGCAAGCCTCCGGGGCACTTTGGTATAATAGAAGGGGGCGCAGATGCTTCTGCGTCCCCTTCTATAATACCGATAGCGCTGGCACACTTAAAGAACCAGCACTATCAGTAGAGGGTGTTTCTTCATTTGCATAGGGGCGTAGAGTCAATGAAGCCCTGATAGTGCGCTATTGAAAAAGTGGTGCATGTCAGTGTGCTCCCTGAGAGCAGCCCTCTGCAGGGGGTAAAGGGGTCCCATGGACCCCCCAAAACAACCACTTGAAGGCGGGTACAGTCACTGACTGCAACCGCCTGCAAGGGGATCTCTAATCCCCTTTGAAAGTGCAGGTTGGTGCCGCCTGCACTGTGAAAACACAGAGCAGCTGCTCCATGTTTTCACATGAATGCACTGCTGCCAGGGCAGTGCAAGTTTGCGGCTTCCCCCAGGGCAGCACATTCACCATAATGGGGCACATTGGCATTGTGCGCCAGGCGCAAACAATTCCAATACATAATATGGCCCCAGGAATGTCATTTTGCCCCGTGTCCTGGCTTAATACATTAAGCCAGATGTAATTTGCACACTGAGTCACAGTGTTAACGCATTCAAATTCAAAGTTGAAACTGTGGGCATTGCAAGCAAAACGGCATCGTAAATTCTGATATGCCTCACCTCAACACATCACGGTCTGTGCACCTCTACTGACACCTCTATTGTTTTGCTGTAACAATTAACCAGGACTGTCCTCCCCTGCAAATCTGAGAAAGGTGGGAAAAATCCCGCCTAGGGGTGGAGTAAAAACTCAGAGACACATGCCCCGAAACAGAACTTCTGGTGAGGATAAGTTCAGTGGGAGGAGATCTTAAGATGGGATAGTATTCTGGCAGTAGATCTATGTGTGAAGCTGTGGAAGAGGATTGTGCTCTCTGTAGTAGGGCCTGTTTTTGGAGAGCAGTGGCACTTTTGTATGCTTCCTAGTGTGTGCATTTCTAAATTAGATTGTATGTGTATGTGCCTCTGTGTGTGCCTGCCATTGATGTACAAAAATGTGAGCCTGACTTGGTTTTAGAGCGTGAACATGTTCATGAATTACAATTGAATGGTCTTATAAGGGAACATTTTCATGCTTTATTCAAAAAATAAAATGAAAAAAGCCCTACTTCAAAGAATAGTCCGGTCTTAAATATGTGTAGAAATGCAGAAAATGACAGTTTATGATATGGAACACAATCAGAAATCAAATCTCAAACGCACTATCTGCAATTGTATTCCATGGTCCTATATATATGTATGGAAGACACTACCATGAAGCCCAGACTGAGACTCGTTTATTTCAGGACGTTTTATATTTTGATAACAAAAATCCAGACATTCTTTTTAAGTGAGCTCACACTGCAATTTATATGCTGGGCCAAATAATGTGATTCAGACTCAGTTAGTTATGGAGGCTGGCAGTGTTGGAAAATAAGTTTCATCTGCAGCATTCACAAACATGAACATTTAACATTTACAATTTTTTTAGCTGTAACGTTGTCGATTTTTGTATACTATGTTGACATGTTCAAAATGATAGGTCATTTCACAAAGCCTGTACTAATACAATTTTAAATTTCAATCTATGTTTATCTAGCCTTATAATTATGTAACGGTCAACCACCAGGATACATTTCCTACTATCATACATTATCTCGTACCAGTGGCCTCGGCAAAGCGATGGCAGCTTTATCAACCTTGGTAGAAGTCATACCTGGAAAGGCCCGGCTTCATAGAGGTTCTGCCATCAAGAGGACATCATAAGATGCAAGAGGCCAGCATAGAAGATACGGCATTATCGTCCTGAAAGAGGATTGTTTCTAAAACACATGGAGCAACTTGTTGCGAATTCTTGTCGCGGAACTCCTGACCCTCAGGTACAGTTGGTGAAACAACTGGGGGGAATCCTAGGCCTCGCCAAGGGGCATATTAACAAGGCGGCGATATGAAATTATCGCCGCTTTTGCGTCCGTTTTCGGGTGAAAAGCGGCGATAATTTCATCGCCTTATCAGCAAAGACACGCTATCGCGTGTCTTGCTGACTTAGAGCCCGTTTGCAGCACGCCTCCGATCGCATCGCTAATGAGATGCAAAGGAGGCGTGCCTGACAAGAGTCCCTTGGGAAAATATCGCGAAGGCAGCTTCGTGATATTAACAAGGAAGGGTAGCGATTTTTAAAATCGCGTTAAGTATGCCTTAACGCAGGAATTTAAAGTCTGTTAAATTCCTGACTAAGGCATACATAACATGGGGGGGTGGATTTTGTGGCTAAGACCACAGGCCCTATCATCTAGGATATCGCCGTTTTCCACCATGGAAAACGGCGATATCCCAACTATCTCTGGAATTTTTATCGCCTCGGTGATGCGCGATGTTAATAACGCGCAAACCGGGTGATAAATTCCAGAGATAGCCGGCGATAAATATGCAAGCGCTAAGCGCGCTTTACGATATTTATCGCCGGCCCTTGTTAATATGCCCCAATGTGTCCCTGTGCAGTAGAGACAATGACCACACTGTCTCAGAGTATATCGGCGGATGCCTTGTGCAACTACACGCCCATTTAGTTATACTCTCTGCATTGCCCAGCCCAGCAGTGCATGCATATGTCATCACCCTGCCCATAGTGATTGGGTGGTACACTACATTCCTCCCCAGGTGTCATGACTACCAAATAAGTGATAACAACATGGATCAAAATATGTGGGAGGGGCACTTCCTCGCACTGGTGTGCTTTTATTGAACAAAACCACAAAGACAAGTTTGATCGGGGTTGGGCCGCAGGTGATAATGTTGGCTTACTAGCTGCCCACTCAAGTCCTTCTCACTGTTCATCTGCACCGCAGACAGGATGCCTGGGGGGGCGCTCCAGCACCCTCTGAGTGGCCACCTCCTTCACACAGGTACACTGCTAGTTCTGTGCTGAGTGGATTGGGCAAATCACACACCTCTGCCGAGTGGTCCCCCTTCGCTCCTCCTTCCATCGCCTTGCCAGGATCTGGGATGTGGTTTCCTGCTGACACCTGCTTAAACCAAGAGGCATTTTGGGTGATCCCTTTCCATTCTGTTATGGCAGTGATCATGGTGCATTTCTGTCCAAGACTCACAACTGACCCCTATCGAAAGAGGTTCTGAACTTCTTTCCAGGATACCGGTCTGGCAGAACCACTATGTCCCCCACCCGCATTTTGGGGCATGAAGGCCCAATCGTTGGTGTATTCTCTCATGGCCCAGCTGGAGTACTGTCTCTCACTGGTCTCCTGCATTTCCATGTCAAAGGGGAGCAAGATGGTGTGCTATGAGGGGTGTTTCAGTAGCTTTTCCAAAACTTCTGCAGGCACCATTCCAGCTGTTCGCACTGAGACAGCCCAATATGTAGTGTCTTGTTCAGGTTCACATGAATCGCTCTGCCTTGCCATTAGCTTGGGGCCATTTGGGTATTATTCTCCTGTGGGATGTAATCCAGTACTGGAGGTACTCCTGGAGCTCTTGACTTTGATATGGGGGCCCATTGTCAGTCTTAATCACATGGGGTAGTCAATCATGGCAAAAACATTTTACTAGATGGTCAAAGGCTAGAGAAATCAGTGGAGGGGGTCACCTCCGCCATTGGGTCCTTTGAGTAGCTGTCTATAATCACTACCATATGACGCCCATCCAGGAAGCTGCCGAAGTCCATGCTCAGCATGCTGCATGACTCAGTGCTGGCTTCCGCTGTCAGAATCATAGCCAAGACCAGCAGGGTGCCGGTAACATGGCATGGGTGAAAAGCCCTGATTTTCTCCACTACCATAGACTCCATCCTGGTGTACCATACTTTCTCATGTAGCCTCACTTTAGTCTTGGCTGCACCTTGGTGGCCTTAATTGTCCTGGCCCACTGCCCATTTCTAGAGTGCCCGAGGCATGATAATGCTTCATCCTCACATAATGATGCCTTCTATTGTTTTGCTTAGGTCATCTCTCACTCACCAGAGCTGGGATATCACCATCTCGTCTAACTGATTCCACTGCCTCGCACCCTCTAGAAATATCTCCCGTTGGCAAGTCTGAAGTGCCTGTGCCACCTTCTGTGGGCAGCTGCCTTGTGCAGTGGCTTCCATGATCTCTTCTACAGATAGCGCTTTGGCGCAGGCTGCCTGTAGAGCTATGTTCACAAACCCTTTGGCTGCTTCAGAGAAGTGTATCTCCTATAGCCTGCTCTTGTGGAGGGTGCCTGGAGAAATGGTCCACTAGGTTGCCAGCACTTGGGCAGTAGACTACTGTTAAGGGTCCACCTTCTAATCCTGGCTGGGGGGTTCCTGAATGTGCCAGCAAATAGGGCCACCAGGGAGCTTGTGATCTGTTACCACTTTAAATTCTCGCCCCGTAGCTATGGGTGGAAATACTTGGTTCCCCACCTAATGGCGAGGGCCTCACTCTCAATTTGGGTCTACCTGGTCTCAGTCCGTGAAAATGCCCAGCAATCGGTGCCCATGTACCTGGGACCTGTTCTTTGGTGATCACTGCCCGAGACCCACAAGGCTGGTATTCACTTTTAGCTCAGTGGGGTGCCGTTGGACTAAGTAGGACATTACCGCATCCCTGAGCAGTTCTTTCTTTACTCCTTCAAAGGCATTTTCCACCTGTTCAGTCAGCTTACTTTATGTAAAGTGCTGTAGCAGCTCTGTAAAACAGAGACTAGACAAGTGCTCCCTTGGAATCAAATTGTACAGCACCCAAAAATCTGTCACATTACTGCCCTTCATCCAGCCATCCAGTGACCTGCAAAAAGAATCTACACATTCTAACCAGGAATCAGTTTTTTCCTGCTAGCTCAAAACTGATCCCTGTACTTGTCAGGAGCGAGACCATACTGAGTGAGGAGGGCCTCCTTCTTGTCAGTGTAGGTGAGGTTGCACCCCTTACCCAAAGCCAAGAATGTCTCCCTCCTCTCCTCTGGGGCCACAATCCTGCTCCCCAATTCTTCTCAGGGGCCACATTCATGTGGATAGGTGCCTCACAGGCCTGAAACCACCTTTGTATGCCATCTCACTTCTTGTACTCTCTTCCTACATGCTTAGGAATGTGTACTATTTTATCTGAATGCACTGAGGTATTGCTGCCACTGCCTGTGCTGGATCTACTCCTCTGATCCAGCTCCTTTACTCAAGGCTCATGGTCTAACATAATCCGTATCACTTCCATTGCCAGCTGGAGCCTCTCCAGCTCCATTGCATCTCTCATAGCTTCCCACCTGCCCTTCAGCTCCTCTGGGGACAAGCCACTGCTGCCTTGCCTAGAGGGTCCCTCTACTCCTAACTGCATATCAACCCTTTGAATAGGATACTCAGCCTCCACATTAAGATCTCCAGACAGCCCACTGGCATTTCTGGCTGCTACCTTGGCCCTTAGCACCTTTTGTAGCTCCACTTTCCTGGTGAAGCTTCTGATTTGGACTTTCAGGTTTTTGCAAATAGCATTAAACTCCTTCACGTTGTAGGGTTACAGCCTTTCCTATTCAAAAACCACTTCTAGGTATGCAACTAAGGAAGCTTTTGACTCAGGCATGATGCAGTAGAAAGTTCAAGCTCAACAAAAATGGAAAGACAAAAACAGACCAAAAAGAAAACATTATGTGGGACGTAGTGGTCTGCGATATGGTAGTAGTGTAGATGAATCGCTGTAGGTCAAGTGCAAATGCAAGTCCTATCCTCACCGCTGACAACCAATATTAGAAATGGGGGGTCTCTAGTTGGACTAGGTATGCACCTTGTCCAAGTAGGGACCCTTCCTTCTAGTCAGGGTGGGGGAAATAAGCTTCTAAAATAACCCCTGCTCAATCCCTTGGTAGCTTGGCGAGAGCAGCCAGGTTTTTCTCAGAGTCAATGTGTAAAACATAACACACTGTAATACAGAGGAAACACTAGAAAAGGACATCACACCAGTTATAGAAAAATAGCCAATGTTTATCTGTGTAAAGCAAGACCAAAACAATTCAAATCCAACACACAGTAATCAGACTATGAATATTGCAAAAATAAACTTAAAATACAGTTCTTTGAAGTGGATTGCTCTGCCCGGGGTTATCATGGAAACATGAATAAACAAATCCAACATTTCAGGCTGACAGTAGCGTTGCGGGACAGCTACGGTGTCGGGAAGACCTGCAAACAGTACCTTGGAAATGTAGGGCATCGTGGATCTTGCGATGAGCTCCAAAGAGGAGGCATTGGCAGTGTCAGTCCCAGAGGTTGATGCAGGAGTCGACAGGCCCTTGAAGTCACAAGCATTGCAGATCGAACTTTGTGAGGTTGAAGTCAGAGCACCAGTCTCATCAGGCAACGGGGCTGCTGGTGTGAAGTGGAGCATTGCTGCGTGAGGTACCCTCAGGTCGCGGTGCAGGCAGTGGCTTTGTTATGGGGTTCATTGATGTCGGTGAGACCAGAGCTGCGGTGCGAAGCGAGGCAGTGTTTGTCATAGTGCTGGCAGATCACGGTACAAGCAGCGTCATCGCTACTGAAGCTCTGTCATCGGTAGACGATCAGGAGTTGATGGCGCAGGCAGGCCAGGGCTGCGTTGGGGGATGAGACAATGCGTTGTGTAACTTACGAGCGGTGCCCCCAGGCCAAGGTGAAGGAATTAGCATCTATGTTGTCGTGGAGCGTTGCCATTGGGGATACAAGGGCAGTGATATGAGGTGAGGCGGTGCAAAGTGCAGTGTCCTCAGGTTACAGTGCAGCCGCAGCTTGATGGCGGCAGTGGTCAACATCATCAGTGAGACCAGGGTTGCGGTGTGAAACAGGGTGATGCCCTATGTGGTGCCAACAGGTCGCACAGCTGACAGAGGCATCATTGATGGCATTGGGTTGCTTTTTCTTCTGTTGTAGCAAAAAATACACAGTTTCAAGTGCTAGTAGCAGATGTTCTTGAAGTCTTTGCTGTTCCTGAGGCTTCTTGAAAAGGGTGCAAGCTCTACTTCAAGCCTTTGCAGAAACTCAAGAAAATAGGTTGCAGAAAGTCTAGTCCTTTCACTGACCAAGACAGAAGCAGCCACTGCAGACCAATACAGCAAAGAACTCAGCAACATGGTAGTTTCTCCTACCAGCTTCTCTAGCTCTTCTTATTGGCAGGTTCCATAGTCCAAAAGCGTTCTAAAGTTCTGTGTTTCGGGCCCCCAGTATTTATACTACTTTTCCCTTGGAAGTTTTAGGCCGCAAGTCCCTCTTGCTCAGTAGAAACCAGTTCTGTCCTCTCTAGTCCAGCTTCACTACAGGAGGTGGAGATAGCATTGTGCAGAGCGGACACAGCCTATTCAGGTGCTATTAAAAACGCCTCCCACCACTCTAAATTCAGAAAGGTCTATTCAGCCTGGCCATGAGTCCCCGAGAAAAACAGGACCCACCTCAACCCCCCCTTGTAAATGTCTAGTGTGAATGCACATTCCCAACTCAAACCCAGACAGCGAATACACAACCAGGCAGAGGCACACCAGATAGTTAAACCAGAAAATGCCTTCTTTCTAAAAGTGGCATTTTCAAGGATACAATTAAAAAACCACCTTTACCGAAAGATGTGCTATTACATTCTGAGCTCAGGGAACCTAAACTCAATTTTTCTATCTTTTCCCAATTGCAAGTTTCACTTGTAAAATGTTACAAGGCAGCTCCAATGATCACCTATGGGAAAGACAGCCTTTCAATAATGAAAAACAAAATGCACAGTATTTAACTATTAGGACATGTAAAACACACTACCACATGTCCTACCTTTCACATACACTGCACCCTGCTACAATACTATCAAGGAATGGAACTCCCTTCTGCTTAATCTCAGGAGGACTTCCTCCTTCGTCGACTTTAGGAAGCTACTCAAGACATGGTTTTTCAGAAACTAGCTTGCCCTGACACAGTATTGGTAGACCGGAAGCGCCTAGACACCCACGCATATTAGGGCACTATATGAATTGTTACAACATAACATAACGCTGCCCATGGGGCTACATTGGGCCTGCCTTAGGGGTGACTTATATGTAAATGAAGAGAAGGTAAGGGCCTGGCAAGTAGGTGCACTTTTTTTCACTGTAAGCAACTGTTGTCTACCAGTAGGCCCACGAGGACTACGGTAATATCCAGAAAAAATTCTACGATGTTCACTTTTTCGGGTGGAATATCAAAGATATTGAAGAAGACGCCTCACTCACATAATAGTGACATGCTTCATCATAGGCGTTTTCTCCACACCCAGATAAGATGGTACTATCTGGGCGGACTCAACCAAAGATGTTTTTTTGGGAGTTCTTATATAAGATGATAGCTGGTTAAGCAGGGAACCAGATTTTGTTAATACAGTAAAAATACCTACAAGTTTTCCCCGGTTATTCCTTTATTCTAGGGTACTCGTGGTACCGTTAAAAGACAAGTGCTGGAAACTGCAGCTCATGTCTCCATTGAGAGAGAGGAGCATCTGCCCAGCTGCTCATCCAAGAACTCTGGTCTTGGCTCCCCCTATGGACTTTCAGTTACAAAAAACATCTACCCATCTACTATTTCAAGGTTGTTCGCATTGTCTCAGGCTACCGGGGAACCGTGTCCACTACGACCAGTCCGGCCCTGCTATTCTCCCTGAATGTAGTTCTGCCCTCCTGACTTAAAATAACAGAAATATCTCAAAACCTCCTCTTTGTATTGGCAGTTTAAGACTGAAGGCTCTTTCAAGCCCCGATGGCTAGGAACTTTGAAGAACTATACATTTGGCTAAGACCATGATAATGTGGCCCCCGGTGTGTTGGTTGTCTTCTGACTAGTGCAGCTCAGGCCTGCCCTTTGAAAGAAGAACCTTCGCCTACCTTGTTCATACAATAACTCTGGCCCTGTCCCCCACCTTTTGTAAAAATGCACACTACCTCCTAATACTTCAACTGTGTTACCACTGTCCTTAAATTATGTAAAGTCATTTATGGTAATGTTTTTTATTGTTCATTATGTGTGCATACATTGTAACCATCCCGATTTGCAAAGGATATTGACAGCATTTGTGGTGCTTGGTTGTCATTTTTTGTTCTTGCCTAACCAATTGTAAAGTGCTCTGATACCCCACTCGGGCGAAGATCCGCTCTATATAAAACTTCATAAATAAATGAAAATAAATACTTAAATAATGATTACAGATTATTAATATCACTGGCTTCCAGTCTCTGCCATAACTCTCCGGTGCAATGTGAAATGTAGTACAGAAACTAAAAAAGCCGCCATGCACACTTTACACTTTCTCCCCTTTTTTATGTTATTCTGTATTTAATCGGAGCTCTGTGAGTAAATCGGTGTCACTCAGGATTCTGAAAGTGACGCAAATGACCTCCGTGGTCACAATATGCTGTGGAAAAGGATATTATGCTAAAAATGATAAGCTGTTCAGAAAACACATTTTCGCCCACCTCAATCTGAGCCGCACATGTGCTGAGAAAGTGCAGTGGGGGGAATCAGATAAGGACAATGACAATAATAAAGGTTAATTAGTTACTCAGAGTATGCAAATGAATGCCAAATGTCATGTTTGAGGTTTCTGAAGAGGTTACACTGGGATGATCTTGCATTCGGATACTGCACTGCGATAATAACACAAGACTGAATATCATCAGGGGAACAAAGCACCTGAAATATGCAGTTTAGGGACTTCTCTGCCAGGCTTGATTTGAGAAGAAAAACACGACGAGCATATAATTCCTCGTTCTTCTCACAGGCTTTGCATCATAAAGTGGCTCACTGTGATCACAACACAGAGGAAGAAAGGAACTCTCCTATTTTGTATACATTTCCGTTAACTACAATCAGTACACATTGGTCTTAATCGGGCAAACGAGAGAGTCGGGCAAGGCATAGGTGCAGTGTTTTAGCTGCTACGTGAATTTACCGTAGAGCCCTACTGGTTTGGAGACCAACAAGAAGGCTTAACCTACTGTGTCCCCTCTAAAGGTAGGTGGTGTTTGGTGAAATTGTAGTGCAGGAAGGAAAAAAGAAAAAGGACATGCCTGTTTGCAGCAAAAAGTGTTGACTTACAGGCGTAGTTGTAGGAGGTGGGGGGGTGGTAGTCCTGAAGAATATCCATGACTCTTACTGGCAGGATAAGGGAGTCCTAATAATACCCATGAGTTTTTTTTTTAATCATCTGTTAGGGAAGTCTGATCAAAAAGTCGTAATATCTACTGTTAAACATTTGTAACTGCAAGCAGGAATCAAAAATGAACATGAGCACTTTTATGACAGTCAGCAAAGCGCTCATGGTGAGCCCATCCTGTACACTTGCCCTTGAGGAGGGTCTGGATCCTATGATGACGCATGCCTCCTTGTGCAAATGAGAGTCTAGCGCGTTTTTTGTATAAAGAGTTTGACTCTAAACAGCATTATCACTTGGAATTTCAGTCTTAAACAGGGGAGTATTCCTTCTTTGTCTTCAGACCCCCAGTAGTCTAAGGTAATTCACAGGCTGGTTTAGAAAGAGGTATTGTGGACCTCAAAGTCCTCCAATTCCACTGTCACATGCTCTGCAGGTCATTTTCTAGTTCAATATTTAGATTTTATTTTTAAATTTGTTGCACCAGACTCCACCAAACGTCTGACATGCCTGGGTTGAGAATCATTTACACCATAGCGTTACTGAGTGTCAGAGGCGCAACTAGAGTGAAATTTCGGGGGGGGGGGGGGGGGGGTTAGAAGGGGCGCTAATAAAAATTTCGGGGGGGAGGGACTAATTCTTCCAGCAATCAGCAGAGTGAAGATGCAGGGGCTCTGAGAAGGGGTGAAAGAACAACAATACCTCGTTGAGTAAATGGTCTTTTAAAGACCTGTGAAGTACTCAAGTGTGGTTGTGTGTGTGCCCGGGAAGCTGTCTCAGCCCAGGCTGACACACACGATGGGGGAAGCTGAAGCCCTTTGAGCCCAATGGGCGTTGTGTGCCTGCTGAGTGTACACACATGAATTCTGAGCATGGAAATAGTGAAAGCCTTGGAGACAATTGTAATTGTGTTTGTTGAAAGGGTTACGCTGCACCGTTCACAAATCACTAAAGTCTGGGGTATTACTGCATGCTAAACAAGGAAATGGCTGAATGCAGCTGATGTTGGGGGTGGGGGTAAAAATAGGTTTTAAGGTAGGTTGTGGCTTAAAGACAAAGCTCATTCCCAAAAATGTGTGAGAAATACCAAACCTTCTGATGACAATAGATTATCCACTAGTGCATATCTGGGCCCATGTCCTTATTAAATAGTAGAAAAACAGTGCTATAGACAACTTGCATTAAGCAGGGACGTTTATAAGGGGTGGATGTATATGTCCAGAACTTTGCTGTACATTTTGAGACTTTAAAGATCGATAAATAATGTAGAATATAGTGGTGTCCCACTTAGAGATGGTTTAACTCACTCTGGTGTTGCAACCATTACTCTAAGGTTGTATGCCACTGTGACCATCTGAGGAATGTGTGTTGTGAATTTCACTAAACAATGGAAGGCAGTCCACAGGGCCTCATAGAAGGTGTCTTTTCAGTGGCAAATATATACCTGTCAACCTCTCTACTTACACTTGTTGGTCGCATGCAGACCTTAAGTGGGCAATCGCATTAAGGTGAATAGAGAATTGTTCACAGCTGTAGTGTGATGAATTACTTCAAGGCTACAAGCCCAACAGGATAGTGACACAATGATTGTATGATTTCATCAGTGATGTCATCAAAGATGTCATTTCAGATGTCATGGAGGATGTTGTTTTATATATCATGCGTGATGTAATATTTGAGGTAATAAGAAGTGCATGGCGGGGCACAAATTATAGTTAGCCCTGTAAACTAGAACTGGTGAATTTCAGTGCTTTTTATTTTTAAATGTTAGTTTTTACTGTGTTTCAACACCTAACTATAACATCACTTTAATCTTAGATTCAGGGAATTCCTAAGGTTTTTTAATATGAGCTAAAATCCTATTACCATACCTAACTATATCATCACCTTAACCTTTGTTTTTTTAATTGAATTTAAGTTTTTATCTTTTTATTTTGTTATGTAAGGTAAGATCTTAATAACATACCTAACTACAGAGTCACTTCAACTTTGTTTGCTTTTTTTTATTGATTTTCTATTTTTGTTTTTTTTATTGGATTCACTCATCTCCCCACACACACAGTATTTGGCTATGTGAAGAGGGGGCAACTCCCCATGGGCAGCTAACCACTGCCACGCATGGCCTTAGACCAAGCTTCGCCTTTGTGGTACCACAGGACCATGCAAGCATTACACAGTGATGCTTGCATGGTCCTACAGTGCAACTCCTGCAGGAGTACTGCGGATCTGCATAGGAGTGCTGCGCTGGGTCCTATGGGAGTACTGCAGTACCCTCGGTATTAGCAATCTTTTTAATTTTAGTCCTCGGGTGACCCTCTGGCCCCCATTGTGAGATCCAAGGGTCAAAGTGTCATCACCTTGCCCCATATATCTCTTTTTTCACTTGTTCTGCAAAAGGGAACCACGTCCCTGTGTTGGGTAATGGCAGCTGCACTAAACACTTTTCTTCCAGTTGCTGCTAGCCAATTAAATCAATTGCTTCCATGGGACTCTTACTACTTCAGCGGGACTGAAATGACTGATGCTTCTTCAGCCAATCAGATTGCTTTATTTTTTATTTTATTTACGGTACCACTAGAATCCTGTGGCATTCCAGTAGAATGCAGCATCCACATACTCTTCTTAACCCTTTCATGGCTACACCGACCGCCTCTTTAAATGAAAATTTCTCAATAAAAGTGCAAAGGATATACACCAAAGTATAAAAAGCATGCATTTTGATAAAAGTTCAAGCATTTTGCATAATTTGGTGTAATTCCTTTCAAGCATTATTTCTGAATTACTTCCCAAAATTTCAAATGAGAACTAACATAAGTCAGTCAGTCAAAAAAGTCTTTATTCGATTCGCATCATAAAAGACATACTACACATATTAAAACAATTCATCTACAATGCAATTCATTTTACAATACAACATAAGGCTTATAAAACCTTTAAAATATTACATAAAACAGTAGATTTAAAATGATCGCAACATGATAAAAATGCAATAAAGTGCAAATAGGGACACGCCATTTAACCCAAAGTCCATAATGTGATGCTAGTTAAAAAACTAACAACACAAATCACGACTTAAGCTTCTTAGCCCTAAGGATCCATGCCCAACTAATAAATTTGGCAACACCAATTACTACAGGTTTTGAAGAATCTGTTTTCAATATTCTACTAGCAACCTGTGCAGAACGAGTGCTCATTAGTCTGCAGACCGGTCGAAGCCAAACACGTCTAGGGAGTTGGTAGATTGGGCAACAAAAAAGGAAGTGATCCATGGTTTCAATCTTGTCTGCACAAAAGGGGCATTTATCACTACCAAGAGGACCCCAACTTTTGGTGAGTCCTCGCAGTGGTAGGGCGCCCACTCTAAACTGGTGATACAGTTTACGATCAAAAAACTTCAAAATGGTATCCCAGTAGCTTTCATAAACAGACTCGTCCTTAAAAACTAGGAAGGTGACAGTCATTGTGGAGCCTATGAGGGAAGCACATCTCCTGTTCTTAATGAAACCCCAGTACGCATCCTTGAGGACCTTTTTTGGCGGGAAGACCTCTGTATCTGGGTTAGCCCATAGGTCACGCATCCCGAGATCAATCAGCAGGGTTTTGATACTAGACAGCCAGGGTATCCTGTGCAACCCCTCCAACACTTTGATCTCCAAAAGGGCTTTTGCATAGATAGTTCAGGAGTAGTCCACAGACGACGCCAGAACGCCAGGGGTCTGTACCCTGCCCAGTCCTCTATAGGCTGGATTCCCAGATCGTACAATAGGGGGATGCGCGGAGTGGATTGAGGGAGCCCAATAGCTGACCGGAGGAATTTATTCTGGGCGGTCATCAACTTAGACAAGTTATTAAAACCCCAGATCTCAGCTCCATATAAAATGGCAGGTAGAATCTTGGAATTTCAGTCTTAAACAGGGGAGTATTCCTTCTTTGTCTTCAGACCCCCAGTAGTCTAAGGTAATTCACAGGCTGGTTTAGAAAGAGGTATTGTGGACCTCAAAGTCCTCCAATTCCACTGTCACATGCTCTGCAGGTCCTTTTCTAGTTCAATATTTAGATTTTATTTTTAAATTTGTTGTACCAGACTCCACCAAACGTCTGACATGCCTGGGTTGAGAATCATTTACACCATAGCGCTACTGAGTGTCAGAGGCGCAACTAGAGTGAAATATCGGGGGGGGTAGAAGGGGCGCTAATAAAAATTTCGGGGGGGAGGGACTAATTCTTCCAGCAATCAGCAGAGTGAAGATGCAGGGGCTCTGAGAAGGGGTGAAAGAACAACAATACCTCGTTGAGTAAATGGTCTTTTAAAGACCTGTGAAGTACTCAAGTGTGGTCGTGTGTGTGCCCGGGAAGCTGTCTCAGCCCAGGCTGACACACACGATGGGGGAAGCTGAAGCCCTTTGAGCCCAATGGGCGTTGTGCGCCTGCTGAGTGTACACACATGAATTCTGAGCATGGAAATAGTGAAAGCCTTGGAGACAATTGTAATTGTGTTTGTTGAAAGGGTTACGCTGCACCGTTCACAAATCACTAAAGTTTGGGGTATTACTGCATGCTAAACAAGGAAATGGCTGAATGCAGCTGATGTTGGGGGTGGGGGTAAAAATAGGTTTGGAGGTAGGTTGTGGCTTAAAGACAAAGCTCATTCCCAAAAATTTGTGAGAAATACCAAACCTTCTGATGACAATAGATTATCCACTAGTGGATATCTGGGCCCATGTCCTTATTAAATAGTAGAAAAACAGTGCTATAGACAACTTGCATTAAGCAGAGACGTTGATAAGGGGTAGATGTTTATGTCCAGAACTTTGCTGTACATTTTGCGACTTTAAAGATCGTTAAATAATGTAGAATATAAGGAGGAGCCAAGATGGCGACCGGGACGGCAGCGTAGGCTCCCGGCTCCGTGAACCTCCGCACCCCGCACAGATATCCTGCACGAGATCCTTAGCCTGCGCTACCTACCCGTGTTGGTGAACGCGAGCGGCAACCGGCCGTGTGACCCCGAAATTTCTGGCAGCGGTACCGCCGGAGCAATGTCCGTCTGAAGTTTGCGGCCTGTGCAGCCCCGGAGCCAGGATCTCGAGTGAACGCCGTGGCCGGGCGGCAGTGCAACAACAACGGCCTTTGGTGACTGGGTGGGGTCAGACTGCCGGAGTGGTGCGAATGTCGGACTGCGCTTCGCCGTGGTCGCTCCTACCACTAAGCGTAGCTGAACGAGTGCGTGCCTGAGGTGGCAACTACAGGACTCTCCGGTGATTGCTTCAGCCTTCGCCGGTGAGCTGCCCGGACGCCGCCCGTAACTTGTCCCGATTCTTGCGGGCTGCTCCCGGATTTTCGCGGGCGCTGGTCCGTGGTGGGGACGACTGTGGCCCGTGACCACACACCGGACACATTGCTTGCCTGCCCTCGGAACCCGGTTACCAGTGCCATGGAACCCGAGGCGCTTGTGTCTGAGCCCCGGTCCCGATCTGGGATGGACCTACCCAGCGGCCATTTTGGTATGCCAGAGTCCACCATCCTGTACACTGGGTTGCAGCAGGATTGGGAGGGTGTGACTCTGAGGAGCGTAGCGGAGCGAGCGCCGGGAGCTGTACTGGGGTACGGTGACCTTCTCGAGGCTCTCGGTGCCCTTCACTCCACCCTGATTCACGGAGCCTGGGTGTTGGGGAGCAAGCTCGATGGAGTGACATCAGCGTCGGAACAGTTGCCGCCTGCCTATCCCCAGGTACACTGGGACTTCTCACGCCGCACATGAGGGGACCGTGTCGTGGCCGCCCCTGTGAATAGTGCACACCTGGACATTCCGGACAGTATATTAACGTGCGATCAGCTGGCTGTGGATTTGGTCTGTTCCGGAGGTTTCGGACCTGAGCGGGGGGGGGTGGCCTTGTCCCGTGCGCGGTCTCCGACGACCCAGGCAACGTCCAAGCAACGGTCGCCCGCCCTGGCTGATTCCGCCTTCCTGGGCCTGGTGTGCAGTGTAAATCCTGGCTCGGCATCGGGAAAGATGATCCTCCCTAGAGCTGACTGTGTCGATCTTCAGATCCCTTTACCCTACCTGTGTGTGTCGCTTCCTGAGTTTTATTGGACACTTCTCTTCCTGGTAACATTGGACATGGCACTGGGACGAGGGGAATGCATGGGTGGGTTTGCAAAGAGTGGCCAAGGATGATGCTGACCCTTCCGAGGTGGTCACCTACTAGGCGGGCGGGCTCGGGAGTTGTGTGCCCCCATGGCATAATTGTTAGTGTACCAAGTGCGTAATGCTCCTTACTCCTCTTTTGACAGGGTCGATTTTGTGTTCTTTATTGTATGCTTTATGGGAAACCGTGTGGTGCGGGAGGGAGAAGCCGGGGGCGTGTTTTGCAGGCCCTCCTCCAGTTTATTAATACTCTCTCTACCCCCCCGTCTGGTGGGGGCTTCTTTCCTACTTCTTTTCTCTGTTCTTCTATATTTCGGGTCTGGTTCCGGGGCGACAGGCACACTGCTGGGGGGGGGGGGCCGTACTCATCTGCAGAGGTGCAGGGTGGGGGGTTGGGGGGGGGGATCCTTTAGTCTTTCACCTCCTTTTTCTATGGCCTCCTTTTCTTCTCTTACTCTTCTTTGTCTTTTTTTGGGATCAGTATGGTAGTACTCCTTTGTTGTTAATCACTGCTGTTTCCGGAGTGCCATAATTTCCGTGGAGTTTCCTGGGTCTTGGGGCAGGGGGTTGCAGGCGCAAATGGCCGTGTCATTCCTCCACATCCTGAACTTACTGTTTCAGCGCCATTGCTTAGATAGACTGCTGTGTATTGTTTACGTTCATCGTTCTGCCTGCCATTTTTCGCTGCTGGGAAACTGTTTGGCACCTGATCCTTCCATTCTTTTCTATTATAAAATGTAAACCTTTATTATCCTGGTCTCCTATCTGGGCTGTTCAGAGACTGGGAGTATGCTAGTGTCGAGATTTTGCTCCCCGAGGTACTGACTGTGATAGACCTGCTTTCTGTTATTCTGATTGTTTAGCGGCCGGCCCCGGGGGTTGTAGGCCCATATGTGTAATTGCTTGAAATGTCAATAAAGGTTTTCAAAAAAAAATAATAATAATAATAATGTAGAATATAGTGGTGTCCCACTTAGAGATGGTTTAACTCACTCTGGTGTTGCAACCATTGCTCTAAGGTTGTATGCCACTGTGACCATCTGAGGAATGTGTGTTGTGTATTTCACTAAACAATGGAAGGCAGTCCACAGGGCCTCATAGAAGGTGTCTTTTCAGTGGCAAATATATACCTGTCATCCTCTCTACTTACACTTGTTGGTCGCATGCAGACCTTAAGTGGGCAATCGCATTAAGGTGAATAGAGAATTGTTCACAGCTGTAGTGTGATGAATTACTTCAAGGCTACAAGCCCAACAGGATAGTGACACAATGATTGTATGATTTCATCAGTGATGTCATCAAAGATGTCATTTCAGATGTCATGGAGGATGTTGTTTTATATATCATGCGTGATGTAATATTTGAGGTAATAAGAAGTGCATGGCGGGGCACAAATTATAGTTAGCCCTGTAAACTAGAACTGGTGAATTGCAGTGCTTTTTATTTTTAAATGTTAGTTTTTACTGTGTTTAAACACCTAACTATAACATCACTTTAATCTTAGATTCAGGGAATTCCTAAGGTTTTTTAATATGAGCTAAAATCCTATTACCATACCTAACTATATCATCACCTTAACCTTTGTTTTTTTAATTGAATTTAAGTTTTTATCTTTTTATTTTGTTATGTAAGGTAAGATCTTAATAACATACCTAACTACAGAGTCACTTCAACTTTGTTTGCTTTTTTTTATTGATTTTCTATTTTTGTTTTTTTTATTGGATTCACTCATCTCCCCACACACACAGTATTTGGCTATGTGAAGAGGGGGCAACTCCCCATGGGCAGCTAACCACTGCCACGCATGGCCTCAGACCAAGCTTCGCCTTTGTGGTACCACAGGACCATGCAAGCATTACACAGTGATGCTTGCATGGTCCCACAGTGCAACTCCTGCAGGAGTACTGCGGATCTGCATAGGAGTGCTGCGCTGGGTCCTATGGGAGTACTGCAGTACCCTCGGTATTAGCAATCTTTTTAATTTTAGTCCTCGGGTGACCCTCTGGCCCCCATTGTGAGATACAAGGGTCAAAGTGTCATCACCTTGCCCCATATATCTCTTTTTTCACTTGTTCTGCAAAAGGGAACCACGTCCCTGTGTTGGGTAATGGCAGCTGCACTAAACACTTTTCTTCCAGTTGCTGCTAGCCAATTAAATCAATTGCTTCCATGGGACTCTTACCACTTCAGCGGGACTGAAATGACTGATGCTTCTTCAGCCAATCAGATTGCTTTATTTTTTATTTTATTTACGGTACAACTAGAATCCTGTGGCATTCCAGTAGAATGCAGCATCCACATACTCTTCTTAACCCTTTCATGGCTACACCGACCGCCTCTTTAAATGAAAATTTCTCAATAAAAGTGCAAAGGATATACACCAAAGTATAAAAAGCATGCATTTTGATAAAAGTTCAAGCATTTTGCATAATTTGGTGTAATTCCTTTCAAGCATTATTTCTGTATTACTTCCCAAAATTTCAAATGAGAACTAACATAAGTCAGTCAGTCAAAAAAGTCTTTATTCGATTCGCATCATAAAAGACATACTACACATATTAAAACAATTCATCTACAATGCAATTCATTTTACAATACAAAATAAGGCTTATAAAACCTTTAAAATATTACATAAAACAGTAGATTTAAAATGATCGCAACATGATAAAAATGCAATAAAGTGCAAATAGGGACACGCCATTTAACCCAAAGTCCATAATGTGATGCTAGTTAAAAAACTAACAACACAAATCACGACTTAAGTTTCTTAGCCCTAAGGATCCATGCCCAACTAATAAATTTGGCAACACCAATTACTACAGGTTTTGAAGTATCTGTTTTCAATATTCTACTAGCAACCTGTGCAGAACGAGTGCTCATTAGTCTGCAGACCGGTCGAAGCCAAACACGTCTAGGGAGTTGGTAGATTGGGCAACAAAAAAGGAAGTGATCCATGGTTTCAATCTTGTCTGCACAAAAGGGGCATTTATCACTACCAAGAGGACCCCAACTTTTGGTGAGTCCTCGCAGTGGTAGGGCGCCCACTCTAAACTGGTGATACAGTTTACGATCAAAAAACTTCAAAATGGTATCCCAGTAGCTTTCATAAACAGACTCGTCCTTAAAAACTAGGAAGGTGACAGTCATCGTGGAGCCTATGAGGGAAGCACATCTCCTGTTCTTAATGAAACCCCAGTACGCATCCTTGAGGACCTTTTTTGGCGGGAAGACCTCTGTATCTGGGTTAGCCCGTAGGTCACGCATCCCGAGATCAATCAGCAGGGTTTTGATACTAGACAGCCAGGGTATCCTGTGCAACCCCTCCAACCCTTTGATCTCCAAAAGGGCTTTTGCATAGATAGTTAGTTCAGGAGTAGTCCACAGACGATGCCAGAACGCCAGGGGTCTGTACCCTGCCCAGTCCTCTATAGGCTGGATTCCCAGATCGTACAATAGGGGGATGCGCGGAGTGGATTGAGGGAGCCCAATAGCTGACCGGAGGAATTTATTCTGGGCGGTCATCAACTTAGACAAGTTATTAAAACCCCAGATCTCAGCTCCATATAAAATGGCAGGTAGAATCTTGGAGCCATAGATCTTCATGAGTGGAGCTATTGGTTTTGTTAAACAGTGTTTATGCTCTTTCAGCAGAGCTCCTCCCAATTGTGCATGCTTGAGAGCGAGAAGATCCAGCTGGTGGGACCAGCTGCATGTCTCGCTAAAGGTGACCCCAAGATAAGTAAACACTGCCGTTTGGGATAAGTTGACACCACCCAGACACACCTCCGCCTTAATGCGCCGGGGACCACGAAAAACCATAAACTTGGTCTTCCCAACATTTATCTCCAACTCATGCTCGCGGCAAAAGATCTCGAAGCGAGACAGGGCTAACTGCAAACCCTGTCTCGTCTTCGAGATCAAAAGGGTGTCATCCGTGAACATGATTAGGGGAATCTTCATTCCAGCCAGGGTAGGTGCATCAGTAGGGTTGTTTGAAAAATAATTTACAACCCCGTTGATGAATAGTGAAAACAAAGTGGGAGCGAGCACGCACCCTTGTCGCACCCCTTTGGACACTTTAAATCTATCTGTCAACTCCCCGGGTTTACCCCAACGGACACGGGCATACGTATTTTCATGAATGGTGACCAAAAAAGAAACCAATTCTTTTGGCATGCCCATATCCAAGAGTACTTTCCATAACTTGTCCCTCGGCACAAGGTCAAACGCAGACCTTAGGTCCACAAATGCCGCATACAGAAAAACTACCTTCCAATAAAGAAGTACTACCCTGAATACTTGGTCCAGGGTCCCAGTATGTGATCGAAACCCTGCCTGAAGAGGGGACACCACATCAAAATCGGACATCCAAATTTGGATGCGACCCAGAACGAGGCGGGCTATAATTTTTTGTACTTCGTCAATTAGACTAATAGGTCTATAATTGCCCGGGGCAGAGCGATCGCCTTTCTTATAGATCGGCAATATCTCTGCCCCGAGCCACGAATCAGGGACAGCAGCACCACCCGCAAGGGCGTTAGCCAGCAAGGTCAGGTATGGGATCCATACATCTTGCTCCTGAATGAATAAATCAGCAGGGATACAGTCTGGTCCCGGGGCTTTACCACTCTTAATCGATCTTAACACTAACTTGACTTCACAGGGGGAAAATTCTATAAGGTTTTCAACACCTGGAGGACGAAAGATCTGCTTATCCATCAAAACACCAACCTTAAACTGTTCCTTGAAATACGCTACCCACTGTTGTGGTTCAACTTGATTAGAGGGGCGAATATCCGAGGGGGAGTTGCCCCATTTAAGGAGATGCCAGAATTGGACCATATTACGGTCGTGACAAGCCTGATATAAATCCCTCCAGCGATCCTCATCCCAGTTTTGCTTGGCCTTAGATTGGGCAGTTTTGTAAACAAGTCTACATTTTTGGATGGTAGAAGGAGAGCCAGATTTGATGGCCTCTTTCAGAGCACTTTGGGCCAATCTACAGTCCTTGTTGTACCACGTACAAGGTCTCAACTCTTTACGCCTACCAGTGGCAGGAAGACTTTTCACAAAAAAAGGATTTAAGCTCTGCAAAGAGCTTGTTGTGGGTATCCCGGATATTGTCCTTGATCAGGTTTTGAGATTTCATCAGGTTAAGTGAGGCCATGGTATTATTAATACATTTTCTGATGGCTACCCGTGAGGTTTCACAAGAGGGCGATTTTCGGCCATCTCACCCTTCTAAGATCATTTGTAAGGATGACATCCATAGGGGAACGGCCATCGGAAAAAGTGGGGGAGACTGCAAAACTATTATCCTTGATACACAATGCAAGGGGGTTGTGGTCGCTCTTGACTCTACTTACTACCACCATGTCGTCTATGAGCGGCCACAAATCCAAATTGACTAATATATAGTCAATTCGGCTCCCTGATCTACCATTATCAAATGACATCTTCCCCATCCTATCAGATTTTGTTCGCCCATTAACTGCTCTCATGCCCTGATTTAAACACAAGCCCTTCATAAAAAGAGCTGCATGAGACCATTTACTTACTGGTTCCAACTCCAGCATGGGAACACCCCAGGTTGAGTCTTCTTCCTCAGTGAAGACCCCACAGTCGACCCCCAAGGGCTCAAAACAAACGTTAAAGTCTCCAGCCACAATCTTATTAGTGAACATTGGAACGGTCTCTAAATAATTCTCCAAAAGATGGCAAGTGGGAGAACATTTGCCTCCCGGGAGACCTCTTACATAGATGTTAATTATAAGGAAATTGAGGCCGCTACGGGATTTAACCCTGATGATCAGAATATCTGAACTATCAATTGGAACCTCTATCACGGTGACACCTTCACATTGACGGACCCAGGTGGTTAGACCACCCATGGGTCTGCCTCTATGACCCTTAACAGCAGGCTTGTGAAAATTCAGGAACCCTGTACGAAAGTGGGGAGACAGTGCCCAGGCCTCCTGAAATGCCCATATCTCAAACTCATCAACAAAATTAGCCCAATCAGGAATATCAAGCCTTGACCCCAGCCCTGCAATGTTCCAAGAGCCCATTTTTAATGTAGAGTTTACGACCCTGGTTTCCACTGCTTGACCTGAGACAGTCTGGGGGTCAATCGTTACGACAGATGGTAGCGATTTAAAACCAGATGAATTAACCATAGAGGAGCGATCTTTGGGGGGAGATGTCTTAATGATAATATCCGGGCTCTGATGACAATTAGGACCCACAAGCCCTGGAGCAAGCATTGAGGAGTATGAAGAGCCAACCATATGTCAATCATTATCCTCCAGTGAAGAGAGGATTTCAAAGCGATTAAAGGTCGCAATGGGCATATCAGACCTGACGGGAATTGTTGGAAAGACACGATTATCCCGTGTGGGTTGTATGAAGCCTGGCCTATAAAAGAAGCCCAATGGGAGGATTTTGATTGAATTAGGAGCTGGGGGAAGGTGGTGGGCTACTTCCAATATGTATTTGACTAAAGCAGGGGACTTAAAGCTCAACACAACACAATCCCCAGGAAGAGACTTGTAGGACTGACCAATCCAATTGATGCACCTAACCATATTAAAATCATCAAATAGGGCCTTACTGTTTCCAATTTTGGAGCTCAAATAATGAAGGGATTTGTTCTTAAGATTGAACCAGTGTTCGTAAGATCCTTCCAGGAGAGGTGGAACATTTGCCAGGACTATCGAGTAAGGGGTGGCTTGGGGAGGAAGATGTAGACTAGAGGGCAATGAGGAAAACCCTGCTCCCACCCCCTCAGTGCCAACCCTATTGACTGGAGAGGGGCGTCTTTGCAAGTCATAATGGTTATTAATACCCCTGTCGGTAACAACTTCGTGACCTGAGTCGGTACCCTTCTCTTCCCCTATAGATGGTAAGGAAGGCATGGCCCCCACTGGCCTAGATAGTCTAGCACAGCCGGCCTCGTTGGGCACCTCCACTGACGTCACCCCGTTTAACGGTGTGGGGGGCCCTGGGACTAGAGACTTATTACCAGGAAATCTAGCTTCCAATTTGTCCAACCTATCGGCTACAAGGTCTAGTTTATGGTGCACAGGAACAAGGAGACAAGCTAAGTGGTTTTTAAGGCCAACAAGAAGTAAATCCAGAAGAGGTTGTATCTGGGCCTGGCTGGAAAGAATAATATTGTGGTCTGAGCAACGCCCTTCAACAGTGGGCCCACTAGGCTTGGAAGGGGGCGGCTCAACAATAAGCTTGCTCGTTCCTTGACCTCTCTTTGTTTTGTTAGTAACTTCTTTTTTTTTACCTTTATGGGTCAGCCTCCCTCTTGTTGTAACCCTGGTAGGACTCTGGGTGGTGACACAACCCTGTACGGGATCCGAAGACTCCTGAACAGGGGGAGTGGGTGCTGAAGGGGAAGTGATACCATCTGCTAAGCTAGAATGAACAGAAGCAGGCGAGCCAGTCTGTAACTGGGCACATGGGAGGGAGGAGTTGGTTGGATCTAAGGAGAGTCTACGTTCCACCGCTAAAATCTCAAGGTTCAATGCTGACTCTGCTCCTATTAAATAATCATCTAGTGTCCCCCCCGCCTTATCACCAGCCCTCCTTTTAGACATACTACTGGGGCAAAGAGGGCCGAACTTCTTTGTGAGCACCCCACCTTCCCTTATAGTAACACAGCAGCTTGGGGTGGTACACAACTGTAAATTGTAACAAGTCAATACCCCCACTCTGGCAACTCACAGTTCTTGGATTGAGCCGCCTAGACGCCGATCCCCTCACGGCAGCGTCGAATGGCACTGTGACTGAACGAGATCCCACCGCAGATGTTAGGGGGTAGACCCAGCCCAGCCTTCTCCGGGCTTTGACGGGCAAGGACGGGCCCGCCCCTGGCCCGGGCTTCGCTCGGGCGCTGCCCGCGCGCGTCCCACGCTGCAGTGAGCGTCCTGGGTTTAAGAGGGATTCCCCTCAGCTGAAGAGGGGCAGCAACTCAGAACAGAACCGTTCCCCTTAAGGTGAGCCTGGAAAACTTCTTCGCACGTCCTGCGCTGCGGTGAGCGTCCTGGGTTTAAGAGGGATTCCCCTCAGCTGATGATGAGCGCGCTGCGTGCACTAGGCCTTCTGGGGGATGTGGTCTGGATAGTGCAGCCGGCCGATACTGTTCCCTTCGTGTCCCTGGAAACACCAACACGAGCAGACCAAGAACAGGGGCAGCAACTCAGAACAGAACCGTTTCCCTCACGGTGAGCCTGGAAAACTTCTTCGCGCGTCCCGCGCTGCGGTGAGCGTCCTGGGTTTAAGAGGGATTCCCCTCAGCTGATGATGAGCGCGCTGCGTGCGCTAGGCCTTCTGGGGGTTGTGGTCTTCGCGCGTTTTCTCTGCTCCCACATTAAGGATCACTCCTGCAAAGTGTACTTGAAGCAGCTGAGGTGGATGAACTTTTCATAAATATTTGTCAAACGGCACCAATGTTATTAGTGAAACAAAAAATGTTTTTCCCATGGAAACTGTTAATTATAACTACACAATAACGAATATATACATACTGCTCCAAACCACCAGAACCCACTGCACTCATGGGTGGGTGTTTGAAGATCGTGAGGGTGGACTCACAAATACATTATGCTCTGCAGTCGACTTTATCAACGTTCAGTGAGTCTGTACATTGAAAAAGACGACTGCCAAAATGTGTCTGTCGGTACACTTGTAGGGAACAAACACGTGTTTTTTGCTTTCTCCCCCATGAGTGCTGGTTTATTTTACTAAAAGATTGGAGCATAATACAGTTAGACAAGCTCATGATTGAAATATCATTACAGGATGAACTGTATTCATCAGTGCTCACCATGTGATCAATATTCCCATCAGTCTGAAAATTTGGTTCTTCTTATTTCTAGTAGCTGATTGTGTCCCCACCCCTTCCCTTGTTTCTTGAGCTGCTTCTGTTTTTGTCATTTCTGGTGGATTTATACTTTTTCCCAGTTTTTCTAAATTTTCCTTGGTGCCTATTCAATATCTTTTCACCCCCACTACAAAAGAAGTTGTGAGATTGCCTGCCGGATCTATGTTACATGCTCGACTTGAAGGACCTTCTCCTGTGTAGCTCATAATACTGGAAACGGCCTATTCACTTGTAGAGCTGAGAGTAGTTTTCTTTGTTTTGTTGTTTCCTAATAGTTTGTTTAATATTTGTATCATCAAACTCAATTGTATAGGTAAATACCATGCCATTCCTAGACATAGTCATCCCTTTTGAGTTTGCATTTTTTTTTCCTTTATTTAAAGTTTATTTTTTCTAAGGGTATCCAAAATATCATAATTCTTAGTTGTTGACTCTGGAAAGTTCAGCCCCTTCTCCCCTCCTCTAGTTTGTCAATTTTAAGCAACAATATATTACGTTTACATTCTGCATGGCGAATTAAGATATTAGGGGGCATATTCTCAAGCCCCTATTGCCACGGGAACGTCACTTTTTCTGACGTTCCCTTGGCGATAGGGTCAGCGCCTTATTCTCAAGGCAGCGTTAACCCACTTAACGTGGCTTAAAGCCATGTTAGGTGGCTTAACACTGCCTTGAGAATAAGGCTCCTTTCATGCTAAATTTAGTGTGAAAGGGGCGTGCAGGGAGTGTTGCGGTGGGCATTCCACCACAACTCCCATTGTAATCGACGCTGCCACCTATTATCAAGGGCGGCGATAATAGGTAGTAGCGCCAAACTTAAGACCAGAAAAATATGCACAAGGCAGCACACATGGAAAAAGCAATAAAGAGGAGAAATGAAGCATTTCTCCTTGTTTCCCCAACTATAGTTGGGGAAACAAGGAGAAATGCTTCATTTCTCCTCTTTATTGCTTTTTCCATGTGTGCTGCCTTGTGCAGCACACATGGAAAAAGCAAGATGGTATTTCAGGAATGTTCATGGGCAGGAAGGGGCACTTTCCTGTACTAGAACAACCCTCCCCTGCACCCAGACACCCCTGCACTCTGGTGCAAGGGTGCCTGCGTTGGCGCTAAGTTGTGAAACTTATCACCATCGCAGGGGGAAACGCCAGGCTGCACCACATTCTTGTGAATAGGGTGAAACCTTGCGTTTACGAAGTGGCGGTGAGAGGCGTTAAGCCAAGGAGGCTAATGTCTCTCACCGCCACTTCATTGAGAATATCCCCCTCAAATGTTTGTTAATTCAGTCACTCCCCGTTATTCAATAGATCATCAAAATATCAACGTTTTTTGGTCTGCAAGAAGGTATCACCCTCTGATCCAGGGTGTGAATCTCTATTGAAATAATTAAAGTAATAAATACGTCTTTGTTTATTGAATTTGTTACTTCACATTAAATAAACTGTTTATTTTAGATTTACTAAAGGAAATACCGTATTCTTAAATATGTATTTAAGAATACGGTATTTCATTTACAAAAGCTAAAGAAAATGGTTTATTGAAAGTGAAGGTGCTCCAGCGCGGAGTGCAAAATCCCTCCCTACCGTCATGGACCAAAGATCTAACATACACACACTATTCATACATTCGCTGGTGGGGCCCATAACACCAAAATTCACTCACCATCAGTCCATGTGGAAGGCGATTATCCTTCTAAGCGCTGGTAAATGAGAGGAAAATATCACTACTACCCTAATGAGCGACAAATCTACACAACCTTCTGATACTCATTAGGCCCTAAACTTCACCTTTAGTATTCCTCTCATAAACGGGACGGATCAATTAGTTGCAGGTTTAAGTGACTTTCTAATTCTCTAATTAACCTTCTCATTAATACATTTCAATGAATAAACAACCCAACTAATTTCTGTAGATATTCAATTCAAATTTTATATTAATATTGCAAATTAAATCGTTCATTTGATCAAGTTGCCATCCATATTTACCTATTCTGGCTAAATGTCGTCCTCTATGTCAAATCTGGCCGTCTCGCAAATCTATGCCCATCAATTTAGTAGGTTCAGTTCATCAAGAGTTTGGGCATTAATTCAGTTCATCAAAGATTCAGGCAATGAGCTGGCCTGCAGTGTCACCGTCCTCTCCGTCAGCATAACGTCAGGAAATCGAGAAAGGCCAGAAACGAACCCCCCAACCTCTCTATTCTACCATATTTTATAGTAAAAATCATTGACAATTTGTATCGAAAATGGGTCTTCAAATGTTCTGATTGGTCCATTGAAATCGCCTGACAAGATTCTCATCAAAATAAAGTCTCTGATGTCATTGTACTTAAATTATCCGGTTTTTTAGTAGCACATTATTGTTCATTCAGGAAAGCTGGCTTGTGTCCCAGAGCGACGTTGAAGGGTACATGTTCATCAGGGGTCAGGACGAGGCCACTGTGTATCTGTTGTCAGCGCAGGCGCACTTCACCCAAGCCTTGTTCGGCGTCGGCAGTCGGCTTAGGCACCAAAGGCAGCCATCTTTCGATAGGCCAAAATGGTCAACTTAAGCAAAGAAACACAAAATCGTAATTAATACATGGAAATGACTAATTAAATGTTATTCCCTCGCTAATACCCATATGTGTGTGTATTTATCTAGCAAAAGCAACACTCAGTGCGGTTTATACTTACTAAATAAAGCACGAATCACAATTACATCACAAAAGCGACATATATCATGCAATATTCTAATTGTCTATCATTAATATGCGTACAGGGTTTAGTTTACGTAATTAATTAAGCCATGCAGATGCAAATCCCACATGTAATTCATACATTAGTAAGGTTGGTAAATATTTTCCACATCACTCCAATCCATTAATTCAATTATAATTAATTAATTAATCTTATTAATAAAACAACATGCAAAATGGGGTGGGTATACATTTTTAAGCATTACCCGCTCCAGCAATCCCCCCTTTGGTGATTTTATCACCACACCACCCAAAGTTTTGTTCTGTCTTACGGAATCTTTAAAATGTTTTCTTGCTCTTAATCATAATTCAGTTTCACCTACGTCTTCTCTTTTTAATGATTTGTACATACTTTCCTTCCACTCCTCCAATTCTATTTCCTCAATTTCTCTTTCTTGTTTCTTATCTTTTCTTTTTGAATTTTCACTTTTTATTCTTTTCTTTTTTTTCTTGTTTCTACAGCACATACAACCTAATCTTATCACTAAAATTATGCAGATTACACATGTTAATGGAAACAATATTTTACCTATAAGAGTACTACCTAATTTTACTAAGAAATTCTTAATAGCAGCTATTTTCTTTCCAAATCCCTCCCAAACACCTCCAACCTCCAGTGGTGCAAGTTCATCATGCAATTCAGTAATATTCTTAATATAAGTTTTCAGATCTTTGCTTTCGTCAGGACTGTAAGGACAACAATGTTGAACTTTCAGCATTCCACAGACTCCACCCTCTTTTGCCAATAATATATCAAGGGCAAGTCGATTTTGCATTACCATAGCACGCATGGCAACCATTTCAGTGTTAATCAATAAAAATCCTCCAGCGGTGCTTGTTGACAGGCGATCCACTACTGTTGATAATTTTCTAATTTTGTTTTCATTCAGAGTTATTCCCACTGCTGGTATCAATGCCTGACAAATGTCACCTACAATTTCTGCCCAAGATTCTCTCTTGTTCCTAGCTAAATGATTACTTAAGCTATGTAAACCATCTTCTCCTCTATCCATATGAAATTTTTTCGGAAAGACCAGGCCTACGTAACATGTGCCATATCAGTGGTCTGGCAAACGATAATATGCCCTGTTCCCACAAATAAAATATAATCCAGGAAAGACTGGATCTCTACCACCTTTAAATCCCCATCCATCCATGATTCGATATGTATCATGACACTCACTATTACCTAGAAAATAATTATCATACACAGTTTGATTCCTTCGAATGCAACATTTTCCTTTCTGAGGCCAATCTAAAGCTATAGTTGGACTAGCTTCTCCTTTTAAATGTTTTTCTTTCTCTATATCCCAGACTGTTTTCTCCACTTTTCCTTCTGCTGCCTTTCTTTGCATTTTCAATCTTCTTTCCTCAACCATGTCTAAGAATTTTTTTTTTTTTTTCTCCTTCTTCAAACTGCATGTCAAATTGTTTCTAAAAATATACTCTAATGTTAGTTCCTTAGATTCTAAAAAGAATTCACCTAATACTTTAGCAGGTTTTACTTTGTTTAATTTATTATAAGAAGGCACTTGCGTAAAAATGTTATCTACATCTGAAAAATAATATTCTAATTTCCCTGTCTCATAAAATAAACTAGCTATTACACTACATGTTATTCCATACGTTGCCGGAAGGTGATGATATGTCACTCCCTCAGAAACAGATGCAGGTAACTGCATACATACGTAGCAGTCCCGTACGTCCATTGTCTTTACATATTCATACAATAATTTTGGAAACACATTATTAGAAAAATCTGTTATTGACCTGTCTTTATGTAAATAATTATTATCTTTTCTAGTTGGAACTAACTTTGAAATCTTCCCTATATTAGTTTTATTCTCACTATGTCCTTCTAATGTATCTATAGTGGCCTTAAAAGAAATGACAAGAGCAAGGATGCTCCATAAAAGCATTAATAATCCTGTACAACAACAACACATTTTACACCATCTTTTCATGAATGTACATCTACCTTTACTACTTTCTCTGTTAGCCATCTTTGCTAAAATTGACCGTGTCTTTTGACTTATCCTCTTTTACTTCACAACTTGTTTTTCTAACCTAAGGTTCTAACACCTATTTGGTACTACCAGTCTCTATCTTTGATTCAATATTTGGTTTCCTTCTTCAGTAGTTTTCTTAACTTATTCAGTTTGGCATCTCATCGTTCTTCACTCTCCTCTCGTCATCCTAATACGGATTTCCCTGAACGTCTGTTTCTTCTTCTCCAATGTCGGACAAGAGAACTCTCAGGATTTCCGATTCTATTTCATCCTCAACCACTTTCAGTACAGTCTCCTCTGGATTTCCTTGACTATCTGCCTCTTCTCCCTTTTCAGGCAGAGCCACATACGTCCATTCTGGTGACTGATACTTCTGGTTAGGTTTCCTTGGTTTTTTGCTCTCTTTGTCTTCAGTTAATTCGTCTTCTTTTGATTTTTCTTGACTTGTTACTTCATCACCTGTTCAGCTCTTGGTGAATTCACTCGTGTCAGTCGATAGCTCAGTTTCTTTATTTTATTGGGCCAAACATCATCTCTTGCAACTCTTTTTACTTTGCTCCCTTTGTCATTCTTTTCATTCCTCCAAGCTCTCTTTCTTAGAACTCGACCTTCAGGTATTTCATTTTCACTCTCTTCAGACTCTGTCTCAACTTGCTTTGTCTTTTCAGCGACTTCTCCTTCCACCACTTGTTTTGTTTTCCCTACTTCTGTCCCTCCTCGGATCTCCGACACGCAATCTTCCTGCTGGCTACTTGTCCCTTCACCTAACTGGATGTTGCAGTTCCCTACACCTCCTCGGGGGTCTTCCGCAGATATCTGTCCCTCTCTCTCTGTACCTGTCCCTTGTTCATTTAAATTTGTTACTTCAGGTGAAATTTCTCACAGTCTCTCATCTGGTACTTCCTTTTCACGAATTTCTTCTGTTGTGTCTTCAGTACTCTTTCCTCTTTTCTTTCTGTGTTCTTTCTTAGAACCCTGCGCCTCTTGCTTGTTTCCAGAATCACTTGATTCAGAAATCTGCAATCTTCTTCTCAGAGAGCTATTTCTGGGGACCAACGCTGAACTTTGTTCTGTTTCCCCCCTTTCAGAGTTTCCTAGTGTCTTTGACCCTTTGTCATCTGACTCAGTACTTGATTCTGATTCATCAAAGTATTCTTTTCCTGTGCTGTCCACCGGATTCGGAATTCTCAATTTATGACTTGCATGGATCCAGTTCTTCAGTCCAGCACACTTCACAGCGTGGTCATGGTCAAAATGACTTGTTGTGGTTTTCCCCACCTTGGAACCAAACAATTTCTTCTTCTTGGACCTTTATTTTTAGCCAATCACCTGGGCTCAGTTCCTGGGCTGGCTTCTTTTCAAGTGTGGTGGCATCTGGTCCAACCTGATGAAACACAGAATGAACTGCGTCAGCCAGGCCTTTACAGTATTCCAACACCATGTCATCAGTTATTGTCATCAGCTTGTTGACTGGTATAAACACATGTCTCATAGCACGCCCCATGATTATTTCATGAGGACTCGATCCTGTAGTTCTGTCTGGAATTTACCTTATTGTCATGAGTACTAGAGGCAAGACATCAGGCCATTTCATACCTGTGGCCAAACACATTTTCCCTATTCTATTTTTGATAGTACCATTCATCTGTTCAACCACACCAGAAGCCTCTGGTCAGTAGGCACAATATAATTTTTGTTGTACATTCAATGCTTCACAAATTAATCCTACAATCTCATTATGGAAATGTCCTCCTCGGTCTGACTCAATTGTTACTGGGAACCCGAACCTGGGGATGAACTCTCTTAGCAGTAGCTTTGCTACTGTCAACCCATCATTTCGTCTTGTTGGGAACGCTTCCACCCACCTAGAGAATGGGCAGACCACAAACAAAACATACATCAGTCTGTTACAGGGAGGCATCTCAATGAAATCTACTTGCATTCTGGTGAAAGGCCCTCCTTCTCGACCTATTGTTCCCAGACTCACTACTGTCTTCATTCCAGGATTGTACTGCTGACATATTAAGCATCTTTGACAAAGACTTTCTGCTACAAGTCTGAATTTTGCATTGTACCAGGTCTGCTTAAATGACCTGATCATGGCATCTCTCCCAATATGTCCCTGGCCATGATACATCCGTGCCATGGTGGGCATCAGGCATAACTGGTCTTCCATCTCGATAGACCCACACATGATCCTTTTTCCTTGGGGCACATCCTGCTTTTACCCACTGTCTCATTTCCTCATCTCCTGCCTTATCCTGCAATTGTCTTACCTCTTCCCAAGTTCCCACAATGTTAGTGAACATCAATGAGCAAGAAGACATTTCTCTTTCCTTAGCCCGATTAACTGAATTCTGATTTCGTGCACAATACTGTGCCATGTCGTTTGCGTACCTGTTCCCGGTGGTAATATAATCACCACCTTGACTATGAGCAGCACATTTTACAACAGCCAATTGTTTAGGCAGCTGTATCGCCTCAAGCAACTTTCCAACCACTTCTGCATTCTTAATGGGAGTTCCACTCGAGGTCAGGAAACCTCTTTGTAGCAATAGTTGGCCGAAGTCGTGGACGACTCCAAAGCCATACTGGCTGTCAGTAATCACAGTCACTCTCACACTCTTCCCAATCTTGCATGCTCTAGTCAAAGCCACAAGTTCTGCTACCTGGGCTGATCTCACTCCTTTCAAATATGATGCTTCTATTACTGTGCATACTGTATACGCTGCACTCAGCACTCCTTCATCCGGTTCTCAAGCATGACCCATCAACGAACATCACAAAATCACTTTCTGACCAAAGTACATCTTTTATATCTGGTCGTGGTTTTTGTACAAAAATCAAGTACATCCAGATAATCATGATCAACCTAATTTCTTACTTCTACAATCTCAGCATCAGGCAACAAAGTTGCAGGATTCACATTCACACATCTCGCAAGACTCACATTAGTGGCACCCAATATGACCTTTTCATACTTAGTCAGCCGACTATGTGTCATATACTGAGTACGACTCCTTGTCAACATAATTGCTACATCAAGGGGTACAAACACACTCAATGGATATCCCATCACAATTCCTTTACTCCGCTCCAAACTTCGACATGTTGCAGCCACCGCTTTCAAACATCCAGGTAAACCTACAGCTACTGGATCTAGCATTGATGAAAAATATGCAATTGGTTTTCCATGTTTCTGGGTCAACACAGAAAGTGCACATCAATTTCTCTCACTGCAATACAACTCAAATTATTTTTCATAGTCAGGCATACCTAATGCAGGTGCTTCACACAAACTATCTCTCAATTGCTTAAAGGCTGCCAATTCTTCCTTGTTTAATTCAAGGGGATCTTTCACATCACTTCTCGTTAATCGCACCAAAGGTTTTGCGTTCAAGGAAAAGTTACCAATCCACTGACGACAATACCCAACCATTCCCAAAAACATTCTCACTTCTCTTTGAGTCATGGGAGCTCTCATTCCTTTTATTATTCTGATTCTGTCTATGGTTATTTTCCTTAGTCCTTTCTCAATGTTATGCCCAAATACTGCACTTCCTTCTTACAAAACTGTAGTTTCGCTGGTGACACTTTAAGTCCTCCATCTGCCAAATGATTCAGCATGGCTATTGTGTCTACCTCACAGGCCTCCTGTGTTTTTGACGTTACTAAAAGGTCGTCAATATATTGGACCAATACAGAGCTTTCTGGCATTTCTAAACTCTCCAAAGACTTCTTTATTAACTGATTGAATATTGAGGGGCTTTCTGTATACCCCTGTGGGATTCGGCACCATGCCAAAATACGCTCACTAAAACAAAATGCAAAAATTTTCTGACTGTCGTGATGCAATGGGATGGAAAAGAAAGCATGACACTGATCAATCACTGTATACCATTCTGCATCATGGGGAATCTGATATAAAATCACTGATGTATTTGGTACAATGGGACAACATGATACCACAATTTTATTCACCTTTCTCAGATCTTGCACTATCCTAAATTTCCCATTGGGCTTTTTCAGTCCCATTATCGCTGAATTACATGGACTACTCATTATTTCTCTAAAAATTCCTTGCCTAATCATTTTCTCTATTACAGGAGTTACACCTTCAATTATCTCAGGTGTCAGTTTATTCTGCGGAACATTAGGATATATTACTCCTTCCTTTACAGTTATTTTGACTGGATCGACATTTCTCATTAGTCCTACATCTTCTCCAGTGAAATCCCAAACTTCTGCCTTTACAGATATTCTCAGTTCTTTAGGTAATTCATCAGGGTTGAATACAGCATATGTTTCAATAACTTAATTTTCTCTGTTATCTATGGTCATCTTGTACAACACATCGTCATCTGGTGTTTCAAAAGCTATTCCATCTGGAGTACAAAATATAGTGCAATTCATTTTGCACAACAGGTCCCTACCTAATATATTCACAGGACTGGAGTCACACACAACAAAGCGGTGCATTTCTGTAAATTTCCCTATGCTAACTTTCACTGGTTCTGTAAGGTATGTCTTAATCTGTCTGTTGGACACACCAACTACTTGGATCGTTTCATCCGAGAGAGGAAGATTCTTAACATCAGCTGATCTAACAGTTGATCGAGTAGCACCAGGATCCACTAGGAAAGTAATATTTTCATCATTAACCCTCCCATCTACAAAAGTTCCTGTCTCGTCTACTTCTAGAGTTGCGCCAATTACTCACTCGTCTTCCTCCCTTCTGCACCGTCAATAGCTCTCTTCTGTGTCACTCTCATCGTGTTGCAGCCAATACTGCGCGTGGCGGGTTATTTACCTGTTCTTCATTGTAGAATTCCGATTCACTACTAAACTTCTGTGTGTATCTGCTCTGTGGAAAAGGCCGTTTTGGCACCTGATTCTGTGGGGGAACAACTTGCTGCTGTTGCTGCAGTTGACCACTCACCTCATGCTGCACCTGTGGGTTCAATGATGGATTTTCATTGTTAGTACTCGGGGAAACTTACACTCAGATTTCCAATGCCCTATCCTGTCGCAATTATGACACTCGAATTTCTTTTTAGCTTCTTCTATATTCCCTTTTTACTTTCCATTATTAAATTTAGGCTTTGTCCCTGCTTGTTCCCCCAATTGTGCTTCCTCTATCTCCGCCGCCTTTACCTGTGCCCACATTGCCTTCTCTTTTAATTTCCGCTGTTTTGCTTCAATTTCATCACTGAAGTATTTAGCATGTCTCAATACTTCATCTATTTTCTTGTTTTGCCAATCTACCGTATGCTGTTTAATCATCTCACCAATTTCTGGACGTAAACCATATACAAATCTGTATACAAAATGCCTCAAATCCTTTTCACTCAGATTCTCATTTCCGCTAAACTGCTTAAAAGCTTGTATTAGCCTCTCGTAATATGCATGTACTGACTCTTTACTTTCCTGGTGTGTTCGATCAATTTTTACCTAGTCTGTCTCTTTAGGGGGCACTTTATTTTTCAGAAATACCATAACCTGCTCATATTTCTTCATTACCTCGGGGTCCGGATCTCCTGTTTTAGGATCCCTAGGATATTCTTTGGTTGGCCAATTTATCATCAACTTGCATTCTGACCATAGATCTGCTGGGACGATTATGTCAAACAGACTATTCAAATCACTCCATAATACTTTAGACAATTTCACAAAATCTGTCTACCTGTCTGTACCACTCGACGGGCTTTTCGCGTAGTTGAGGGAAATTATTCATAAAAGACAAAATATCCTGTCTCGTCCATGGGACATGTACATATCCTCCTCCTGGAATCTCTCTCATAGGGCACTCTGTCACTACCTTCTCCTTTTCTCTTACAGGAAAAGCTGAAAATGTCTTATCTGAGGCATCATCGCATTTTCTATACCACCTGCTTCTCCATTTATCCACGTCTCCCCACTTTCTCAGCAAAATGATTATGTCTTTAATTTGACCTATTTGTCCTGTAGTGTTCATATTCTCAATATCTTTTTCAGTAAATTCTACTCGATATGGTTTCTGTAAGGCTTTAACCTTTTCAATATCAATGCCCATTTCATTTGCTACTTCTTCTAACCTTTCATGCAAGTTTTTCGCTCTCCAGGTCACACTTTTGCACAAGAATAATAGTTCTTCATCCTGATAGGTTTTCAATTTTTCTGTTGGGATAGTCCCTACGATTAATTCTTCCAATACCATTCGTAACTTGGCCACATCAATTGATTGGGATTCCTTGTCTTTCCTCTGCAAGTTTCTTAACCATTCACTTAACTCATCTGTTGATGGTCCTACTGGTTTTTCTATACTTCCATGTCCAAAATCTTTTGTGTTTCTGACACTGTCTCTATCATTGTCATACGTCTCTCTGCACAATTCTGATCTACAAATGGATTGTTTGTAAAATTCGGTTCCATTACACTCATATTCTGTCTCCATGGATTCTCATTCTGACTCACTCTTGGTTGTTCTACTGGTTTATTACTTCTATAAGGGACTGTCAAACAATGTTCACTGTCCTTCTGTTTATCAAAAATAGGCATTACTGGACCTATCGTTACTGGAACAGTTACCGCTTCTAGATTCTTAGTTAATTCTCTTCTTTTCTCAGTTAATTCCAGGGTTGTTTTTGCTAATTCTACAGAATTTTCTCCATCTGTTCTTTCTTCCAACCTCTTTTCTACTTCCCTAGTAGCACTGTTTTTATTCAAACTTAAGGATTCTGGTTCCGATTTTATGATTCGCATTGTTTCTCTCATTGGGGCAATTGGAGTTAATATTTCTGGTTCTGGACGATACGGTGGTGGATTTTTATAGAACATATCATCTAGAACATCATCCTCAGATTCATTTGCTCCATACCCTCTCGACTCCACATTATGCCTTTTTTCTACACACTTTCGTCCTTCATTCTCTCCTACAGTTCTTACAGGGAACACACCCTCAGTCATACTCGCATCCCGCCATTTTTTCTTTCGATCATTATGCGTCTCATGTCCATATGGTTTTCCAAACCAGTACCTATATCCTCTACCACTTCTTTGTCTCTCTTGTTCATGCATTTCGTCTTCCCATTCCGTCAAAGCCTCAAACTGCGTCGGTCTAGGTCTTGGTTCCAAATTCATCATCTTTTCTCTCAAATTTCTCAAAACAGCCAAATTAAATGAACCATGCTCTGGAAAAGCGAATACTCCATCATCCTTGGTGTATCTCACCCAGTTATCCAACCAAATACAAGTATGATACCCATATTTCGCAATCATAAAGGATGCAGGGGTTTTCGGTGGAGGAAGTAATTGTTCTCTAGTTTTTACTGGTTTGTCCTTCTTAAACCACTTCTTGATTCTCCCTAACCAGGTTTTCTTTTCTTTCTCTGGTGGGTCGTAATACATTTTCTTGTCTTTCGCGCAACGCTAGTCCCTCTTTACAACTGTACCGCTAATCTATCCAATCACAGCGCGACTTCACACTAACGCACCAGTTCAGAGCATCCACGTCACTGTCACAATCCTCAAATCCCAGCACGACTCACACTAACGCACCAATAAGGAGCGTCTACGTCACCCTGTTTTCCTCCAATCCTAGCGCGGCGTACACTAAAGCACCAATCCGGAGCGTTTCATAGTTCTGACCGACTGTCCAATCCCAGCGCGGTCGTTCTGACGTCAACAGCCACTGCGGCAGCTCCTGCTCCTGCTCCTGCTTCTGTCTACCCCTCCTTTACAAATCCGCTCAATAAGTTTTTGTTTCAATTTTTGTTAGTAACAACATAGAAACATCTCCATTGTCTGCTTCGCTAACCAAAGAACAGCAAAAAGACCTTTCTCACGAGAATTCCGTCTTTTCCGAGAGCAGCGCTTACCTCTGCCCTACTTCGGAATCATTACTTCCGTTGATAAAGTAGCACATCCCTCTACTTCACCCTTCTCACAAGCATTAGCTAATTGTTTCTCTAGCATTTAAGACACATAGTTGGAGACCCAATACTCCTGAGAAATAAACCTAGAGTTTCGCAATCAACCCAAATGCCTTTGCTTTCACACTCGTTCACACAAGAAAATTGTAGTACATTCACACAGAATCCTGTCTTTCCCGAGTACAGCGAACAGTCTGTCCTACCACAGAATTATAACATAGTTAACAAAGCAGCGCTTACCTCTCCTTTGTCCTTCTAACAAGCTCAGAGAGTACCTATTACTTTTCCAGTGATAAGCGTTGTCGGAATGCCAGTTGGATCCCTGGTACCTAAGACCAGAATTTCACAGGTAACCTTCGCTATCATACACACTTCTCTCACACTGTAATGTCTCTAATGGCAACACACGACGATGCTACCGAATCGAACCCAAGCAATGCGCCGTGCAAATTCAATTGTCACACGTTTCCCCTGTGTACCAACAGGGCAACAACAATTCCGTCTTTCCCGAGAGCAGCGCTTACCGCTGCTCTACTACGGAAACGTTACAAACTTCCGACTTCCTACATCCCAGAAGTCGTGCATACAACATATAACTCAACGTAACTCAACATAGAGTGTTAGTACATAAATCAATACCAATCAATAACCAAATCAATAAGCAATGTACAAGCAATAATCATTAAACCAAAACAATAACAACCATCATCTTGCTACCAGAAAACTGCTCCAGCGCGGAGTGCAAAATCCCTCCCTACTGTCACGGACCAAAGATCTCACATACACACACTATTCATACATTCGCTGGTGGGGCCCATAACACCAACATTCACTCACCATCAGTCCGTGTGAAAGGCGATTATCCTTCTAAGCACTGGAAAATTAGAGGAAAATACCACTACTACCCTAATGAGCGACACATCTACACAACCTTCTGATACTCATTAGGCCCTAAACTTCACCTTTAGTATTCCTCTAATAAACGGGACGTTAGTTGCAGGTTTAAGTGACTTTCTAATTCTTTAATTAACCTTCTCATAAATACATTTCAATGAATAAACAACCCAACTCATTTCTGTAGATATTCAATTCAAATTTTATATTAATATTGCAAATTAAATCGTTCATTTGATCAAGTTGCCATCCATATTTACCTATTCTGGCTAAATGTCGTCCTCTATGTCAAATCTGTCAGTCTCGCAAATCTATGCCCATCAATTTAGTAGGTTCAGTTCATCAAGAGTTTGGGCATTAATTCAGTTCATCAAAGATTCAGGCAATCAGCTGGCCTGCAGTGCCACCGTCCTCTCCGTCAGCATAACGTCAGGAAATCGAGAAACGCCAGAAACGAACCCCCCAACCTCTTTATTCTACCATATTTTATAGTAAAAATGATTGACAATTTGTATCGAAAACTGGTCTTCAAATGTTCTGATTGGTCCATTGAAATCGTCTGACAGGATTCTCATCAAAATAAAGTCTTTGATGTCATTGTACTTGAATTATCCGTTTTTTTAGTAGCAAATTATTGTTCATTCAGGAAAGCTGGCTTGTGTCCCAGAGCGACCTTGAAGGGTACCTATTCATCAGGGGTCAGGACGAGGACACTGTGAATCTGTTGTCAGCGCAGGCACACTTCACCCAAGCCTTGTTCGGCGTCGGCAGTCGGCTTAGGCACCAAAGGCAGCCATCTTTCGATAGGCCAAAATGGTCAACTTAAGCAAAGAAAAACAAAATCGTAATTAATACATGGAAATGACTAATTAAATGTTATTCCCTCGCTAATAGCCATATGTGTGTGTATTTATCTAGCAAAAGCAACACTCAGTGCGGTTTATACTTACTAAATAAAGCACGAATCACAATTACATCACAAAAGCGACATATATCATGCAATATTCTAATTGTCTATCATTAATATGCGTACAGGGTTTAGTTTACGTAATTAATGAAGCCATGCAGATGCAAATCCCACGTGTAATTCGTACATTAGTAAGGTTGGTAAATATTTTCCACATCACTCCAATCCATTAATTCAATTATAATTAATTAATTAATCTTATTAATAAAACAACATGCAAAATGGGGTGGGTATACATTTTTAAGCATTACCCGCTCCAGCAAAGGAACAAATTGAATAAACCAATTTTTATTTCGACATAAAGTGTTTCAATAGAGATTTAAGTTGGAACAGAGAATTTAAAGTAATGTAACTCATCAGGGGACAGACTCGGGGGCATATCAGCAAGGGCCGGCGATAAATATCGCTAAGCGCACTTAGCGCTAGGATAATTATCGCCGGCTATCGTGGAATTTTATCGCTGAGATAGCGTGCTATCAGCAACGCTTATCTCAAAAGCGATAAAATTCCTCGCGCTAACAGTCAAAAGTGAGATTATCGCTGGAAATCCAGCGATAATCTCACACATTTTGGCGTTAGCTTGCTGATAAGGCAGGGCATACTTAGCCATTATATCCACCTTACATTGGATATAATGGCTAAGTCAGGGTGAAAGCAGGCGTAAGGAAAGTAGTGTTAATTGTGGTTAACGCTACTTTTCTTATCGCTATGCCTGTTACCGATTCCCTTGATAATTGGAGAAATGTCGGTTAGCGACATTTCTCCAGTTATTTTAGGACAGAACGCCCACTTTGCATCTCATTAGAGATGCAAAGGTGGGCGTTATGGGAAAGGGGACTAAAGCAAGGACTCACGCGTTAGTGTGACCTTGATGATTAAGCGATAAAATTATCGCCGCTTTTCGTCCGCTAAAGAGGCGATAATTTGTCATCGCCATCTTGCTGATATGCTCCTAAGAGTGCAAAGGGAGACACAACGCCAGAAGGGCAGAATGCAGTCATTGGTTTTAAGATATTCATCATGCTGTAAGCAAAGTTGTGTAGAAGTTGTTTCCATTCCAATAATACATATTTTTCAAGATCTTCAAATGAGGGAAAACTAACAATACAGAGTCCTCGAGGTACTCTCTATAGTTTCAGGTGGTGGCATCCTACAATCAGGAAAGTTCTTGTTTTTTAATTCGCTGTACTCTGAAATTGTTGTTTCAAACCACCTTTACAACTAACGTGTGTAATTTTTGGCTTGTGTCCAGTATTCTGTTGTTGAATTTTTTTATAATTAATCTGCCTTGTCATCATCAAACCTGGCCATCTGTACTACTGCACAGGTGTATGGAACAAGTCGCAAATCCTCTGTAATTGAGAGTGTTGATTACCTCAAATTCGAGCGAAAAAACACACATGTACTGGTAGCTACGGTTATGGAATATTCGTACATCTGATGTACTACAGAGTAAGGGTTCGATTATTCTGATGCAAAATCCAAGTCCAGCATTCACCAACATTTTACATAATTTAGGTGCTCCAATCAGTGCTGCCACTTAAGGTGTCTATCTGATTAGACAATGTAATAAAGGCAAACTGAAAACGCATAGATTTTCTTCAAGTAATTCGGCTTGGGTGGAATTTGCGCTTCTCTTTTCATTTTTGTAATACGTTATAACTGATCAATTAAAATTCCGCTGCTCAGCCAGCAAAATTCAAAATTATGCAGTCACTTCTGTATACCACTTGACACCCTTGCATGCTCCACAGTGATTCAAACAGTTAATCCCTGCAGAGTATGTAAGGGATGTGTCCATTTTTAATTAAAGCAAAATAAGAAGGGAGTGGGCGCTGAGTTAAATGGGGTGGTTTCTAAAGTTAGAAACCACTTCATACCACTGACAACCATCACATACTCTGCATTGATTATAACTTGTAATGACTGCAAAGTGTGTAAGGGTGCCAAATGATATGCAGTGGTTTCTAAAGTTTAGAAACCACTGCATACAACTCACCACCCTTACATAGGGGCATATTTACAAGGGCTTTATCTCCGCTTTTTTGGCTTTTAAAGCCAAAAAAGCAGAGGTAAAACTATCGCCCTATTAACAAGAGGGTGCTAACATGCGTTAGCGCATGTTAGCACCCTTTTACCCAACGCCTCCCTTTGCATCTCTGATGAGATGCAAAGTGGGCGTCACTGGGCAGGACAACCTTGTAAATATCGCTGATGTTCACATCGCGATATTTACTAGGCTGCCCCAGCACTTTAGCACACAGTTTTTGGAGAAAACCGCTGTTTTCTCCAAAAACTAACGTCTGCTAAAAAGCAGACTTACCTATCCTTAACACTAGGTTGGATTATGCTGATACGACCCTGTGGGTCGTATCAGCAAGGTTATTTCCGTTTTGCAGGGAACATCGCTGGTTTTCCAGCGATGTTCCCTGCAAAACGGTGATCTCCCCGCTATCTCTGGAATTTTTACCGCCCTGGAGTAATGCGTTGTTAATAACGCGTTACCAGGGCGAGTAATTCCAGAGATAGACGGCGATAAATAACAAAGCGCTAAGCGCGCTTTGCGTTTATTTATCGTCGTCATTGTAGATATGCCCCATAGTTTTAATCACTGCGAAGTATGCAAGGGTGCCGAGCGGTATTTGGCTGCACTGTTTCCTTAGAGCAAATGCATCCTTGCCTCCATTTTTAGACGCAAGTGACATTTTGCGCTAAGAAAACAGCACCAAATGCCCACTCCGCCTCGTCATTGAATTTCACAGAATCTGGCAGAATTTTTATTATAATCCTACTTGATTCTGCAAAATCAAACCTGCGAATTTTTCCCACCCCTACTCGTAATATCAATATATATTTAACAAGCCCAATGTGCTTCTGTGTCTTAAATTATTAATTAGCTGTGATTGTATTATACGAACAAGTGGACAACCTTACTCTGTAGTGCATTAGATGTTCAATCATTTCTTAACCTCACCTACTAGTACATGTGTTGTTTCCCTCATAAAAAATTCAATCCATGACCTCTGGGCACTGGCCCACCATGGTAGGATTATACTTAAAAAGGGCAAATCTACTAGGCTTAATATGATGACCACTATTTGCTGAGTTCCGCCAGCACTCTCCCATTAATTCAAAGTTATCTGTGGCATAGGGGTCCCCAGGTGGCTGATCGGTTTGCCATGAACATGCAGCCACTTCATGACTGCCCAGAACTGATCTTGAGGGACAGAGGTCACTCGAGGGGGCTGGAAGATACACAGACAGGCCTCTGAGCTGCAGTGCTTACAACAACTGTGCCCCCAGCGAGGGAGAGGTAAGCCACCCCGTTCTTCCTGCATTTTATCAGCTGGTGGCCATGGAATGACCCAATCCACAGTGGGACCTGCCTCCTAACAAAGGGGAGGAGTGTGGACGACATAATAGGCCTTGCCTTTATTTACAACGTGGCAGATGAGGAAGTTGGTTAACAAGGCCCTGCAGGCCTAGTGCATCGTGTTATACCTGCGTGAACTTCCCTCCTTTCACCCTACCCCAATGTCTTTTACTTGTGGCCAACCCTGGAATTGGAAGTGAACTCGGTTGATGGCACCTTTCTGACACCATCTGGGAAGAACAAATGGCACTTAATACTGGCCTGAGACCAGATGGCAATATCTGGATATCTCCACTACTCATAACACTTGCAGTGAGAGAAGCACCCACTACCCAAGGGCCTATATGTTAACTTGTTGCTCTCCCCTGCTTATCTGGGCCCATACTCGGGGTAAACATTTTACTCTATACTCACTATCCTAGGTCCATGCTGCTGCGCCGTACTAGTGACCATCTGTGCATATGGGAGTTTGGTGGTCATGGCACTTCACATGGGTGAATTTCCTCCCCTGCTGGCAGTCCACATATGTGAAACTTCATGGAGCAAGAAAAGAACTAGTGGACCCAGGCCTCAAAAGAGGAGTTGGCCTAACGGCTTGGGCGCTCGACCTCAGACCTGGGGAACTGGGTTCGAGTCTCGGTAATGACGCTGAACATCATGTGATTCTGGGAAAATCACTTAATCTCCCCGTGCCTATGAATGAATGTGTGTCCTAATGTAACGTAACTGGTGCTATGTAAAGCGCTCTGATACCAGATTGAATTCGGGTCAAGTTCGCGCAATATAAAACTCCGCAAAAAAAAAAAAAAACTTAGCCTACCACTGCCCTGTAGAGGGAGCCTCTCCTGACATCCAGTGATCCCCTGGGACAGGACGGCCTCAAATCTACAAGCCATCCAAGACTCTCAATAATCATTGGAAGAGAAAATAGGTGTACTTGGAGTGATCCTTTCGTTACTTTGCAAAACCCTCTGCAGCATGGTTGAGAGGGTCACAGAAGCTGAAGGGAAGATATCCAGGACAGAGGACTCTCCACAGTCTCCACTCTAAAATATCTAGACTACAAAAAATAGTACATCAGCTGGAGGCACAAGCTGAAGATGCAAAGAGAAGCTCCCAACGCAATCATATCAGAATAGTGGGTATACCAGAAGGGTCAGAGGGACTATCTCCACAAAGTTTGTCATGGAATGGATTAAATCACGAGTTCAGAAAGACAACGTCTACATGTGCTTTGTGATGGAATGCGTTCACAGGTCCCTGGCCTCCTGGTCCTCACCTAGGGGCATTATCGCTTCCTGTTTGTTCAATTTTGCAGACAAAGATGCCATTCTCAGGGCCTCTTCGAAACATGATGCATTAATATGTACCTACTCCTAGGTTATGACATTTCCAGATTACATTTGAAAGGTCCAACAGCCAAGATGCACTTTTGTAGAAGTCACGCAAAAGATGCAAGGAATGCAACTACACAACATGTTGCTCTTTCTGTCTTGTAGATAGGTTATTTTTAACAAGACTCTCTTCTGTGACAACCCAGAGGCCACCTGCCAAATTTCAATTAACCGAAGTCAGAGAGGCGGCTGGTGGTGATCAGGCATGAAGGCAGCTTCCACAATGGGCCCGAAAGGTCAGGAGGAGGCATATCCCTATGAATAGTTCCCAGGGCAGTCTGAAACTTCAATGATCAACGTCTGTCGATAAAGAGACTGCAAATATGAGATCTACATCTCTGTACACCCTGGATAGTGGCTGATGGATACCTCATATAAATAGATCAACCTTATGTGCTCTGAAGATTTGTTAGAAGGCAGAGTGTCTTCTAGTAGGCTTAGCCTATCCCAATTGTTTTTAGGTTTGGGATTTATGGTGATTGGCAGAGGGATTAAGGTACATGGGAAGACAGTTGGGGTTAGTAAACCCAGTTGGTAATTAATCTTAGTTTATTTCACAACAGGTATTTCAAGTTCTCAAAATATGGGTTGGTGATATTGGAGGTATATTTTAATTTCTCATGTATACAACGGTGTCAGACATATTTACACAGAATCACCACATGACAATGACCACTGCTCAAGCACTTCCTGTGCCCACTGCTAACAGATATGTCCTCCCACATGGCTGAGTAATAAGATGCCTCACCTCAGGGCCATACGCTCATGTCGACCTGGAAGGTTAATGGCCTCTTAGACTGGGTTAAAAGAGTAACACAGGTGCAATACTGAAAGTGACTAAGCACCTTTCTTTAAATATCCCCCTCCTTCAGGAGACATAATTGGTTGGCACCAGGTGTCCCTTGGTGCAGATGGGTTTCTCACAGATGTCCCAAGCATCGTTTCACCAGAGGGCTCAGGGTAGTGGCCATATTGATTTGTAGTGATCTGCCCCTTAACAGACTATTTCCTTTCACTGTGCTCTCAGACTCAAAGGGATAAGGGAATCCCTGCTGGCTGGGGGGCGTCTGTCTGGTCACTCACTTGTGAAATTACTGCACTGTCTAGGCCAAGAGATCCAATACTGAGTTGGCTCCTGTGCACATGGTGACTGCAAGACATGAGACCAAGCAACATATTTTACCCACCAATAAACACTTTTGTAGTAAACAAAAGCTCGGCAGGTCTTCCCAAAGACACTTTGGGAGGCATTGAAGGCCACTCTGAGGGAGATATTATTAGCCACCGAACAACCATGCCACTGGAATCAAGCTATCCTGGCTGAAGGGGGGTGAAAACCGGTACTAGGATGCTTGTTTCCAGTCCAGGGAGGACCCAGCCTGGCAGTTCGGGCTGGACTGTTCCCATTGGGCACAGGGTCGAGAGTGATTTGCACATCGCTGGGTCCAAACTGGAATGGCATGGTGAGCAACAAAACGATGGATTTAGGCCCAGATCTCTGTACTGGGGTGAATGTAAGACATTGTTCTGCATTCTGTCCATCAATAGTTCTTTTTGCATTTGTCACCCAGAGTGGGATGGGTATGCTCAGACGTGAGTCCCGTGCTCTCCATGCCACTGGAAACAAGCTATCTTGGCTGAAGAGGGGTGAAACCCCGAAATTCGTCCTAGGATGCTTGTTTCCAGTCCAGGGAGGACCTGGCCTGGCAGTTCGGGCTGGACTGTTCCCATTGGACACAAGGTCAAGACTGATTTGCATATGGCTGGGTCCAAACTGGAATGGCATGGTGAGCAAAAAAATTATGGATTTAGACCTAGATCTCTGTACTGGGGTGAATGTAAGACATTGATCTGCATTCTGTCCATCAATAGTTCTTTTTGCATTTGTCACCCCGAGTGGGACGGGTATGCTCAGACGTGAGTCCTGTTCTCTCCATGTCACTGGAATCAAGCTATCCTGGCTGAAGAGGGGTGAAACCCCGAAACCGGTCCTAGGATGCTTGTTTCCAGTCCAGGGAGGACCTGGCCTGGCAGTTCGGGCTGGACTGTTCCCATTGGGCACAAGGTCAAGACTGATTTGCATTTGGCTGGGTCCAAACTGGAATGGCATGGTAAGCAAAAAAAACAATGGATTTAGGCCCAGATCTCTGTACTGGGGTGAATGTAAGACATTGTTCTGCATTCTGTTCATCAAAAGTTCTTTTTGCACAGAAAAGGCAAGAGCAAGTGACTAAACAGGGGGCACGCATTCTAGAATTAGAGAGAGAGTGTGTTGTGTCCCACTCACCTTACACCCTTAAGGGCTCCCTGCGTATGCAGGTAGTTCTCCAACAAATGCTACTAAATGAGACAAGATTGGTGTCATTTGCTATGCAGAGCTACATCTATCAAAAGGAAGATAAAGTGAATACAACTCTACAATGGCTCTACACTAACACTGCCTGTGTGAGCCCTTTGCCCATGTTTTAGATGGGGAATGGGAAATGGGTCAGTGGTAATACTGTTATTGCTTGTTGCTTTGCATCCAGCCAAATGTGTCAGACCTGCCCTAGGAGAGCTAATTGTAGGCCTCCCCACACACCCTTTGATGACTGATGATAAGAACGCTTTTGAGGGTGAAATTTTAAACAAATATAGTACTTAGATACTGGGCCCATTATCTGAGGTTATTGCCATGACCCAAAAGATGAAGCTGCTTCCCCCTGATTGATGGCTAGTAGAAATTTTGGACATACCTGGACATCTTCCTGACCATTGCCCATTGAATAGCCCTAGCATTCTCCAGAATATCATAGTTAAAGTTTGGGTTAAAGCCAATCATCTGTTTTGGGTTTGGTACTCCCTTGTTCATCCTGATCAAACAGGTTTCATGGCACATCACGTCACTAGACATAACATCTGTTGTGTCCACAAGGCTTGGGCCTAAGCTGATTATCGGAGGCACAAACAATCCTTTTGGCAGATTTCCATATGGCTTTTGACTCTGTAAGCTGGCACTACATGTTCTTCTTCTGACAAAACAGAATTTTGGTCCCAGGTTTCTCAGCCGCATACATCTATTTTATACTAATCTGCTGTCCTGGGTGGAGGCTCCCTCTCTGATATTTTCCCAAGTGCAAGGGGGAATGAGTCAGGGGTGTCACTACTGTTATTATCTATCATAAATGATGATGGCAGGGCGACTGAGGATAGATGCACTAATCACTGGGTAGGATGGACTCTGGGTACCTCACATTAAATATCGTTATGCACTGACATCCTTATATTTTTAGATGACTCTTGGGAGTCCAGACCCAAGATCCTCAAAATACTTTAAATATTCAGAAGATGTTCTCGCTCATCATTAGAAAGGATGCATCCGCATGTATTCCATGGGCTGTCTCACTTCAGCCTTATAATGGGCCAAAGACCTACAGGACCCAGCGGATGGATTTATATATCTTGGTGTTTATGTGACAGAAAACTCACATAGGGTATGAGATAGGAACATCCAAATCCAGTTGGACTGCCTGACTCGAGACCTGGGGTTTTAGTCTGCACTTCCTTCATTCTTTATGGGACTCTCCTCAATTTAAAAGATGGTTGTCTTGCCAAGCCTTTTGTAACAATTACAAAATTATCGTTTCCCCAATCACTTTCTTTTTTAGGCCAGTTAATACAATACGGAGGGAATTCCCATGGAACCACTGGTCCAGGGAAATGCCCTGTCTAAAGGCTAGAAGTCTACATACGAGGGAGGTATACTACTGTGGAAATCACATCATATTACATGGTGTCACATCTCATTATCATTAATTAATCATGGTTTGACAGTAGAGAGGACTCTACTTTTGTATCAGAGACGTGGGCAATGAAAGAAATGGCACTCTTAATATTGCTTTAATGGGTGGGTTCCCCCAAGGCTCTTTGCCCTGGCTGCAAGGGTGGCACTTAAGGTGTAGACGGACACTAACAGAGCTCTGGGGTTGGGGGGGCGTGACCAAGGAGACCCCTGTGGTTTGTGACCGGAATAAGACAAGTGTCTGACTGTAATAAAGATACTCCTTCAAGAAGATTGATGATAGTGGAGATTTATTATCAGTTGTACAGATCCAACATCAACGGTCAAAACTGCAGCTCAGCTCCTAAAGTAATGACCACTCATCACCCCAACATTCCATGACATCTCATGGTTCCGTTCAGCAGCATTCCTGACTAGATTACAACACATCTCCCTCCCCATGAAATAACCAAAAACAATAACAATAAAATAAATAAATGATAACAACAGTATAACAAATTTCACCCAATAGCAATGCCAGTTCATTTCATAACATAGTCCTTGAATCTAACAGGAAGATTCCCCCTTCTTCGAGCAGTTCTACTGAAAACAGAATCTCTACTCGTAGCTTGTCCTTCTTCACAAGAAGGAGTACTTTCATCCACATTTTCTCCAACACCCCTCTCATTCCCAACTGGATGGCACACATCCGTGGAACTCCTCAAACACTTCACCAACCTGGACATGCTCCACACACAACCAGTGTTCACCCTCACAACATTTTTCCGAATTGAAATTATCATGAAAGGACCAATAAAAGAAGATCTCCCCTTCAATGTGTGTTTAGGGTTTTTAACCATGACTTTGTCACCAATGTTCCACTTCTTACTCTTCACTCGCATTCTAGAATCATAATCCACTTTATACTTGTTTTGATAATCCAAAATTCTTCTATGTCTCACTTCCATAGGAACCGCAACACCAGAACTCACCGGCAGCCATGATGGATTCAACTTAGAGATAGCCTTCCTTCCCCTCAAGGCCTCAAAAGGCGACAACTGAGTGAGCGCATTTGGTGTCGTGCGGTGCGCCCACCATGTGTCCCTCAACACACTACTGAACGAAACCCTAGAATTAAAAGAGCGCTGTGCACAATCCTTCACCACACGATTCATTCTTTCTGACAATCCATTAGCTTGGAGTGCATACAGTGCAGTTTTCTGATGTACAATGTTGTGATCTTTGAGAAACTCTTGCATCTCATGAGATACAAATTGCACCCCATTATCAGTAATTAAAATTTTAGGCACGCCTTCCGAGACAAAAACATCCTTCAAGAAATCAATCACCGTCCTCGTATTCACCGAGGAAGCACACTTCGTGACTACCCATTTGGAAGTGTAATCCACAAGCAAGATGACAAATCGCTCATACGACGGCAACAACTCAAATGGACCCAAAATATCCAGTCCTAACTTAGACCAAACTCTATCTGGAACCTCCACAGGAGATAATGGCGCTCGGTTAACCACATGAGACTTATCACTAGATGCACAAGACACACAATCTCTGACAACGCCTTCAACCATACGATCCATGCCAGGCCACCAGTACCTTTGTCTCACCCGAGCCTTGGTGAGACTTCTCCCTAAAAGTCCCTCATGAGCTGTATTGACAATCTTGTTTCTGAATTCTACAGGCGGAACTATTCTTTCACCTCTCATAAGATTCCCACCAATGTATGAGAGTTCATCCCTGACCGACCAATATGCTCACATCTCGGGATCCAACATTTTGTAATCTGACCAACCCTGATTGACCCACAACTTTAACAGACCCAACTCCTTATCTCTGTCCACACCAGCAGCACAGGCGTAGCTAGGGGGGGCGGTGGGGGCGGTCCGCCCCAGGCGGCACTATTTTCGGGGCGGCACGGCGGCGGCTGCGCTACACACGTGACGTGTATAAAGTGCAGGCGCAAATGCTTGCGAATGCTGCTGCACGCACGTTTTCAGGCCGGCCTGGAGTCTCCTGGAGAGTTGAGGCACACTGCTTCCAGCAGACTTGGGGTTTGGGCAAAACTCGGAATCGTACTTCTGATTGCGGCCACAAGCGCCCTTTAAATTGCAGCAAAAAGTAAGTAGAGCAGGGTATTCTCCGCTTTTGTTTTCTAAGTCATAATTTAAATAGGCAGCCGCCGGCCGGTAACTGTTAGGCTATAAATAAATAATTCTTGTTTATTGTCAGGGCAGGCTCTCATGGCGTGGATCCGATCACAGGAGTGGAAGTTGTAAGAGGGTGGATGTCCTGTTATATGTGGTTCCTCCTCGCCAATGCCTCACCCACCGGCGGCAGAAGCACACTCAGTATTCCCTCATTAATCTACCGCGCCCAGCAATAAGTTTTGTTTCTCCGCTGCTCACCATCTGTTTCGTTTCACTGGTCCATTGGAGGCTTGTTTACTTCTGTTCCTCTTGGACCTTCACCGATGAGGCTAGCAGGAGCAAGGCTAGTGCTAGAGGCAAGAATGGCAAATCAGGGGTAGCAGCTGCTAGGCCCGGCTACCCTTCATTGACATAGATGAGCGTTGTTGTATTATGGGTTCTATTTAACTTCGCTTTAGTTAGCTCTAGGCCACATTATATAAGAGTGCATGTCTATTTCTCTGTGAACAAGCTGTGCACGTTCATGTTTTATTTTGCTTTTAGAAAAACACAGCTGAATTGTAAACTCAGCTGCAAACCATGGTCTCATGTAATACAATAATGTTTCACTAGTATCCCTGGGTCAGGATGTTCTGATGTTGCAACACTGTACGGCAGCTCTGCTGAGCCTCCGTTTAACAGTCAGCTATTTTGTTTAAGAAACATATTTTATTTTGTCAGTTATTACATACCATACGACGCTCCCCATCTCAGGAAACTGTCGGTATATATCCGGCCACAAAATATTGACATTGACATTTTGTTTACAATATTGGTAAATGAAACAAATATAAAGCAATAACCGTTTCCCATTGTAACCTCCCCCCCATTGTGCGGCCACCGATTCATGCCCCAAATCTATTAAGCTATCCAACCACTACATAAGAACCACATAGTGTTTCTTCACACAACACAATGTCCCGCATCTTCCAATATCTACGCTAATGCATAATTTCACCCTTGATCCGTTGGTTCCAACCAGCTCCTTTCAATGCACTCATGCATGCCTCATGCATGCCTCATGCATGCCTCCACAGCCTGGCTGGCTCTGTCAGTGGATGGCGCGTGACTAACTCCAGACAGGATCAGGTATTTTTTTACAAATCCTGCCGGGCCCCCAGGAAGACATTGCTGCGACCCTGGTAGGGCCATGGCAAGAAAGTAGTCCACTTGTTTCCTGTTACATTACTGTGAGCGCTGTTTTTAAAAGACACCCACCGCGCACACTCCAGTTCTGCTGCTGAGAGCATTTGCTCTTTCTGCCCCGGTCAGAGCACCGTGGTGTATGGACTGCCCCACAGACTCGAGCAGAGCAGTCAGCAGTGAGTTTGCCACTGCAGCTTAGAAACTACAGCCCAGGCAGGATGTTCCCATTGGTAAGTGGCCTGTTACACTACGACGCAAGCACTAGAATCCGTGCAGTGATGTTTGTGTTTAGGAAGAGAGCGCGCAATAAGGTTCAGATTGCAATAAGAAAATGAGTTGAGTTGCTGAACTAAGTGCGATAAGGGGTTCCGTAGACAAACATGATCTGGCAATTTTACACTGTCAAATGCAGTTTGTCTGTGGCTTTGCATGAAGCAGTAATGATTACAAGTGTAAAATCATGTAAGGTGTTAGTAGTTTGTGGGCATATAATCGTTTTACAGTAGGATCAGGTGTTTTGCAGCAGTTTCAAGTTCTTTTCATAACTTGTCCATGCTCAAATGAGTGTAATTTCTTAACGTTTATCTGTTTCCATGTACTTAATTTGTTGATTTTGCTCAAAACATAGTGTCGTACATTTAGTAGTTGAATGTCATTCATAGGTCTCCTGAAACCTTGAAAATGTCACACATAAGCTTTCTTAAAATGTGGCACCTATGCAGTCTGTGTTTCATGTCAGATAGTTCCCTTCCATTTCTGGTGCTTTGCAATAGTTTTAAGATCTTTGTAGAGTTTTTGGTTGCTGAAATGGCTTTAATGTCTGATATATATGTTTCCCTCATCTTCATTGCTGGCGAGAAAGTGTCACTCATAGTTGTTGAATGTCACTCATAAATAATTACATTGAAAATATGAAAACGTCACACATAAGCAATCTGAAACCTTGGCAGCTATGAAGTCCATGCTGGAGGTGGGACTGGAGCGCCGACTGCTGCTCCCTGTAACAGTCCGGTGAGAGACGAGCCAGGGCTGTCCAATCTGCAGGTGGACGGCAGCCCTGAGCCCTGCCCGCAGCCTCGTGTTTAACTTTGGACCAGCAGCAGGGCATCGCTGACCTTTGAACCCATAAGTAATAATACAAACACACCCTGAGCTCTGCACCACCACCAACCTGTTTATTGGAGGCTGTTTCGCAGCAACCCATAGCGAACCCCTGGTCCGGGATCAATGTGCAAGGTGCCGGGGAGGCCGGGGGTGAGAAAGAGCTATACATCCCAAGACTCAGGGCCGGGGCGGAGCCAGGCCTTAGCGAGTCCGAACACCTGCAGCCAGGCTGCGGGCGCGCTCGAGTCCAGCGCGATTTCATCTCTTCTAGCCACCCTAGACCACGCTCCATTGCAGCCATCCTAAACAGTCACCTGGAAACACCATCATAGCGTCTCCAATTCTCAACCTCCCCCACCACGGCACCCCCACACCCCTAATTTCTAAATCTTAATCTTCTTGAAATCGAGCCGCACCACTCTCCTTCAGTAATAGATTTCCTGACCTCTGTTACAGATGACCTGATCTCTCACGTGTTTTCTTCTTCTCTCAAACCATCACCAGCCCCCTTTGCCTGCCTCCACTCACCCACTCACGACGACCCCCCCCTTACCTTCACGGGGCCCTTCACACTCTCTCCCCTTGTGCATGGGTGACCTGTGATGCTTTTGCCACCCAAACACATCCTTTTTCCCCTTCCTATAGCGCACAGCGTCATTCACAAAGCGCGCGGTGGAACCTTCAAGCCCACTACCACCCCATGTCTAAATTATTGCTAGAGCTCCTATTGCTTCCGCCCAACACCCATCTTGGTAGCCTTTAGGCAAACAAACTTTAACAAACGAGCCCCCCTCCGAGGTTAGAAGACAGTAGTTCTCGCAGTTTTGACTGTTTAGTCACTGACCTCTGTTACTTCAGCAATACTGGAAGTTATACAGTTCTTTTACCAGGAGTGCAGGCCTTTGGAAGGCATGTGGATGAGAGAGCATGAAACTGCCTGCGCTGTGGGCAAAAATAGGCACATTGTATTTTTTTTTTGCTCTTGAAAGTAATGGGGGTAATTTGGGGAAAAAATTGGCAAAGCAGGTTTTGTTTTTGGGTAAAATTATTCCTTCCTAAAATGGAATGACTTGAGGCTGTGGACTTTCTTGCAGCTCCAGCACATGGATGGGGACTAACCTAGTTAGTCAGTATGCAAGTGACATCATGGTGTGTGCCATCACAGTCAGTGATGTCACAATGCATGACATCACACATGGCATCACAGTAAGTGACAGCACAAGAAGTAACATCAGATATTATGATCTCACACATTTGTTTTTATTAGGTATATCATGAGTGCATTTAAGCACATTATGAGATTTTTTTGGGGGGTTGTGCTAAAAAAGAAGTGGCGCAATCCCGATGCAAAATCTGCGTCTCAACTAATTTAACACATTTTTTATAACCCTGCCACAAAGAAATTGGCAACAAGGAGAAGCATGTTAGTAGATCTTTTATAATTAATTGGTTACAAAGTCTGCACTGTCTAATATTTTTATAGGGTTAAGACATCTGTTGTAGAGGTGCCCAGTAAATATCAGGGAATAATAGTTGGTGAGATAACCCTGGAGGTTAAAATATTTCTTGGAGAGATTTCTGTTTGTGTAGTCCCAGATCTGACTCAAAGTAGTATAGAAAGTTAATGTGCCTGCAAAGCACATCATGTAATATGCAGATGGCAGAATTGTTTTTTTTATTTTTATGTAGCTAGGTAAGTGGGTTACTGCTTTGAACACAGATCCTTTTGTTACTTGCAGTTCTTAAATTCTAAGCCTTTTAATATAGCACAGGATAGCACAGGTGTAGGATATGTGACTCCTACACCTTTTAACCCTCAGTGACTCATGCAACACATCTTGTACACTGATTTACACGCTTGCGTGATTTATTGTCAATCTGCATGTTATGTAAATCTCTCTTACACCCTGCATTGGGATGCGAGGTTAGTGTTGGGCACATTGCAACTCCGCTCCGACCTTTGCTTTCACCTGCAGTGGAGTAGAGAGTGGAGTCATAACCTAAACACTGCCAATCCTCCCCCGCTGCTCGCCGTCCTTTTTCCCCCGCATCCCCCCACCCGCTACCTGCCATGGGCGGCAATCTGGGAGATAGCCCCGGGCCCCAGAAGCTCTAGCTACGCCACTGACCATCAGTCCATGTTTCTTGTGTCAAGGAAGATTCCGTAACCCAACACACATTCTCAACCTCATCATCATCACCTATTTCCTCTAAAGGTAACCAAGAAAGACAATCTGCAGACTTGTTATTGGACCCTGGTATGTACTGTACCAGAAAATTAAATTCTTGCAGACCTTCACTCCAGCGTTTAATCCTAGGTGTGATATGTTCACTACGTCTGCAAGAAAATATCTGAACAAGAGGACGATGATCCGTCCTAACTAGGAAAGGAATTCCCCACAAATAAAATTTAAAATGTTGAGCAGCCCAAAAAATACTTAGAGCCTCCCTCTCAATACAAGAATAATTTTTCTCCGCTCCCCTAAGAGCCCTGGAAGCAAACGCAACAGTCTTGTGTTCTCCATTGACCTCCTGAGAAAGCACCGCACCCAATCCCTTGAGACTAGCATCCGTAGTCAACACCGTCTTTTTGTTGACATCAAAATGCCCCAACGTAGGCATTTTCCCACTCTCAATCTTGATCATATCGAAAGCCTTCTGACAATCACTAGACCACACAAAATGTGTCCCTTTCTTCAACAATGCTCTAATAGGCTCAGTCACACAAGCAAAACCCCTAACAAATTTCGCATTAAAACTCAGCAAGGCCCAAAAATGACCTTACCTCCTCCTTATCCTTTGGAGTTGGAGCATTCACAACACTTTGTGCTAGTTCCAGTTTTGGTTGGATACCATCACCTGATATCACATGACCCAAGTAGGAAACTGTCTCTACCCCAATACGACATTTTTCTTTTTTTACAGTTAGTCCCTTCGCCTTCAATCTCTCTAGAACCTCCAACAATGTTCGGCCATGTTCCACCTTTCCTTTACCATAAATCAAGATATCATCTTGAAAAAACATGATGTTACTTATGCCTTCTAAAACTTTCTTCATAACCCTCTGGAAACATGCCGCTGCCGATGCCAACCCAAACGGCATCCTCAAGAAGCGGAATGCTCCCAGAGGTGTTACAAATGACGTAAGATGTCTTGATTCTTTGTGCAAAGGAACTTGATGGTAAGCAGACGATAGATCTAGTACACTAAAAATGCGAGCCCCTTTTAGTGTGCTGAGAGACTCTGATATATTAGGTAGGGGTTGCCGATCTACCCAAATCCACTCATTCAAACTCCTCAAGTCCACACACATCCTGACCGCTGTACCACCATCCTTTGGGGCCAAAACAATCGGGGCCAACCACTCTGAGGACTCTATCTCCTCCATGACTCCCAACTTCAACAACCTATCAAGCTCAGATTTCAGTGGCTCCATCATCATGTTGGGTACTTTCCTTACTTTATGTACACAAGGTACGGCTCGGTCTTTTAAAATAATTTGGTGTTCAAAGCCCTTCAAACACCCTAAATCTTCAGTAAAGACTTCAGGAAACTTGCTGAAATACATACAATTCTGATCACCCAATGTACCACTTTCAACCTCTTGATCTACCAACATGACTTGCTCATTAGGATTTTTAGCATTCGGATTGAGCATGATGCCCAAATCACCTTGATGCCTCCAGCCCAATAAATTGTCTCCTCTTTCCGCCACATAGACCTTCCCCACCGTGCTTCTATCCTTGAATCTGATACATGCTTGAATATACCCTAAAACATTTATTTTTGCACCTCCATAACTGAGAGGACTGATGTGAGGTGGAAGAAGCACCACATTGTCAAAACCAACCACTTCATCCCATTGTTTGTTCCCGATCATTGTGAAAGGGGAGCCTGAGTCTGCCAGAACCATAAAGTCAAAATCATCAACCGAAATTCTACATTCAGGCATGGTTAATTTCCCTCCATCAATCTTACCAATGCCATCATTAACATTCAAAATTATTGTGCGCACAACCTCCGTCTTCTTGTCTGGGTTACGAGTTGACTTACAGACCCTAGCAAAATGTCCCTTGACCCCACACTTCATACAAATAGACTCTTTGGCATAACAATGAGGATAGTTTGAAAAATGAGAAGAACTGCCACACCTATAACATTTCATTTTGGATAAATCTTTGGATTTCTTATCACTCTCACTCGGGTTAGCACGAGCTTCCTTGTCAAATCTAGAAGGTTGGTTTTTGAGACTTGCGTGCATGAGTCTTTTTCGGTCGTTTTAGACTTCTCATGAGGAGAAATTCTCGCCACATTTTCCACACACTCTAAATTCTCTGCCTCATGAACTACATGAACTTCACTAGTTTCCTTTTTCTCTTCATGGTTTTTCCTCATTTCTTTCACCCAGGAAGAGGTATTCTCCATACCCTCCACAATTGCTACTGCTTCCACCAATGTAGGGTTTTTAGATAGAAGCTTTTCTTGCACACGGGTACTATTAGCGCATCGCACTAATTGATCTCTGACTAAAGAATCAGAAAAATCCCCAAACTCACATGTCCGTGCAAGAGTTTTAAGCGATACAACATAACTCTTTACTCTTTCATTGCTCCCTTGTACCCTAGTGAAAAACTTATGTCTCTCAAGAACCACATTTATCCTGGGTCCAAAATATCTTTCTAACATTGTCATAGACATCTCATAAACATCATTGGAGTCACCTTCACCAGTTCCCACCGGAATAAGATCCATACTGTCATATATGTTTCGTCCCTCAACCCCCAAATTATGCAATAATATGGCTTGTTTCCTAGTGGCCGAAAACTTTACCCCTCCTATAGCTACAATGTAAGAGTCAAATAAATTTCTCCACCTTTTCCATGGAAGTATGGGGTCACCTTTTTCTGAGAGAAAAGCCGGGGATTGGGACATACTTGTTGAAGAGGCCATCCCAAATTAAATTATGTGTAAACTAACTAATTCAACTTGTGTAAAATCAGTGTGGGAAAAATTACATACTATGTACTCTTATCCAAAATAAAATCCCCCCCCCCCTTTTTTTTTTTTTAAGTTGAGAGAAATGTCAACACAATATAACCATTCTTCTACAATAAAAAAAATAAACTAAAATAACCAAAGTAGTCACCGTTGTCCAACTGGTCAAGAATGTCCAAAAGATCCGAAGGAATTAACGTAGTTTAGTATATGCCGCTTAATATGCTGCTTAGTCACGTTATCAGCCAGGAAATCCCATTAATCACCAAGGCATCTCAAAGACCCAAAAAAAACGCGATGTTCCGTCTCGCTGGTTCCGCAATATGGCTCTTGCGCGAGGTCACGCTGCTTAACCTTAGCGTGATGACGCGAGAGAAGACGTCACAAGCAACTTGTCCGAGAAGAGACTCCAGCAGATGGAAGCGTTCCGCTCATGGATGCCGAACTCAGCAAAGCAGAATGGATTCACGCGGAAGAACTCGCGGCGTCCTCGTGTACGAACGCTCCTCCGAATCAAAAGGAAACAGCTAGTGACCGTTCCCCACAGGTAAGAGAAGAGAACATCCAACCTTTGAAAACAAGTCTTTAGCCGTAGGAAATCCGTAAAACTGAAACTTGAATTTGAATAAATAAATAAGCTTCAAGTTGCAGCCGATTACTAACGGCGTTAAACTTCCTTACAAAGTCAAGATTTCCTTGAAAATGTATAAGCTCAACCACCGTGCTTATGTCGATTCTTCACAATTTTAAATCCAACAATTCCCAAGGTAGACACACAGTCCAGATAGCGTTCCTTTTTCGTGGGTTCAAATGAAAATTCAACCATTGAAGTCCAAAAACAAAAATGTTGGGGAGTTAATGCTGGAGGTGCTTGTCCCCAATCAAGCCAAAACGTCCATCGTCGCCAGTGTAATAAAGATACTCCTTCAAGAAGATTGATGATAGTGGAGATTTATTATCAGTTGTACAGATCCAGCATCAACGGTCAAAACTGCAGCTCAGCTCCTAGAGTAATGACCACTCATCACCCCAACATTCCATGACATCTCATGGTTCCGTTCAGCAGCATTCCTGACTAGATTACAACACTGACCTATAGGGATTCAAGTCCTGAGATACCACTGGTATCTCTAGGTTGGGAGATGTTTTATTCGGTATGGTGTTAAACTTCAATGCCGAATTACAAGGGGAGTGTGATCAGCAGTGCTGTCAGTTTTTCATGTTCCTACAGCTCTGAAACGCCCTTCCACCTTACACAGCAGATCTAGAAGAATTACTGAACTATAGCTGCATAGAGACTAAATTCCTAATAGACAGTTTCTAAGATACCTCAGGATTACCACTTGCGAGTGACTAAATTGAATTATGCTTTTGATCAACTGCTAGAGGCCTGAGCCAGTGACCTAGGACCCCTAACAGTTGACGATTGGAGAGAGGCTCAAGCCTGCAACCCAAGAAACTACTATTGCTTCGCAGTCTAGAATCAATCAACAGAAATACTTACATAGATTGAACTGTATGCAGGAAAGGCAATGGAAGATGGGGTGATAGCTTTGCCAAATTGTCTGAGATGTGGGGATTGCTGCTCTTTCAGGAGGGTGTGCTTATGTGCCTGTGGTGGATGCTGGGATGGAGACTCCCCAGGAATCCCAAATTCACTCTTCTTCATGTCACAACGAATTCTGATAATAGATACATTGCTCACCTAGAGATACCGTGTTAATCAAGACTCTCCGCAATAACTATAAGCAGGCAATTGCTGAGACGAAAAGGGTTTTACAAGAAGAGGCATGGGTCAATTTGAGATGAGCTGCTGAGACAAGGTATAGTAAGCTGTTTTAGAATACGATTAATGCCCCTTTTCTGAAATCTGATAAGATCCCAGAGCTTGACTCCTTTGTAGCCTGCGATGCATAGGTGGAACCGTTTCCCAAACTTTTTAATGATATTATAAACTTGGGCAGAGAATTGGGGACTGATCGAACCTGCAGTTTGCATCCCATCCCACTTAACAACACTATTGATAAAGTTATTTGCACTATAAATTTTAGTGCTAGTGAAAGGGCCCCAGGACCGGGTGATATCCCGGTAGATGTTTTTAACGCATCCAACGAACTATGGGGACCTATTTTAACAAGGGTTTTCAAGACAGTGAAAAGTACAATCCCTTAGTCCTGGTCTGTGTCAATAATCATCCCCATTTTAAAAAAAGGTATCAAATCAGATCCTAAATGCTACCACTCCATTTCCTTCCTTGACTCTGCTATAAAATTGATGAGTAGGGTTGTGTTACAGAGGCTGGAGGAATTGGCCCAGGAAAATTATATTCTTTCCCCAGCCGATTGTGGGTTAGCAGGGGCCTGGGAACAACGGAACAATGAGTCAATTTAGACCTGTTAATAGGGAGATAAACCAGGGCTACGCCGGGGTCTCAGTACCTCTACTTTGTAGATCTTAGCAGTACGTTTGACCTAGTTGGTCATTCTATCCTATGGTCAACCCTGATTTGCCTTGGTGCTCCTATGGCAATTATTAGTTTCTTGGCTCGCCTTTATAAAAATCTATTGAGCAAAGTCTGTTATGGTCCACGGGGTGAATGCTCACCTGATTTTAGTGTAGGAAAGGGTATTAGACAGGGATGCATATAAGCCCCTTTATTGCATTTGCTTTTGATCAATGGACTGGACGAAGCCTTGCAGGCGCTTCAGGCAGATGTACCCCTCATTCCAGGGCGCCCATTTCTGGTGTTGTTATACGCTGATGATGCCGTATTATTATCTAGGACCCCCAATGAATTGCAGAAATTGATGGTAGCCTTCAGGGAGTATATGGCATCTAAAAAAATGATAATCAACAAATCAAAGACTTTCACTATAATATGTGGGAAACAATCAAATATAGGTAGGCCTTCTATATCAAAGGCTCCCTAATCAACAGAATGAATACATTTTGCTAAATGGGGGTCCAGTTTACAAATTATGGCATGTGGGTGCAAAAGATTGCAAATGCTAAACTTAAAATAAGCAGGAATTGTGAGGGGATTTGTACTTTTTCATCTAAACAGGGTCAGCCCCCTGTTATAGAAATGATTGAGATTTACAAGACACAAGTAGTACCTGTTGCTACATTTGGGACTGGACTGTGGGGGTACACTACTAGCAAATCTCTCCAAGTGGAAGAAAATACCTTTTTAAAATGGCTGCTTTGTTTGCTAGCCTCAGACCCATTCCTGATTGTGAATAAAGAGGTGGGAGTTGTTTTTTCTGGAGTATTTTCTATTAATGAAACCATTGTTGCTTTCACTCTTCTTCTGGATGAAAGAAGAAACTAGCTTTACCAAGCTGAATATACTTGATTTTTAAAAATTGGATTATGCCTTCTGCATTCCATGGCTGGCCTAAATAGTTTCACGTTTAAGTCTATGTTCCATTTGGCAGTGGGGGAGTGGCCAACACAGGTATTAGCAGTAACCAAGAGTCTCAGTAAAGCTACTTTTTGTTTGTATAGGTCTGAAGCTAGACTTCGTGTAGAGTAAAAGAAAACAATGGTTGCTATGTATATGTCCTTGGAGGAAAGGGAGGTGTGTCAGGAGTATTTAATGTGTGTTAAAAAACAGCCAACAATAGTATGTCCTGACTAGACTTAGAAGTGGTATGGT